>NW_005187497.1:2262974-2311505 GCF_000239375.1 Pundamilia nyererei
TTTTTTTTTTTTACTGAACTCTGGGGTCCATCAGAGCACAGCTTGAGCACGGAATGGCTGAACTGGTTCGAATCCGTAAGAAAAAGCTCCAGATACCCATCTCTAGGTAAGACAATTAATAGACTTTATGTTTAGTTCACTACACACTCCAGCTTCTATTTGATTACATGAACAGGGCAAGAGGACTTTATCAAACATGCTTGCTTTTGTTTGTTTTTTGTTACAATAACGTTCAGCAGCACAGCATTTCTATGCAGGAGATTTTCTGTTTTGCAAAAGTGGAAATATGTGACTCAAAAATACACTCGGAGTTAGAGGGTTATGGTTTGACATGTTTCACACCGTATTTGCTCTAATTAAGTTCAACAAGTATTTTGCGTTTAACCTTTTGGTCGTACAAATATACATAGTGACATGAGAGAAGAAACGTGTTTTACTCCAAGTGTGAACACTTGTCTTGCCCACGCTTTTGCTGAAGGAGGTAGCTGTTGCAGAAGCGGTGGGTCATGTGGTTTTGTTTTGGTGAACTCATCTGTTTTTTAGTTTGAGCAGGGTTCAGAGCTCCAAACCTTGTGGGGTTTTGAGTGCGGACAGGGGTGGGGGTTGGGGTGACGTTGTTTTATTAATTTGTGCTTGCAAATGAGATGCCATTAAGTCCATTCTCTTGTGCTCATCTATACTTGGAGAGGACGACATTCTGCAGTGTGTAGATGTGTAGATTCAACAATGCTTGAGCCAAAGGAGAATTTGTCATCTTTTTCTATAAACACACTTTCACGAGTGCACTTGACGAGTAATTTCCTGTAAACGTCCTGTCAAAGGTTCTTCTGCTGCAAACAGTTGAAACAAAAAAGGCTGTGTTATCATGAAAGATTACTTGAGATAGAAAGTGAGCGGTGGTATTCAGATGCATGCTATTTTTATGACTCGACAGCTTTCAAAGGCCTTTGCCAGCGTGATAAACACTTGAAAAGCTGTGAGCGTCTCATCCCCAGGAGTTGGCTCCATTGCCCGGCCTTACGCTGTTTGAACACAGTCATTCTGGTCACCATATGGGCAACGCACTAAGATGTTTTGAAGAAATTATCTGCGGCACGGATACTGTATATTATCACGTCGATATATTTCAGAAGTCAAATGAAAACACAATCACAGCAGAAAGATTCCAGTCCTACAAACTAAGGATACGAATTTAATGACAACTGGATCAGACGTGGAGCTTTGGGACTCATTCCTGAGAGGAGGTTACAGTAACACACGGCAGGTGGGTTACACTCTGAGCGACATCGAGCATTTGCTTTCTATTATACTTGAGGGGATGTGCTTCCAGCACGTAATTTGATTAAAAGTTTCGAAACCAAAAAGAGGCAGCGTGTTCTCAGAGAACATTTAGATAAAGCACAAAATTATGATTTTTTTCAGGGAGTATATTTTGATATAATTTGAGTTACATAAGGGCCTAACCATGGGAAGCTTTCCTCTCATGGAAAATTTGGCACTAATGATGCCCTTTTTGGACAGCTTGGCACTTAAATCACTTCCAAATGAGCTTTTTCCGTTCATCAGGATTTCTCAACTGATTGTTAAAACACTTTGGACGTCATTTCACTGACTCAAGACAACAACAAGTGCTGTCGGTCTGCAAAGACCTGTTCACGGAGCTGCAGGTTCAAGCTGTTCCTATTTGTATCCTAAAATAACACCGTAGGCAGAATAAGTTACAGAAAACACTGATTTTTGTTCCTTAGCTATTGTTTCTGGACCCAAACAGAACTTTAATGTTTACCCATCCCGCTTTTTACTTATTGCACGTGGATGCTGAGACATGCAACAATTTTCAAGCACCAAAAAGGATTCTAATATTTCGTTTACTTTCAGGCTGAGGAGCATGCTGAAGCAGCTAGACGAGAAAGATGTTGATTTTGAAGAAATCAAAAAGAACCTGGAATACACAGCATCGTTACTAGAGGCAGTGTACCTCGATGGAACAAGGTAAAATAATACTATAAGAAGAAGAAGAAAAAGAAGATAAAATTGTAGATCAGTTTTGTAGATCAGTGCTGAGCTTTCACATCCTGGGTAAGCAGCGAGGGGAAAGCACTAACCACCACAGTATAGTCCTGCCAGAAAAACAATATAAGTGTAAAAGATGTTATTCAAGGAGTACATGGGACACCTACTGTGTGATTAGCTTTTATAACTGAAAAAAGATCAGTTCATGTCTGTTTGATCAGCTTCACTTACATCTTCCTCTGAGTTGTCTTGTACTTTTAAAGTACTTTTTAAAGACTTTGATGAGATCATTGATAACACTGTCATGTTGCTACAATATGAAGTTGCAATCAGTTTAGTTATTCCTTTAAACAGTGACTCATCTGGGGCACATTTCACCATTGCGACTAAACTAAATGACCACAGTGTTCTCTAAGAGATATAGCTAGTTTTGAAACTGTTACAAACAGAAACTAGAAACCAGCATGTGTGAGAAAGTGGGATTTTGGGTTAGCTACAGATGGCTGATAGAAGTATTTTAACAATCACATGGATTAGCAGTGAAAGTCATATGAAAAAGAAGGTTTTCACCCGATTATACCTAATCCTGTGAAAAAATAAGTACACCCCGTTATGCGGTAGCTTATTGTCTATATGACCTTATCAGTTCTCAAATCATTGTGGAGAATTTTAGGCCCACTCTTGAGTTGTTTGACAAATGTGTTTATGCAGAGTTCTCAGTTCAGTCAGGTTGAGATCTGGACTTTGACTGAGCCATTTTATCACCTTCATTCTTTTCTTTTTCAGCAATTCTGCTCTAGATTGTTGGTGTGGTATCAATGACGTGTTGCATGACCTAATTTCACCCAATTTAGCAGTTGAGCAGATGGCCCCACATTTGAGTCTAGCATATTGTGGTATATAGAGGAGTTCATGTGTGACAATGAGTGTAAAGAGCCCAGGTTCTGCTAAACTAGTCTGAAAACTATTGTTCATGACTGTTTTCAGCTGCATGCATTATGACCAGACATCTCAGCTTTGGTCTTTTCTGTCCAAAACACATTGTTCCAGAAGTCTTGCAGTTTGTTTCGATGCAACTTTACAAACCTAAGTCGTGCTGCCAATTTCTTTTTGGAGAGACAAGGCTTTTTCCTGGCAACCCTTCCAAACATGCTGTACTTGTTCTGTCTTTTTCTTATTGTACTGTTATGAGCTTTAACATTTAATATGCTAGTTGAGGCCTGTAGAATCTGAGCTGTAGCTCTTGGGTTTTTTTGTAATGTGTTTGACCTTATGGCGTGGTCTGACCTTGATGTGAATCTCCTGGAAAGATTGTTTCATTGCACTCACCTGAATGATTCACACCAGCAAAATGACAACGCCTGTGCCTTTATAGAAGTGCCCACACCTTCTGATGATCAATTAATCACGGGGATCTGATTAGCTCCTGATAGCTACCTACTTTCTTATTTCCTATGGATTCACTAAGGGTGTACTTAGTTTTTCACAGGACTGCATAGAGTCCTATGAAAACTTTCTTTTTCTCCTGACTTCTCAGGCCTTCCCCTGCATGTCAGATGAGGAAACTGATAAGAAAAGTTTGGTGTCATCAGCACAGCAGCCATGTAAGTGTCTAACAGCAGAAAGTGGTCTTTCAGGAATGGTGGTCTGGTAGCCTGATGTACAAAGCCTGAGGTACACAATCCATGAAGTGTGAAACGGAGGATTTTATGATCCAGTGTGTCATAGAGAAAACAGAGTGGAAAAAAACATGTTGCTTTCTGCAATTTTAGGTGCTGTTTCTCTGCTAATATTTGAGTGGAAGCAGTGCGATGAAGTCTCTTTTGGTTGCCTTTCATAAAAACCAGAGTAAAAAGTGCCAAAAGTCTTTCTGGGAGTAGTAACTTCTTACTTAGCTTATTTAACAGACATTCAATTGAAATTACATTTTTTAATTAAACTTTTGACTGGACAATTAATGGAAGTATTTCTAAATAAATCTAACTGTGTAATATACAATTATCCTTACACCATTAAACGTCTCTGAACCACAGTGATATCGCAGAGGCACATTATTAGTGCTGCTCATTCATTCTCAGTCTTCATTTTTACCGTGTCTTAATATTGTCTAACAGTCACTGTTTCGCACAGGCAGTGTCTGGAGTCTGAAGATGACCTCCAGCAACTGCAGTCAGACGGGGTGCCGTCAGAGGTCACTGACTGGCTGGCTTCCACTTTCACCCAGAAGATCCGCCGTCCTACGCGACGCTCTGATGAGAAGCCCAAGTTTCGCAGCATTGTGCATGCAGTGCAAGCTGGGATATTTGTGGAGCGGTATTACGTTTCATTCATTTCTATTTCAGAACTGCAAGCATAATGAATGATGTTATGGAAAGGATCCAAATGCAGGACATGTACTGTAGGGAAATTATAGAAATAAAAGAAAGACCCAGACATGATAATCTAAAAAAACAGAAAATCCAGACAAAAAAATCTAAAAGGCAAAAATGATGGAAAGACACAGAACATAAACATGGATTAAACAATGAGGCTAAACTATACAGAATATATACACAGAGGAGATTGACTGGGAAACAGGACAGTTATGAGAGCAGAACGCAGGAGGAACAAGTGAAGGAAGCTAAAAAAGGCTGAAGAGGAGCAGATCATAAAGGAAAGAAAAGACAGAAAGTAAATGAGATACCACAGAAAACCTGCCATGAAGCTAAAATTGGGACACTGCTACCCAGAAGACCAGGAGAGAGATGCACAGCAGGTAAAAGCAAACACAGGGAACCACAGGGGAACGAGAACTACACGAGAACAGAATAAAATAAAATAAAAACTGGGGCCAAAGACTCAATACTATAACAGACAATAACAGACATCACTAGAATGACAATGAAATCTCAACAAGAATGGAAGCTCAAAGTGTCATGACCAGAATCATTATGAAATCAAAATTTGAATGCAAAACTCAAAATGATAAACAAGAACTCAAAGCCCTGGAATCGTTTTTTAAAACAGCAATTCATAAAATACTGACTGGAAGACACAGAAGCAGTCATACAGCAGTAACTCTCTTTTATGAAACTTAAATAATAAGAAACAAGGAAACAAGCATCTCATATAATAAAAGTCCCATTATAAATGACTGATTTCATTGTCTGTGCAATAAGTCCGATACAAGCTCACACTCTGTTGTTATTATTACGTCCACAGCAAACACAGCCCGCTACACACGGCTGTGAAACATTATCTCCATTTTCTTGTTAAAACTTCCTTCCAAAGCAGACAGGGACTTTAGAGGATTTATATAAACAGCTCCTAAACCGAGGTCGCTGCACAGCGTCAACATCTGAACTTTAACTGAACTCACCCTAAACATTCCCTTATTCCAGGATGTTCAAGAGGGCCTACACAGCAGCCATGCCGGACCAACCTGCAGCGGTCGTAAATTGCCTCAGGGTAAGCCCCCTCTAATCATAACTCTCACAGTGGGTTGGATCTTAGCTAAAAATATGGACATCACATAATCTATCGTATACACACCAAAAGTATACACCAGTACTTTCCTCTCTTGCTTTTTAGGACGTGGACCGTTGGAGCTTTGATGTGTTTGCTCTGAACTCAGCCAGCTCTGATCATGCACTCCGAACTCTGTTCTTTGAGCTGATCACCAGATATGAGCTCAACAGTCGCTTTAAGGTCTTTTAACTTTGCATTTCATTGTTTAGTTTGTGTATAGTTCATCGTCTATACAATGACTCATTATAGTCATTGGAGAATTTCAGTGCTTTGGATGGAAGATCTCACTGTAATATAATCAGAGCCACTCTGAAGGAGTATTATTGTGAGGAACTGGTGTTGTCATTTGCAGATATTATCAGGCATATGGGTTTTATTATCCTTTGTGGTGTTTGGAGGGCTAATGGGTTAGCAAATTATGTGTGTAAATCACATGCATCATGCCTTATTACAACATCCAGGTTGTTTTAGCTTTTACTGTTGACATAAACTTTGTGAACCTGTGGTATTTTAAACATAGCTTTACTTTTGATGATTATGTAACCATTTTTGCAGATTCCCATCTCGTGCCTCACAGAATTTCTGTCTGCGCTGGAGAAAGGATACTGCAAATACAACAACCCCTACCACAACCACGTTCACGCTGCTGATGTAACTCAGACACTGCACTGTCTGCTGCTGCGCTCCGGACTCGTGGTACAAAAGACTAACCTGGATTTTCTATTAAAGGATAAGGCCGGTGTGATAACTTTTCTTTTTAATTTTCTGAAAATTCCATGAAAAAATCAAAAGGAAGAATGTGTAGCGGCCCACCTTTTAACACTTTCCAAGCTCGCTGGCCTTTCTGTGGCACTGTGTCCCATTTGCTTTGACTGAATAGACAAATAGGTAACAAATATATAACCTATTTCTTTAGGAGTCACATTCCTAATTTGCAGTGATCTGTTGTTTTTACAAATGTGGATTACACGGTGTAAAATGTTTTTTAGAAGTATATCGACAGACTAAAATATCCTAACAACTCTTATGGATTGCATTTACATTTTTTTTAAATACATGTGGCATTCATTATCACCCTGAAGATGAAGGCTAATGACCAGAGTCACTGCCTGACTTTAGCACCACAGTAAGGATCGATTGTAGAGCACAAATAACAATCAAATTCCAAAATGACTTTTGCTTTCAGAGCCTGCAGTCCTGTGACAATAGAAATGATACTTCCTGTTTTGGTGGCGATGGCGTTGCAGGGAAACAGGATCTGTTCCATTCTAACTTTTCTTTAACCCACTAAGCACTGCTGTTTCAGAGTGAAAATTATGGAGACTAAATAAAGAGATGATGGCCTTGACGTTAGGGAGTTCCCATGTCAGGACTTTCAACTTGTTACATTGTATCTATGCACTCTATGAGTTGCTGTCTTCATCATCTGACCTTTATGAAGGGTGTCTCTGGAAATATTGCACATACAGACTTTTGGCTTAGCGAGTAAAGCATAATTTATGGTCTTGCGAATGTGTCTGTGTACATTTCCGTTGTACATGTTTCCATTTAGACAATGAGCGGAAAGGGGTCTTTACCCCCCACCCCGAGGTGCTCCAACATCCTAACTGCACATCACTGGACGCACATGACTTATACAAGCGAACCATAAAACATTCCAATATAAATAAAAATGCTGCATTAAAAGCACAGACAGTGACTGCAGTGGACACTACATATTTTTAACACTTGTAGGCTCTGTGTGGGCAAGCACCTACACCACTGGACATGAATGTGGAGCTATAAAAAGCGTCATGGGTGAAGCTGCTGTGGTGCGCAAATACAACCACCTTGGTGGGTGGTTGTATTCTGCTACTTCTAAGGCCAGATAAGGACCAGATGACTTTTATCATGTATATATTTAAAACTTTTAACTGAAAGATGGTGTACTTTCTTTTTAACCATTATAGTACTGTTGTTTTAATGGTTTTATATTTGTGTCTATCAAGCACTGGCTGACAGAGCTCGAGGTGATGGCATCCCTGTTTGCTGCAGCCATCCATGACTATGAACACACAGGAACTACCAATAACTTTCACATCCACACAAAGTAAGCTCTTTTTCTGCAATATTTTCTCAGCTATATATGAGCCACCTCCTGTTATGAAACTGTAAAATAGTAAGAGATATCAGGAAGTACAGAAATACTGAGGTACGCTTTCTTAAAGCGTACCTCAGTATAGTTTTCTTCTTTCCTCTGTATCGTTTTAGTAAGAGAGCGAGTGAGAACCCTCTAAGGCAAACACAACTTCATGGACAGAACATCGTATTTTTAGACTTTCCACTTAGGAGGACTGAAGAACGTAGTCTCATGGCACCCATCATCATCATGCTTTATTTCGGGAATAAAGTACAAAGATGCCTGCCCACAGTAAAAGACCACATCTGAACAGCAGATCTATCCCAAAGTCAGTAACTCTACATGGAACATCATCTGACTTTGAGATAGATATGTAATATATATGATATGGGCTGAAAAATCAATGCAATAAGTTATTATGTATAGCACCTTTAACAACAGACTTTACAAAGTGCCTTGCCTGACGAGCAAAAGGACACAAAGAGAATAAAACAACAAAAATAACAGGTGCAATTTATTTAAAATGGAGACAGATTCAAATGAAAAAAAGAAAGATTAAAATGTGGGTGCAAAACAAATAATGAAAGGCTAAAAAAGAAAAATCAGAAATAATATGCAAGACGAGAGAGATGTTATTCAAACATTAAAAACCTATAAAGGACGACATCACATGAAATGGCATCACATAAAAGCACGTCTATAAAAATGTATTTTACGAAGTGATTTATTGGAAGCCTCTGATTCTACGAGACTTCCTCATTTCAAACATTTCTCCTCATTTCATAGCTGACAGGCCCTGATGCGAAAGCCATGACTGCATTTGACATTAAGCCTCAACTTTCAGGCAGAAGTGCTGCCTGAATGTGGCACAGGGCCAGACACGAACATGTGTTAAATGTGATTGCACTTAAAATCAATTCTAAAACAGGCAGAGAGCTAGTAAGGGATCAGGATCGGGGTAATGTGTGTCTGCTAAAATGAGTAGGAAGCCAAGAAATTAACTTTCCATGTAAACCAGAGGAGAACGTAGTAGCCTAACCTGGCGATTACCAAAGGAACAGTACTCTACTGTGCTGCGCTGTGCAAAAGTCTTGAGCATCAAGTTCTTGTGCCTTGACCATTTTCAGAGGAATGTTTGAGGGGTTTTTTTGTTTGATGATCTGCTGTCCACTGAAGCCTCATCAAGAAAAGACACATTTTGGGTGCTTTTGCCTTTTTTCTCATTTTCCAAGCAGAAATATAAAGAAATGAGACTTTTGCACTGTAATTTGTAAGATTAAGTAATATAATTTCTAATTTTCAGGTATTGAGTTGACGAAAATGTGCCACCCAGTATTTACGAAATATAACTATATAGACTAAATAGTTATAAAGTCATCAGCTAGACTTTTAGGGTCACTAGATTAAAAAAAAAAAAAAGTATGTCTCTGTCATCTGCATAGCAATGAAAGGAAAAACATTATGAATAAATGAGCCTGGTTCTGTCGGAGGTTTCTTCCTGTTAAAAGGGAGTTTTTCCTTCCCACTGTCGCCAAAGTGCTTGCTCATAGGGGGTCATATGATTGTTGGGTTTTTCTCTACCTTACAACGTAAAGTACCTTGAGTCACCTATTGTTGTGATTTGGTGTATAAATAAAATTCAATTGAATTGAATCATGAATATTAGGAAATTACAGACCCACAGAAGTCTTACCAGAATTTTTCATTTTTTACCACACACTTTTTACACTCCCCAACAGACCACTTTAACACACACCTTTGTGTTGTTGTCTTTAAAACCATTTCCTTAAGTGTTTTATTCAATGTTTATTTCACTGGTGAAAGGTGGCAGAAGCTTAAAAATAAATACTAATTGGAAAACTGTCCACAGTGGGCTTTATTACCCATTTTAACAGCTGAATGACAATGAGGGGATACAGGATGCTTGATTGATAAATCCGTTAATTATCTTACTTTAGTGAGTCATTAATACCCACACTGTGTCATTTTTCATTACATCCCACCTCCTCTTCAGCACTTTAAAATTCATCATTAAAGGCTTGCAGTCACAGTCATTAAATTGTTCCCAGAGGACTCTCCTTTTATCTCAGTCTCACCTCCTTCACTCAGAGCAACTGTGTTATTGAAGTTTTCACTTTAATGCACAGGAACACTTTACAACCTGCCCATCTGTCCGTCGACTGTCTGTAATAATCTCCACTCACCTTTTGTCTCCAAGGTCAGAGTTTGCATTGATCTACAATGACCGGTCTGTACAAGAGAGCCATCACCTGAGTGCAGCATTCCGCCTACTGCTGGACGACCAAATGAACATCTTTATTAATTTGACGCGGGAGGAATGGATGTAAGACCTCAACATTTTACAGTGTTAATATTTTTATATTTTCATAACCTTAATAATAATTAATTTGTGTGTTATAAATCATGACCCATTTTCCCTCCCGAGCAGACAGTCACAGGGAGACATAAATAGGTCGTAGAAAAGTTTTCCCTCCTCTATTAGCTGTGTGATCAGTTGCTCACCTGTTGATCTCTTGTTGGAGAAACGTTTTTGCTGTCTGTATGTATGAACTTCACAAGCCTGTGTAAAAATGTCCCCGTCGAGCTGTTGGTGTTAAAGGGCATTCTGAAAAGTCAAAAGTCCCCTGCAGAAATAAATAGGTTAACAATGTTATAAATGAGGTTTTAACCAACAGCAACATTTAGTTAGAGTCTGGGCAAAGACAGCTGTTAAATGTAGATTAGGTTTGCAGTAAGTCCTCATATGCGTGTATATGCATAGGTATGATACAACATTGGGAGAAGAAAAATAAATAACGGAGAATTCATGCTGCAGGAGAATGTAGGAGAGCAAAGTTATAATTTGTTTATCTTAGTGTGTTTCCAATGTGATCTCTAGGAAAAACGAATTGGCCAAAAAGTAACATTTTATTAATTAATACTTTTGTTTTATTTTATTATGGATATATGGAATCGACTGAAACAATTGCAGTACATTTATTCACTAGTTTTAAATACCAGTTCTGTAGTTTGGAGCTAGTTTGTGGCTTTCGACAACATTTCGATTTTTATCTGTGACGACATTTATAATTATGTCATTATTCTATTTTATTATCGTTATTTTACATATAAACTGACATGCTTTGCTTTAAGGAAACAGCCCCCAGACCTCAAGTTGGTTAGTGCACTTATGGGAAAGCATACAGTGTCTCTTATAGCTGACCCTGGTCTTTGACCTCCTAAGATATCGTGTAACGACATATTCACCAAACAGCAGAGGAACAACAAACATAACAAACTCTGACTACAGCGTCTAAACTTGGAAATGTAGTAAAGAAGTTGCATTTGGTAGATGCTATAGGAATGTTGTGATACATACATTTAAAGTAAAAGTTAGCTGTAGTTGATGGTCTGCGGTGCAGTCTGCGATAACAACATATCTATACTCTGCATAGTTTCTTTGTTGGCTGCTGCTTCATATATTACTCACAGAATATGCGATTGGGGAGCTGTGCTGATATCACACAAGATAAACCCCAGCTGCATACTTTAGTGGGCTTTTCTAGCAGTCAGTGTTGCCATGGGAACAAGGAAATCTATTAGGAAATCTAAACAGGTTACAACCCCATTGAGCCTTCCTGTCTGTCATTTTTACTCACTCCTCATCAGCCAAGGTCAACTTGTACACTGTGTGTTTTTGTGTGTGTGCGTTCTCACAGGGAGCTGCGGTCACTCGTTATAGAGATGGTGTTGTCCACGGACATGTCCTCCCACCTTCTCCAAGTCAAAGCGATGAAATCCTGTCTACAACAACAAGAACGGTACTGCTAATAGACTGTGCTGTTGTTTGCACTGTGGCGCATAATCAGCAGGCCATGTAATAGATGCTTGGAGTGCAGTGAGCTGATTAGAATAGCCTGCACATGATGCAGGCAGTTTAGGTTCAGGCTGGCTGCTGTTTAGTCTGCTTTTCAGTCTGGAGACACAACAAAACAACAGTTAAAACAGTGATTGCCTTATGCTCTCTACACCAGGATTGACAAGCCCAAAGCACTGTCTCTGTTACTGCACACGGCTGACATAAGTCATCCATCCAAGCCTTGGGCGCTGCACTCTCGCTGGACCAAAACCTTGATGGAGGAGTTTTTCAGACAGGTAGGCACTATATATATATATTCTGCTTAACAGGCCTGAGATATTTCCTATTTGTTGTTTGTCATCTCGCTATGCTCTTCTTTTTATTTCACACAAATTCAAGGGCAGAGTGGCAGGCTCCTCTCTGAGCCTGTTTTGTTGCAGATTCTTTCCTGTTATCAAGAATTTTTTTTCTACTTTCTAAACGTGCTTGCTCAGTGGGTCTTTACCCCCCACTTTTAAGCACAATATAACTACTATTTTGACTAGTGATGAGCATGGATTCATGTCAACAAGGATAACTAGAGATGTGAAGGAGAGAGTGCAGGGAGGGCAGAGTGCGTGGAGAAGAGTGTCAGCTGTGATTTGATTGGCTATGACATGTGGCTTAGAGTTGGTGGCAAAGTCACCAAACGTAGTCCTCTCTGTGTTGGGAGTGACAAGGATGGACACAATTACAAATGAGTACATCAGTTAGAGTTAGAGAGATGAGCCTGAGATGGTTTAAACATGTGCAGAGGAGGGATCAAGCATAAAGTGGACAAAGCATGTTTAATGTGGACCCTCATGGATATAGTGAAGGAAGACCTGAGACAGAGGAGGACAGTGTGGCAACACCTAAAGAGAGAAGCTGAAAGAAGATTTGTTTTGGATAAAAGAATAAGCTACTTGTTGCCAACAGTTAGATGAGAAGATGAACAGTAAATAGTGTGTAGTCAATAAAGAGTTTAAGCCAGCAGCTACCCAGCTCAGCTTAGTGCAAATACAGAAAACAAGGAGAACAACTAGCTTTAATCTCGCCAACCAACAAGAAAAGCTGCCTGCTAACTTCCAAACTCACTAATTAAAACAGGACATCTTGTTACTGGATAAAAATAAAGTGTAGCCACTGTGATGCCACTGTTCTTACATCACTGATTCCACGTTGGAGTCCAGATTCAAATTTGTGAGCTTTCTTGTTCACTATACTCTGCAGATGAATGATGATTGTAGATGATTGTAGAGGAAGTCCAAATCCTCCAATTTGATTCCTCAGTGGTGAAAAAATGTTTCACTGCAGCCTGAAGCCATACCTCAGAGAGAGCTTAGTACATAGTATGTTAGGCCTCTCTCTTTATCCTACCATATTAGACATTTACTTCCTCTATAGATCTTATCAGTCTCTGTGCCTTCACTTACTTCCCTTATTTGCCAGGCCTCTGTCGTTCGACCTTGCTGACGACTAACATGTTATGCTGTACACTATTGTTGTTTATCTGTTAGGATTGCCATTAGCTGTGCCCTAAACACAAAGCCAACAAAGATGATGTATATACTTTGTTGCCTGTAGCGGTTAAATCCAGCAATTTATCATTCAGCTTCTTACATGCACTTACATGCACTTACATGCACTTACATGCACTTACATGCACTGGCTTCCCAGTATATGTGATTTGGCTTGTTAGCCAGGCTTGTTAGTAAGGATGGCGGTCATTTTCTAAAACAAAAGTGCATTAGAGTTTATGTAGCCTGTCTCAAAGGTTGTCCTTGATTGCATGTGGTTTAGATGCCAGCTCATTTGTAGTTCTCGGTGCTCCCAGGCTTTTGCCACACAATAAATGTAAATTCAAAATATAAAAGAACACATTATGTTATATTCTTAGACATCTCCATATCTGCCCCGGTGCTCCCTGGTCTCCATCTGACTTATTAGCTCTGTTATTAACTGCATGATTGATGAGTCAAAGGGCTGCATGCCTAATAAGAGGCAGCAGTTTTTGTAAATTGCTTGTATAGGGAGGGTGGATATTACGTCAGAGCTAAAGAAATCCATAAAAATATCTCGTTGATATGACGCAGAGGCAGCAGAGAAGGAAAATCTCTCCTAACAGGTTATTCTGCATTACTTTGGCACTGAAAAAATTAATCGATCTTAACAGCTCAAGTTTTAACCCTTTAAAGCCTGAACCATGAAATAATTGCTTTAATAATAATTGTTTATTGAACATTCTGACAAAATAATAAAACATAAATTCAATATCAAAATAAATTTTGCTTTATTTTGTGATTCATTGCTTAAAAATGTATATTTTTGTTATGACTTTTTTTTCAGATCTTATGTAGTCTCAAAAACCCATGTACATGTCATATGTAATGTAATGCACTTGACTTTAAAGGGTTACATATGGGAAATAGAGGACTGCAGAGAATCAGTGTTGTTGCCTTTAAAGCCTCACAAACCCCAAATAGAAAGTCAAGCTATCATGTTTTTGTTGACCTTTGGGGAAAAGTATATAATAAAACAATATAATGAGCCAAAAGCTGAGGACTGCAAGAAGTGGCTTTTGGTCTTGACTTTAAAGCATCAGCTGACGATATAGCTGTTCTTCAGCTCAGCAGGAGACGCAGTTATCCAATCAGGCGGAGGGACTCTTTCTGTTGATGTCTGAGTTACTATGAGAACATAATTACCCCACAGAGAAAATGCTTGCTGTCCTGATTGTCTGGCTTTTTGGCGATGTTAGTTGGCACGACTGTAGTGAGTGTATTTACAGTGACTGCTGCACGAAGCTGCTCCCACTCTGCTTTTTTTACTACCTGGATCTGAAGGAGATCAGAACAGAAGAGGTGTGGGAGAGCGCTGTTGTCTCAGAAACAAGACGTGTGCGTACCTATGAAACACGTTTTCTTTCTGTTTGGCTGTTAATTAAAAAACATTTGAACAGTCTCATAGTTTCAGGAGGCGACTGTTGGAACAAACTGACCTTTTAAAAGTTATTTTCAGGTGTTGTGTGGGATGCCCTTTAAGTATCTTCTTTCTCTCTTTCTATCTTTGTGAGGGTGATAGAGAGGCAGAGCTCGGCCTCCCCTTCTCTCCACTGTGTGATCGACAAACCACCCTAGTAGCTGAATCCCAGATCGGTACGTCTCATAAATCACACACTCTTTTTTTAAAACCAGCTTCCTCATCGCTTTTGTCTGTTGTTTATGCCTTTGTAAGATTTTCAATAAATATCCATCTCAGATACATAAAACAAGTAAAATTTATTCTCTAGTGAAGCTAATCACATTTTTTCTCTTTCCAAAAGTAACAAGCCAGTGGCAAGATTTATGTTCATTTTATTTTTAACAGTTCACAGTGATATTGCAGCATATGCCCTTTGAATTTTAGTGTTTGAATCACTGAAATGCACTCAAATTTCTTTACTGACATTAAAGACGTAACAAGGTTTTAGTATTTTTGAGCCACTAACAGTTTACTTCACATGTTGATATGCTGGATTTTGTTCTCGCAGGTTTCATAGACTTCATTGTGTATCCTACATTTTCTCTGCTGACCGATATGGCTGAAAAGATTGTTATTCCTTTGGTGGAAGAGAACCCAGGTCCACCAGACCCCTGCAACAGACATAGGTAAACACAAGGCCTGTGAAACCTGCTGGGAAAATAAACTTTATTGCACTTTTGGTTTTAGATATTAATATGTTAACAAAGTGTTAACACCAAAGCATTTGACACACATTAGAAGTCTGTTTTTACTGTGATATTGAGTGGCACACAGAGTTTGACTAAAACTGATTTTAAAACTCTTGAAAACCTACTTCCTTCGTGTGTCTTAGTACAATTAGTCATTAAATGGCTCCATCTGTCACTCAGATGGACAGACACAGCACTGACACTGCATCATTTTTTAGCTTTAATAGAATTCAAACTGGGGACTTATTAAAAAAATGTATCTATACAGTTGTCCCAAAAAGGAGGAAATTAACTTCAAACTTTTTTCAGGCTTTAATTATGCTGTAACGCTGGTCAGTTTAACGTGAAGGTCTACTTGACATGCTTTTGGAGTCAAGCTCTGGTTATTCAGGAAACTTCAGTTTCTGGCTCTTTTGCAGTTTTACACTTGGAGCTTGCAGTTTCACTAATTCTTTGCTTTCTATATATATGTTGAGCATGTACACCATGTTTTTATGTTACTATCATTTGCTGAGTTGGTCAAAAACCTATAATTATGACTTGATAATTTTGAGTGACAAAACATGATTCACAAAGGTGAATTAATCTCCAAATTTGTAGCAGTAACTGCTCATTTTAGACACACCAGAAGGATAACCCAAGTCAGTAGGAACCCAAAAGTGTCAGCACAAAATCCTGTTTATGTGCTGCTTATTTTCCTTTTAATTTGTTTTCTTTTTATTGAAGATATATTTGAAGATACTTTCATGGAAAAAAAGTGCAATCCTTTACCTTAGTGTAGAAAATCTCAGGTTAAGCTGAGTCATTTGTTTTCATGACTGGAATATGAATATGCATACAAACAGCACTGTTTTCTTTCACCAGTAATCTTTGGAAGGAGAGCTCCAGAGGCCTGCAGTGGAGCCTCGCACACATCACAGCTGAGCTGGTGAGCTTCCGCTCTACTTGGACACGGCACACTGAGGACAACAAGCTCAAATGGAAGGAAAGTGGCTCAAATGGTGGGTTGCATAATTATTTGTTTATACATGCAAAAATCACAAATATGCATTAAAATATAAAAAAATAAACACAATTGAGGTTTTATTTAAATGTCTATACTTAATTTTATATTCTACTTAGTCTCCTTTTCTGCTCGCACATATTTCAACAACTCAAATTTAAAAAGATCACCTTTAAAAAGCTTGACAACCTCTTTTAAAGTAGAATAAAAGACCTGTTGCTGATCTGGCTTAGGAAAAGCCTCTTTGTTCCATAAATGCGCTCAGTACCCTTGATTTGATTTGTTATCTAAATTCATTTTAGAATGATCTCATGTTGAGATGAATTCATACAGATATTATTTTCTATTCAACCTAACTAGATTTTCTGATGTCTTTTCCCAATCTTCTATATCCTCCAGGATTTTCAGACCCCGGCGAGACAAAAGAGCAGCGATCGAGACAAGAAGTGTTGTCAGAAAAATCCCTGCAAGACCCCACTACAGATACAAAATAGCAGACAGCTGCTCCTTTGTAATACGTGTTTGCAGAATAGAAAAAAGTAACACTTTTGTAACAAAACTCAGATACCTTTTACTTTAAAAACTGAGAGATCTTACCAAGGTAAGATGTAGCGTAATCACAGAAACTTCCTCATTTTAAATGTAGCATACTACAATAATTTAAATACAAAAGTACACATGCTGGTCATGTTATACAGTCTAGTCCATATCATTAATTTAATTTGTCATCTAAACAGCTGTAAGTTACATTTGAACTTTCAAAGCATAAAACAATCATTTAACCTTAAAATAAACTTTGTGTCATATATGAGTCTTTTGTAGTCTGTTTCTTTTTCTGGGACATATTTACACATGGGCCAGTAATCCAGACATGACAACTCAATATAGGAACTTAAGTTAAATCGGTTATGTTTTGCATTTTCCAAACATACAACAGTTAACTTTTTTTTTTTTTTACTTAAAAGCAATATTTTAAATTTCTTTTGAAGAGCCTTTACTGTAGAAGGTAAAATTTGATATTACTCTGTATTAATTATCTTGTATTTAGAAAGCAATCATACCATAGTTCCTTGGTTATTGCACCTCAAAAATAATGATAATGAATTAAAAAGTAATAATGCAAGTGAACTAAAGAGGCTTTTAGAATTTAAAAGGGAGAAATACTTTAAGGAATAAGTAGTAATAATAAATAATAAAGAGGTAGAGGCCGATGTTTGGTCAGCCAAAATTATCAAAGAAGATGGTTAAGCATGCATTCAAATTTAAAGTGTTCTCTGCTCTCCCAGCAAGAGGAGCTATAGAGCAAAGACTGCAATGGCCCAGGGGTAGTTCAGCTTCACACCCAGCTTCATATTTTAATGCTCGTCAGTGAAGCAGTTTGGAATTGCACCATCGCTTTTCTTCTTACAACAGATAGGAAAAAATGTTTTTCTAATTTGAATCAGCTGATAGTCTTTAAATGAATAAATGCCACAACAGCAACTGAAGACACAGCTCTGCTGCTTGTCAGTATGATTTGCATGATTTGAGCTTCCATCCCAACACCCACTTTGAATATCAGAATCAGAATCAGAATCAGAATCGTGTTTATTGGCCAAGTATATGTGCAGACACATACAGGGAATTTGGTTCCCTGTATGAATATATAAATATATTCATATAAAATGAATATAAATCCATCACACAGCAAGACAGTAATGACTGTTACACAAAGAGTCTTGTGTTAAAGAAAAAACTGTTCTGTAAGATATGGATACCCTTTCTATAATTCAGCTAAAGTTTAGGTGCAACAGCGTAAATGTACATTACAAAATTTTTTTTTTAAGTCTCTCTAACAGATAAAGTGCAATTGGGCTTTTATTCTGAAAGGATCCTTCACTATGTCCACCTCCAATCACAAAGGTGAAACGCTTTAACAGCTAAACTTGTTCACAGCAGTCTGTAAAGATACAGTATCCCACGCAGCTTAAACTGCTGCAGTGTTACAAAATGCATTTGAGAAATCTTGTCCTTTTATGAAAAATATATGTGCTTTTATGCTCTTGCTTCAGATTGCATTAAATTATTTAATAGCAGAGCGTCTATTTTTAGAGTAAAGTTAAAATCAACTTTAGCTGAGCGCATGACCAATGATGCAACGATACGTGAAGGCTTTAAGAATTCCTGCTAAAATGCATCTGGTTTTCTTTTTTTGACACTTGAATGGGCAAAGCTCTCCTGGTTCTTTGCATCTTCATGCTAACACTGCTGATGAAGTTCATATAATCTTTCCTACAAAAAAAAAGAAAACAATCACCAATTTAAACATTTTATTGTATCAAACAAATTTAGATTACAGATGTAATCATCAATCAAGTAAAACTAGAACAAAAAAATCCATGTTATTCAAGTAAAGTACACTACTACCATTCAAAAAACAAGTTTACCCATAAATACATTGCAGGAGAAAAACAAAGCTTGCGGAGGAATGTTTTACTGTTCTTCTTGTTCATCGTGGATAAAGTGACCATTGTTGGCAACTGAGTAACAAACGGCTGTTGCTGTGGCTGATTAATCTCCTAAAGTGACACTGAAACTTCAGATTTAGTTTTGTTCATTTATTCCATTTCGACATGTCAAGTATGATGTGAAGGTTATAGAAAGATTGTCACATGATGCCACTTCAGTGATACAAAGACAGATTACATGACAAATATTTAGTGTGCTGATGACTTTAAGATGTCTTTGTTACAAACTAGAACACAAACAAAATGCTGCAGTTAAAAAAAAGTGTTTAAATTTGTTGGGGGTTTTTGTACAAAATGAAGCACAGTAAGTACCTTGGGCGTAGACAACAAGTCACTGTACATTCAGTGCCATGCAAGAGGGTGTTTCATGACCAGAATTTAAATTCCCAAGAACCATTCATGTGTCAAAAATGAGGGTGCAATTTACTCACTGAGGATGGATTCCTCCTTGTTAATCCTAAATATGCAAATGGAGCTTTAGAGACGATCGGTTGTACCCTGTTTATCAACTAGACATTTACAAGAAGGGTAATAGTCTAGTTATCAGTACATGCATTACTGTAAGCTGACATAGCTTTCTACTTCTTATTGAGTAACAATTGCTCACACAGGGTTTAAAGACTTAAAGACAGGCTTTCTCCCTCCCTTTATGCTAAAAAGAACTAAAATGACTTTGGGGAAAGGTCAGCGGTGCTTCTCTTCAGCTGTCTGCATGTGTGTGACTGACTGACAGGAGTTTGAATCTTAGCCACACAAATAACAAACTAAGTAAACATATCTGCCCTGTAGCCTTTAAGCTACAGGCAATTGTTAGCAGTGGCCCTGAAGCATAACCAGGGGAGTCAGAGTCAGACCAGCAGTTAGATGTGGTTTAATGTGCTGCACTTTAGCTTGCAGGTTGGTTTTTCTGTTTTCTCTCATTCAACAAGCAGTGCCTTCCTATTTGTATCGGGAGTAATTCTCTATTCTTAAAAATGAAAACAAAACCAGAATGACAGCTGTTACAGTATAATTAGTCTACTTTTCTGATGGCTGGACTGGTTTCTGACTGGATTTCTTTTTACATCTGTTTACAGAGTCAATACCTGCAGGCTTGGGATGATGTTAAGGCTGCAGAAAAATATGTTTTCTGGGATTATTTGTGAATCATTTCATCTAGAAATGATCACATTAAAAATATTTCCAAGAAATGACATTATACGTTTTGTCTGTTTAGAACTGCAGAGCATGAAACTGCATCTACACAGAGCTCTGTGTGTGTAAAAGTTTGTTGGACGCAATCACTGCAACTGTGAGCGCAGAATGTATGAAAATAGACTTAAAGCATGAAAATAAACTTCTATAGATTGAATTTCAATTAATGCCCAGTGTGATTAACCTATGAGCGACTCTTCTGTCAGACATACGTGGGACAAATGTCTGAAGAAAATGTCTGAAATGTGCTCTGTGTAGACACAGTTCAAGGCTGTGGTTACCAAACTTTCTGGCACGCCCGCCTTCAGAAGTCGAGCAAGGATGACAGCTCAACAAAATACAGATCAACGGTCATTAGCCTCTTTTTACATTTTTCAGTCAGTTTAGTTTCACCTTATTTTGTAACTTTGGTAATCACAGCCACCCACACACCGTGCTTGTCTGCCCCACCAGGCAGGCTCAACAGTTTGAGACCCACTGGAGCCAAAGGAAATCATAATTATGATCAAAAATGGCTTTCTAGTTTCTTCCATGTGTTTAATCGACTAATTATTAATAATGTAAATAAAATTGCAGTTGGTCTTAAAAATATTTGTAAATATCAACCGAGTTGTTCAAAAATCCAAATATAGGTTTACTATAAAATATCAATAAACCCACATTTATTTCTGTCTTTACTGGTTGCTCATACGAGGCGGCATTTGAATTTAAATCGAAGGTTTTGTCTCTGGTTACTTACAAGGTTCTGATGCTATTTTATTGCTATGAGATGGAACAATAAATGTTGAATTCATGGCACGTATAAATTGATTGAAAATGTCTACATTGATTGCAAATAAAATATTTGTTGTCTTTGATAAATCAACGGGATATTAAACCTGTGACAGATTATGATAATATATGTGTGAGTAAGACATGAAAGCTTGTCCCATTAACCAGATAATAAATCCCAGTTGGGGGATACAATAGGCTAGTTTTCATTTAGTGCGGGGGGAGCTTTAACAAAAACAAACATAATTATACAACTGTCTCTCTACACAAGATTTGTGACACAAAATAAATGTAGAAACTTTTGTTTTTTTTCTCAAGGTGGTAACTAAGGCCTGGCCGTAGAGGAATATTGAAGCCCTGATGTTTTGAAAAAGTGAATCTGCAGACACAATCTTCTGTCATTGTGTAGGGCTGACTGAGCAGACTGAGCAGCATTGTGTTGCACAGAGGACTGCTCTATTTCTCTGTCTTCAGGCTGCATTTCTTTGTCTTCTCCTCTGCCGGCTGACTCACTCCTGCTTTTGTTTCTGCAGAAATATAGACAGAGACATAAAAGAGTGAGAGAAGAGGCTGGAGGCTGACGCTGGAGATTTTAATGGACTTGTGCAAATAAGCAATAAATATTTACAGCTTATTTAGTATTTCTCCAATTTTTTTCTTTTTGCTGCTGTGCTTTTTTTGGGGGGTGGGGTGGGGGTGGGGGTGGGGCGTTTGCATATGAACAATAAGGTAAGCGCGTAATCAACATATTGCTACATAAACATTACATGCATTTAGCTTTTTATTGAGTGCTATGGACATTAGTAAATTTATTATTTTATTAAAGCTTCCAGAATCACTGGGTGTTCACATGAGTACATGTCAGAAGTAGCAGATACCAGATGAAGCCTGAATTTAAACCTCTGATGTGGGATCAATAAAATCAGGGGTTACCCTGATTCTGTCATATTCTCTATTTGCTGTCATCCCTCTAAACCTTCTGCCTGTTAAAACAACATGATAAATGAAACAACAAACCCAAAGCATGTTTTGGAAAGCACAGGTGTGTTGATGATGCTCGATTTCCACTCAGGTGAAGTATTCAGCTGAACCAGGATAAAGCCCAGACCTCCATCTCTCTCTCTCACTCTGGCTATCTGTAGGTATCTGCACACTCATTGCTAATTTAGTATATGGTTGTCAACATTATTTTTTTTTTTGTCATGCTAAAATAAATAGCTAAAAATAACAGTCTCTTTCTCTGAGCTGAGTTCGGCTTTTGTCTAATATTTGAAGACTGAGTAGTGAAAAACTGAAGTGCAGTGTTGGGGAGTAAATGGTAAATGGCCTGTATTTGTATAGCGCTTCACTAGTCCCCAATGACCCCAAAGCGCTTTACACATTCAGTCATCCACCCATTCACACACGAAGCCTACATTGTAGCCACAGCCACCCTGGGGCGCACTGACAGAGGCGAGGCTGCCGGACACTGGCGCCACCGAGCCCTCTGACCACCACCAGTGGGCAACGGGTGAAGTGAGTAACTGCATTTCGTTAAAGTTACCATTTAAATAGGTGATAATTAGAATACAGCTACTTTGTTGAAATAAATGGATTACACAACGGTCATTTCCAGTTTCATATGTTAGGCTATCCACACTCTAATTTTAGTAATTCCACGCATTGCCAGAAACCCAAACAAACGGTTCTAATGTAACAACGTCCTGCTAATTTTGGTGGCGTCAGTTAAACAATGGACCCGGAGCCAGCACAACAGAGGCAGCAGTGCATGGGCAGGAATTCATTTCTTATTTGGCAATTCCGACACCACTTCACATTTAAAGAAGAAAGGAATGGGGGAATATGACTGTGCAATGCAAACTCTGTTTGCCAGCAACCAAGCTGCTCTCAGCATCAAACCCAAAGAAACATCTGGAAGTCAGTTCTTTTTAAAAAACAAATGTTAGCCTACTGCAACTACCTGTAGCTGAGGTAGCTACCTGGGTTATGTGCCACTTCAGTACCTTCGATCTACTATTGCTGTGTGATTTATTACTTTTACTGAAGGCTACTCGCGATATACCAAGTAATCCAAAGTATTCACAGTATGTTGCTCACATTGAGTAACTTAACAGAATACATTACAAATTACATTTTGGTGCATGTATTCTGTAATCTGTAGTGAATGCATTTAAAACGTAACCTTCCCAACACTGCTGAAGTGACATCATACCTGGAGGGTATGTCCATCGTTTATATACAGTGTTTGGCATTTCACTGTCATGGTTTATAATATTGGAACACTTAAGGAAGTGAAGCATCATTAATTTTACTTGTGCTTTCCTTACTGTGACAGGTCAAAATGTGTGCTGTGAAAGATTTACAAGATGGAAAGCAGAGAGAGGAGACACACTTGTTAACCAGCTGATAGTGGAGCTGGAACAGGTGTGCTGAATCTCTCTGATGACCCAAGACTTCACACCATGCATGGATAAATCAGATTGGGTTTTCACGACCCTAAACTGTGCTTCTCCAAACATAGCTCATTAAATGTAACTATGTAGTTGAGCTAAGATTTGTATTATTCCGCATCCATGAGGCCCACACTGTCGCTCAAAATCCAAATGTGTGAGAAATTAAGTCAAGTGAGTCAACCAGCCAAGCGGTGTGTTACCTGCAATGGTGAACTTGTAGTCACAGGTTTCCCTTTGCTCACATGACACTTACTACAGTTGAAATCAATGAGCAGCATTTGTATCATCCTATCAAATGATCAGTAGCCAGGAGTGAGCTGTGTTTGTCTCAGCATGTGAAATATGATTTAAAAAATTTATATGAATTTTAAAAGCGCAAGACTGGAGAGATGTTGGGCTTATTTCAGCTGTGGGTTCACTAATAAGACCATCAATGCCTCATGAAAGATTTTAGGACTCACAGCAAGTCATAGAAAAGAAATAATAAATTTCAGCGAGAAAGAAAGAATGAAATACAGAAAGGGGAAAAAAACAAGCTCTACATGCTCCATTTGCACCATATGCCAGTATTAGCTCTCCTCCTGCCCCCTTTTCCCAAACCTGATTTTTCCACTCGTGTGTGTACCTTCCTCTCAGGGTATTTCAGCCATGTCGGTGCTCTGTGAAATGGGGATCAAAGCCACTTCACAGATGTTTGTTGACGAGCCATGATTATATGACAGCAAGCCAAAGCTGTTTCGCAGTTTAACAAATTTAAATAAATCCTGCCGGCTGCGTGGAGGACGAGGAGTCCCCTGAGGAAAAGACCACGTTGGAGACATTTTCTGCAAAAAGCAAGGCTCTAATGACAGTTATGTACCTGCTTGTGCATTGTTTTGTTGCGATGAGGGATCTGCTACACTGGCAACACTGAAGCAATCCTCTTTCTCCTTGGAGAGGGGACACTCGAGCCCACCGGCAGCCTCTAATAGACTCTCCCTCGAGAACTCTGCAGAGGGCAGAAAGACGAATGGTAAACAAGATGGAATGGAAGTTCAAACTGAGTTGAAAAGGATGAAGATGTTTTCGTTATTTCAACTAGTCTCATCAACAATTGCACCTGAAGTGTCCAGTTGGTGA
Source organism: Pundamilia nyererei (assembly GCF_000239375.1). Classification (NCBI taxonomy): domain Eukaryota; kingdom Metazoa; phylum Chordata; class Actinopteri; order Cichliformes; family Cichlidae; genus Pundamilia; species Pundamilia nyererei. The sequence goes on from NW_005187497.1 coordinate 2,287,251, forward strand.
TCTTTGAGCAAAGCTGCCAACAACTGATGTTAATAATCATTCATTTATTACCCCTATCTTGCTGTTAACTCCTTTCACCCGGACTGAGGACTTAATCTGCAGCTCATCTATAAGGTGAATAATGCAAAAAGATTTTTAAAAAAAATGTCAGTGTAAAGCTTTTGAAGCTTTTACACCACAAACACATCTGTGTTACAGCGGATTAAAAAAAAATGGCCCTGTGCTATTACAGCTTCAGAAAAAAAGGGTCTTGTCCACTCATGATGCATTAGTCCCGGCCAATTACTAAAGTGTGCACAGTGTGTGCCGTGACCTTGTATCCACCTTCCATTACACTGAACTGTTATCCCTGACCCCGAAAAACTCACCTCTGTTTTTGTCATCAGACAAAAGCAAAGCCAGGAGATGGTATCTGTTATGGTGCTGCTTTGATCTATAGGAAGTGCTTTTTTTTTAAAATTTTATTAAAGGAGAGTCAACATTAGTACTGAATATTACAACAATCTGACAAAATATCAAAACCAAACTACCTGGGTACGGCTAATGGTTTCTGCAGTGAAACCCTGTATTTGGTGAGGTTTCACTGGAGGCTGAAAAAGTTAATTCCTAATGGAGCCTTTGGGAGCACCCTGACCTATTTAATTTTTTTGGTGCTGTTTGTTTTGGCTCTAAAAAGGGCCTCAAGGACAGCCGAGCTGCTCTTTGATAATGCAGAGAAAGTGTTTCCTTATCTGGACAGCAAAGTGAACCGAGAACAGAGATGGTTATAAGACGTTTTCTTTTTATCAAATCATTTTAAATGATGTGTCAACATAATTACAGTATGTCATCAAAATAACATAAAAGTTAAAATATACTAATTATGTTAAGCTAACTATATTATTTGTACTAGATATTTCCTGTTTTATTCCATCTAGTCTATCATGCTAAACTAAACAAGCAGCTAGCTAAATTTTTATTGATGATACTGAGACAAATATGGTTTCTTCACATCGTGACAAGGAAACGAACAATTCTTTTAAATTCTGACTTTTTTTTAAAGCATATTTCCTCATATTCTCCCATTTTTATCTGATGCCTTTGTTTCACGTCTACCCTCCCCCTTTTCTCCTGATCCATCATCGATTTACATACATTCCTTACAGACATCTTAATGTTTCTTGCCTCATTTTCTGCTTTACTTTTATCCCTTTTCCCCTTATCGAACACCCCAGGGTCATATTAATGTGCTGTGTTTGTTATTTCCAGTATTTTCAGCTTTTTATGATGCCACACGGCATGGCCTTCCATCTTCTCCTTCCACTTTAGGACCTTCGTACTGCTTCATAACCATCTTTTCATTAGTTTCTATACCCTTTCCCCCCGCAGTCACCCCTCAGGCTTTATTCATAAATTAATTTATGTTTTGTAAGCAATATTTATTCCCTCTTATGCTGCACTGACTGACTGAGATACAAAAATCAAAAGCAACCAAGCAGATTTACACAAGTATTATATTCATGTCCAAATAAGGGAGAGGAAGTAGAAGTTGAGTTGGTTACAAATAGAAGGTGAGTAGTTTGTTTCCCAGTTCTTCCAGTCTGCATGAAGAAATGTTCAGAACCCCAAATTGTCTCTGTTGCATCCGTCAGAGTGTGAGCGTAATAACTGAAAGTAATTAAAGGCATTTTAACAACAAAACATTGTATGACTGTGAGTGTGAATGTAAGTATTTTGATTGCCGTCCACTACATCACAGGGTTTTATAAAATCTTGTTAGATAATTAATTGAAATAATTGCTGAAATCCGAAGAGAACAAATATTTTACAAAAAACAGGAAAAGAGGAAATGTTTATGCTCATCCATCAAAAATCTTAGGGCCTCTCAGAAATATGCTCTTGTGCCCTTTGGAGGAGTTTGATTTGCAGGGTTGGGAAGCACAGGATTGAAAAACAGCGAAGGCACTGATGCCGAGCAATATTCAGCTAACAATCCTCATAGGGTGCACAATTATAGCTGCTTTTCCACGCCTATAGCTGCCACTCAAAGCTGTTTTGCAGAACACGTTTTCATTCTGTCACTTTGTCAATGTCATGTCTGTTGGTATTGGTGAGTTCTTTGTTCTGCAGCTGAGGGATCTCTCTGCGGCTCTCTGAGCTTCAGGCTTTTCAATGCATGCAGACGGAGGGGTGGATCATTCTGTCCGATGTAATGATGGAAATGATGATTGCTTGTCGCTAAGCATGACGGTATGTAATGTAGGTAGTAGCAGAGGGTATTTTTTACCCGTTATTTGCAAATAACTCCTACCTACTGAAATCCACTATCACTCCAAAATATGATTTGATAGGTTGTAGAGGTAGATAAATATTCACTCATGACCATATTCACTGAAGATTATCTTAAGGGAAAATCAACATAAACACAGAAATACGGTAGGTCTCAGTGGACCAAGTGTTGAGTGTTACTCTTTGTGCCTAAATTAGTACTGTAGCAGATTTTAAGGATGCATCTGTTGCTGAATAAGCAGCTGCAAGCACACAAATTAAATCCTGCTTGACAGCCTCCGCACATACCCTCCATTTGGCAACGCAGTTTCTCAAAGGCCTCTGCAGTGGCCTCATCGTCGTGGGGGAGCTCCTCTCCCGTGGGCACAGAGTCGGGGCTGGGCCGGTCTGACAGGCAGCTCTCTGAGGAGCATTCGTCCCCAGCTCCCTGCTGCTGCCTGTACAGGTGGTGCTCTACCAGGAACTGTAGCTCTGGGAGGTAACAGAAGAGGTAAAAGAAAAGCAGGGAAGAGAAGACGAAAATGACAAGAGGTTAGATAAGTGGAAGAGCTATCTTGCAAAGGAAGAGGAGGTGGGTTTGTAGGAATATTTAAGTTAAAGGGTAAATTTAAAGTGCAAAAAAAGTCACTAGGGAGGTGAGAGTAAGGAAAGAAAGAGGTGTGAGATGAAGGCAGCCAATGGGAGAAAAGATGGGTCATGAATAGCACAAAGGTAACAGAAATGAAGGGAAGTGTAGGTGGAAAACATATTGTGGGTTAAGAATCTAATAAACTGGCAACATTTAATTAACCCCTGCACAGTTTGGAGTGACAGGGCAGGTAAAGACACATCAGAGTTTGGATACGAATTCTTTAATCGCCGTCTCCGGCCTCCTCTATCTGTGGTTCATTAGTTTTAATCCCCTTGTAGTAGGAAACTAAAGCACACTGATTATCTCCTCTGCAAGAACTAACTCATCACACTCAGAGCATGCAGTTTAGCTGTAAAACTAATTGAAAAGGAAATATCCTAGAGCTTTCTATTTCTTTTATCTCGTCTTTAATGTTCTCTTGATTCACTTTTCGTAAACGCTCCATGTTATTGCATGTACTTTGCATAAAACCATTTACATGTTGTGTTTGTATGTAAGCTGAATTGGTCTCTTAAAAATGGATTTGCATTACATTGCTGGGTCCAAGCACCCCAAAAAAGTAGAAATAAAGATAAATAAATAATTTGCCTGTTTCATGTGGTGCAGGACCTTAATCTCAAAATTAGAGACCCACTTTTTAAACTGAAAACATAAAAACTGGGACGAATTCTCATAAGACAACGGGAAAATGAATGAGTGTTGGATTGAGTGCCGACCGGGTCCACATATAACACTCAACACCAATAACAACATGTCATCAACTTAAATGAGAACACCTGGGGCCCGTTCTTCGTACATCGCTTACTACATCCAAGATCAAATGACACATCCAAGACTAAATCATCGCGCTAACCGTGAGCTCGCCAATCCGGTTCTCCGAACACACCTGCTGTTGACGATTAGTACAGCTGGATGAAGTAATGTGAGATCACTGGGTGTCGTAAAAGGGGCTACGCATCGATAGTAGAAACATTGATCGGCAACCCTCTGATTGGTCGGCGAAAATGTCGAAGGAGCGCGTAAACCTGCTCCCGAGCAGGTTTACGCTTACGGCTCTGTTGCTATGGCAGCAAGTCCCGGATGAGCTTCGGGGAACCGAACGATCCAAGATCAGGCAAAATCGTCAACAATCTAATCCAGCTAACTTACTTAGCGAGGTACGAAGAACGGGCCCCTGGACTTCCACTGGATGTTTTTATTTGGTTAACGTTTGGATTTGATTCCTTTAAAAAAAAATACTTCTATAACAATTTTAATGTTGAGAGGTTTTATAGGTAGTGTTGTGGAGTGATCCGGCTAACACTGGCAAGCCACCCTCTTAGCGAATAGAAATCTTTCATTTTGTGCAAAAAATTTACTTTTTTGAACTAATGCACTTACTGTATGTATGAGGTGTCAGCTAGTTAGTTTATTTTTTATCTTGGTGTTCCATCAGCTTTTTGCTGAGCAATATATAAAAAAACACCCTTAATACTAACTAATATACTGCAATAGTTTTCGATTTCAATTGGATTCAGTGCTACTTATATAGCACCAAATCACAACAAGAGTCACCTCAAGGTGCTTTATATTGTAAGGTAGACCCTACATTAATACATACAGAGAAAAACCCAACAATCATGTGACCCCCTATGAGCAAGCACTGTGACAACAGTGGGAAGGAAAAACTCCCTTTTAACAGGAAGAAACCCCCAGCAGAACCAGGCTCAGGGAGGGGCGGGGCCTGTTGCAACTGGTTGGGGTGAGAGAAGGAAGACAGGTTTTGGTTGCAACAATATTTTTCTGTGTGGTAATGAGTAGTGTTAGTCATAAAGAGCTGATTTATGATCAGTTGGTGTTTTATCAAAAGAGCACACAACAAGTTAACAGAGATTACACAGAGTACTGGTTTATGGTACTTATTATCATTTTGACTTGAGCAGCTTACTAACCTTCTTCTTCAGTCATTACCACAGTCTTCACTGTCTTACAGTAAAGTAGTGACAGAGTATAAAGCATTGTCCTCCAAAGCTAAATGTGACTTTTGCATTTGTTTCTCAAGCACCAAAAGTGTGCTATAATACTTAAAGTACCAGCATCACAGTTACTGTAGTATTGATGGCAATGCTTATAAAATAACTCACCTTTCATCGTAGGCGTTCCCTTTTGCCCTTTTCGCCGTTGCCGAGGAGAGTTCAACAAGGCTGCCTGTGAAATATCAGCGCTGCACGTCAGCTGGGCAGAGAGCTCTTAGATTGAAGATATTACTATAACATAGAACTAGCTTAAAATTGAAACCCAGAATTCACATAATTTCATTTTTGTAATCTTGTTACAACAAAATCAAACTTTAATAGAGAAGAAACTAGATTACCTTGTACAGCTGATTTGGGAGACGATCTTCATCAATTTCTATGAGAAAGCAAACAATAGAATAAGTACAGGATTAAATTATGAAAAGGCAGACAGACACACACACGAATGATAACTGCACAGAAAGTTTCCACGTATTTCACAGTCTGATTTTAACAGCTTATTCTTCAGTGTGAGAGCACTGTCGCTGGAGCACTTGTGTGTTTGAACAGTGTGGAGCACAGTGGATATAAGGTGACCTCCAGCCAGATGGTTATCTGACACGCTGTAACCACAAGCACTGCAATATGGTTTGCTCCATTTTTATCCAGAATTGTTGGTCATAATGTTTTATTTTTCATACGTCTGAAGGATTCTTTTTATGATCCACTTACATCTTTCAAATAGACCCCTGTATATGCTCAACAGCTGTTCTCAGATACACACCTAAGCACGTGCAACACTCTTAAAGGGAAATAAATATACATCATACTGTGGTGCACTCTTGAGCAGAGCTTAGTTTGACTGCAATTATTCACATATTATATAGATGCATAAAATTCGTAAGAATTTTAAAATGTTCATATAAAGTATAAAACTTTTACAGCGAGGGAAAGAATCTAAAAGACTAGGCTACAGCTGCCTGAAACACTGAAATATTCTTTATTTGTTGTTAAGCTAATTTAGTTTGATGAAACTTGTGTGCTTGTACTGAAATTACATTTTAAAAGCAAGATTTTTACTTCTAATTAATCACTTTAAGAGTTTTATAGCACTGTTTATTTGAATACAGTTTTTACTTAGCAGTAGAGGACAGGTCCAGCACAATATGAAGTATGAATTCTGAAGCTCACGGGATGAAGAAAAACTCAATAAAAAATCAATATATGAAACACGGCTCTGTTCGAAACAATGAAGAACCGAGAAGGAAAGAAAATACAGCTCACCAGAGTACAGTGAAACCATTAACCGGGATCAATAGCGAGCGTTTTGAACTTGGATCCAAATCAACGTTTTACAGCTTTAAACTTTTTTTTCTAGGACACCACCTTGTTGCTTGGCAACCTATGTATCCCCAGGCATTGGGAAGGCACTGTGTGTGCACCAAAATATTCCCACTAAAAAGTATGTGCTAGACTGCTGAAAAATGCCACTGATGTGCTTGTTTCTTTTTTCATCATCGCTCTCTCTCTGTCTCTCTTCACCACACACATGCATGGGGGTGTAAGAAACACCGTATAAAAGCCAATAAATGTCATTAAAAAAAAGATTCATCCCCGTGAAGCCGAATCCTATTAACACAGCATCCCAGGAGTTTTAGAAGGTTCATATGACATTATGGATGTTTTTCATATTAACTTGTGGGCTCTCCTTTATGTCTCCGGATCATGTTTGATAAAACAGTCTGAAATTATCAGTGAAAAAATACGTGTATTCTATGTTTCTTGAGCAGCACTAAAACCTCTCACTGTGTTTGCTATGAGAGGCTGCAAATATTATCATTAGAGTAAATATGTCCTGCAATCCTCAATATGATAAGCTGAAGAAAGTGGCTGGATGCACGGTTGTGAAAATATATGTTAAAAGGTGGTCTTGTAGAATTTTTCACATTAAAAGCTTGATAAAGTTGATATATGATAAAGTTGCCTCAGTAAGAGGCTATGGCCTTATTTCTATGTAGAGTGTAAACCATTAACTATCATTAGCCAGAAAAACAACAAAACAATATCCATACTCGCTGTAACACCTGTGGCTCAGGTGGTGGAGTTGGAAGGTGGGTGGATTGAGCCCACAGTGTTATGCAGTCTGAATGCTGAAGTATTCTTAAGATACTGAACCCCATATTGCATCGACTGGAACGTGTGTGCGTGCGTGCGTGCGTGTGTGTGTGTACATGTACGTGTGTGTGTACGTGTGTGTGTGTGTGTGTGTGTAATGAAATAGATAAAAGTGCTGCATGAATGTGATTGTGGTTGGGTGAATAAGACTTGCCTGGGTATACAGAAGGCTGGGGGGAAATGGTCCCCTGCGTCCTTGACCCTAATTAAAAACTTGCTTATGTTTATGTTCAAATTCCTATTACTTACAATATATTGTTTATTTTTTTAAATATGGTCCCCAGAAGGACAGCTAAGCTAATTTTACTTTAGTGCAAGCCTTACCCTAACAGTGACGCAACCCTCGTCAGATTCATGTGCTCGTAACATCTGATTGCATAACAGCTAAAATAATATATACCAGTCTTATTATCTTGTTGTTTACTCAAATAACAATCATATTTCAGTTTTATGATGTGAAATATAGACATGTTGCAAAATTATTGTGACGTTCAGTAGACGTAAAAAAAAAAAAAAAGACGGTCGCCTGGCAAAATACAACCGCTTCAGTGGACCAAAATTGTGCGTCCAAAAATGAAGTATAAAAGACATCACTCTGACATCACCTCAGGCAGCAGGATACTATTTGACATTTTAGACTGCAGCCTAAAATGTATTTGTGGTTATCTTAGTTTTTCTTAGGTTTTATGATGATTTAAGTTAGTATTTGGGATAAGCACAAGTTTTAAAATGTTTAATTAAATCAAACAGCACAACTATTAAAATGTGTAGCAGTAGAAAAGCTAAAAAATAACTTGGGTAAAACAGAAAAATTGTTCACATGGCTGATATTCAGATTGTTTTGTCTCGTGTTGGGCCCATCTGTGATGCAGAATGAGAGAAAAGGCCAATAAAAAAAAGCCTTTTCAGCACTGATGAGTCTATCACTGCAGCTCCCAGCTGACTGTCTGACACGACGCCAGATGAGAACAGAGAGGGTCTTCTGCCTCCACTTTACTCTGCCAAGCCGCTCCAATTTAGCTATGCACTGCTGGTGTCTGTTTGAAGCTGCCCTGGTATATCTGATAAAGAAAAAGCAGCCTTGCAATAAATGAAAAAGAAACACTGTTCTCACACTTTGCATCTGAAAGGCTTGTTTTTCTGTGTTCATGTTGCAGTTTGTTACTGTTGGTTACAGAGAAGATGGGAGGTGAAGTCTTTGGTTTGTGGACAAATAATAATTGCCTGCTTTTAATTTTAAAGGCAACATTGTTCCTCCTCCTACACTCAATCCCCAACAAACCAGCAGCCACTTAATGCATAAGGCAGATATCAGCAGTTTAAACTCGAACAACCGTATAATGTTGAAATGAAAAAAAGTCTTAAGAGCTGGAAGTCTGTGTCTAAAGACTGATCAGAAAAGTGTCTTTCCTCTTGCATATAACAGAAAACCCACTTTATTATTAATAGTATGTGCATTTTAATCAGCGCACACACCCACGCGCCATTCTTTTTTGTTATGCTTTGTTTTTGTTTTAATATGCTTATTTGTATTCTTGTCAGCAGTCACTTGGCTTAGGTACAAAGATTCAGTCTTGCCTAAAGCTGTTGTTTTTAGTCCTGCACATAGAAACAGCACAACACAAAACTTCCTGACGCCTTTTGGATTTAACATAAACACAACAATCACGCTGTTTTTAACATCCATGGCATTAAAATAGAGTGTAACATAAATACGTTCTTTTACTTTGTGCACAAAGTGGTAGGTCTGTGAAGAGCGTGCTATTTAGTTTGTCTTATTCTTAGTGAAACATGGTCTGTATGTGTAATATTCAGAAGACTACACATATATATGATTATATCATATCGTATCATGTTGGAAATTCCTACTAGTTTTAAATGTGCCAAAGTGCGTCAGGTGCCAGGATCCACTCCTACAAAGACAAGCTGCTGCTGCTTGTGCTCATGTTATGTGGTTAAAGTATTTCATATATAAGAATTCCATAAGTGACGCTGCTCTTTTGCATTTGGAGAAATGTGAACACATTTTTAAAAACTAGTGCAACAAGCAATTAAAACCTTGATTCCTTAATTAAAGAGCACTAATATCAGAGCTGCCATAGTCAGTAGATATTTATGGAGCTGTGATATACCATTTGTGCATACTGCAATATTCAATAAATAATATGTGATGAGATTTCAGGGCCACCACTGGGTTTGAGATACGGTAGAAAAATCTCTCATAGACTTTCAATATGGTAATCAGCATGTAATTTCAGATGCAGCCATTATGGCAAAGTTTAATTTACTGTAATGAATCAAATATTTCTTTTTCATTTCACTCAGCTCTCCTCGTCTCACCCTAAGAGTAAGTAAAGCTCTTCTTCAGAGAAAGCTGTAGTGAAATTCACCACTCGCTTGTAATAAATTCAGTTTCCTCATTATTTAGCCTGCAGTCTGCGTCCCAGTTATGTATAGCTGTTCCTCTGATGTGCTTTTGGGGTTCACAGTGCACAGGACAGAGCAATCTGCAGCACATTAAATAATGCAGGAATCCGTGTGATGTGGGGCACAGCAATTCTGCACCAGCACAGCTCCTCTCCCTCACCGTCATGTGTGCTCCCCATCCCCCTTTCCGTTGCACATCCGTGTTCTGTCTCACACACGTACAACTGTCTCAGGCTCTGATTACATGTCAGTCTTTGCCGCTGCTAGTGAGGATCACAGGTAGCATAAAAGACAAAAGTAGCTTGTGGGGCTGGAAAGTAAAGCCAATGGATAAATGCCTTAAGCCTGCCTGATTTTTAATGGCCAGCAGGGGGTGAATCCTTTGGTTACAAAAAATAAAATAAAAAATAAAATTGGAGTGCTTAAAAGTTTAAGGGAAAGCAGCCAGCAGCTATGTTATGTTTATAAAATAAAAGCATCAATAGAGTTCAAAAAGAAGATTATCCAGGGTATTCTAATGCTTTTAGCCAGTGAGCCTGCTGAGCTCTCAAAGTCACTTCTTGCTCTTTACATGCTGTTTTGAAACATCAAGAGGCCAACAGCTAAAACAGCTCCAGTCGAGATGTCACGATTCAGTTTCACTAACCAATCGCCAATTTTACGGTGGCTGGTTTTTTACTGCCTGTGGTCAATACTGGTACCCAGTTTTTTCTGCTAAAAAAAGAATGAAAAATATATATTTGTCACTATCTGATTTCTATATTTTTACATTATAAATAAAGATAAATAGAATACACTTTATAATTCCCTGAGGCAAAGTTATCAATCTCTCTGCTCAGTTAGATCTCAGTAATGGTTTTCAAAGAGGTGTGAAAGGAACACTAGTCATCTACAAACCACAGCAAGGAGCCATGACAATAATTTGCTATAAATTATTATTATAATAAAACCATAGTGTAGAAATTAAAAGTGTGTACTTATAAATGGGCACCATTGTGACGATACCTGTATGAGGCATGTAGTGCAACAGTGTCTTAGCAGTGTGCCTCCCAAGATGTGTCTGAGTAAAAAACTGTCACCGTGTATCTGTCAGGAAATCACTCACGTCTCGCTGGTACAAAAAAACTATTCCTGCAGACCAGCTTAGCAAGCTAACTGTGCTTTACTAAGGGCTATTTGAGTCATTCCTCATTTTAAGTGACACTAAGGCAAAACAAGGTAAATCCATATTATGGGATAAGTGGAAAACTTCTCTCCTGTACGATTCTGTGGAACCTAAGAGACCTTTTGGTCTCTAGTACGTTTAATAAGTTTAGAAAGAAAAAAAAATGTTTAAAAGACATTTAAAATCAGAAGCCTGCAGTCAGTATCATCTTTTTCTATCAGGGATCAGCACAGCGGCTCATCTGCCTCCATCTCCAGCTCCACCTCCTGTCTTTTTGTTAGTGCCACCATCTCCAAACCATACATCATAGCAGCTCTCTTGTAAACCTTCCCTTTCGCTTTTGCTCCTGTCTTTCTGTCACAAATCACCCCTGACACTCATTTCCACCCACTCCGCCCTTCCTGCACTCCTTTCTTCACCTCTGCTGTGTACTGTTCATTGCTTTGGATGGCTGACCCCAGGTGTATCAGCTCATACACCTTCACTACCTCTAATACCTGCGACTTAACCTTTCCACCCGTCTCCCCTCATTCACACATACATATTCTCTCTTTTTCCTTCAGTCCCTGGAATCAGTATAATAAATATAAATGTAAGTAAATTACACTTTTATGTTTTCATGTTTTGTCCATGCTTATTCATCCTCCTATTCCTTTTTTTCTAAAATGACTTTGCCCGCTGCACTCCTCTGCACACCCTCTCGAGTTCCTTATTTTTCTTTTCTCGTCTCTGATCTATGAAGCTAAGGGGATTGTTGAGGTTTTGCTCCGCACTTTTATTCAGAGATCAAGGTTGACTTTGAGACTCTGCACATGCTCAGTGTCCAATTACTGACTCAAATAAATGCAGAGGCAAATGCACTTGTGAGCACACTTTCACAATGGTTTTCAGACACCAGGCATATCACAGGAAACACTTATTCTTAATCTGTCCAAATTAGACTGTTGTTCTTTGCAAGATAAAAAAGCAAAGACATGGTAAATGGTAAATGGCCTGTATTTATATAGCGCCTTACTAGTCCCTAAGGACCCCAAAGCGCTTTACATATCCAGTCATCCACCCATTCTCGCACACATTCACACACTGGTGATGGCAAGCTACATTGTAGCCACAGCCACCCTGGGGCGCACTGACATGTCATCTTTCTGTGGTAAAATGCTTTGATATGAAGAAAATAATAGCTGTGTTCCCCGAATCTGTCCTCAGTGACGCAAAACACTTGTTTTTTTCTTACTCAGCAGGGAGTATAACCCTCAGTTTCCTCACCTAAAAATGACTGTTTCTGCCCCATTGCCTGCTGATCATCTGTTAATTCTGCAGTAGGTCACATTACACACTCACAGAACAAAGTAAAGCAGAGGAAGCGGGGAAGCATGACTCATATAACAGGATAACTCTCAGGAGGTCCAGTGTTGTGTTTGATCATTAGATCCCATGAGAGGACGCGCACCAGGCTGTTTTATCTTGCTTTGTTGCAGCAGGAAGATTCATTTGGTGCATGATAGAGTTTAGATGCAACGTCACAACAAGCAGGAGAAGATATCAGTGTGAAACTGGTAGTACTGACAGTACTGTAACTGAGGTAATTTGATTGAGAGTGGGCCTGAATTAATTTTGCGTCTCATAGTAAGATTTTCAGTGAAGAAGTGCTTTAAGGTAAGAATTACAGGTTTGGCTGTGAGCTGTGGAAGGTTATGTAGTTGTGATATCTGTGAAACTGCACAAACTCTATTTGTGCAGGTTTATTAACTCGGCACTTTTTTGAATAAGGGGACCCTTCATTACCATAACGGTAAAAAACAAAGAGACGAAAGCACCTAAACCACCTTTCTCAAGGTGAAAAGTGGTTTCACCCAAAATAATGGAAATGGTACCTGACTGACCTTGAAGCCTTTATGTGCACACACTCGAGCAAAGATGAATGAGTCTGCTTACAAATGACCGAGTGGATCAGCAGTGCTGTTTTTTAAATTCTAAGACTGAATTCAGCCTTGAGTAAAAAATGCAGTTATCTCATAATTTTGAATGAGGTCACTCAAAAGGGTGCAAACAAAGACGACTCCGGCAGGTAAGCTGAGCCTTTCGGTAAAATGCTTAATTCCATTATGCGAATATAGTTGGGCTACTGTGCACACACCTGATAAGAGTCCTCTGTAATGTGAATGACTGCTGCTCACCTGTCATTTAGCACAATAAGGGATAAAATAGTTAGCAACACTTGTAAAAGCACAATATCAGCTCAGCTGCTTGCTACTCAAACCATAGCTCTCAGAACTGTATGTATGTCTCTCCTGTGCTTAAAGAAAGCCAAATTCTGCTTTCTTAACAACCTGTCATTATGTCAGCCCACAGATAATGAACACAGAGTAAGTTGATACACAAGTGACAAATATAGTGTGCGTGTTTGGGTTTCCTTACCTGGTGACGATTGATCACTGGATGCCACTAAAGTGGCGGGCGTGGGTCTTCGTCTTCTGATCTGAAAAAGGTTGAGAAATCGACAATTTAATCTTTACTGGGCTGAAAAAGACCTTGAGATCTTTGATGTTCTCACAAATTTAAAAAATAATTAACTGGTACATAATAACTCAGGCATTTATGTTTTACCTTATCACAGCCACACCCATCAATTTTTATGCTTTTTTTTCCTCCACCGATCAAAATGCTAAGCAGCACTACAGCAATTTCTCATATTTTTTCAACTAACCAATGAGGAAGAGTCTAGACTTGTTTGCCCGATGATCAATTCAGTATCCTTGTTCTCTGCATGATGCTGTCCGACCAGCCTGGACCTTTGTGTTTGGTAGTTAAACACTCTGAAGATGCCTGAGCTGAACAACAGCAATCCTGCAGTGCTGAGCATTGAGAGCAGCAGGGCAGCATGCCGCCTCCTACTAGCTTCTTCTACCACTGTGGACTGTGCTAGAGACCATTCTGGGACAAAATATTAAAGTACATGCATTTTGTATTTCTGTATGAAACACACTGACTTTACACTTTATTAGCTACAGCTTACTAATATTGTGTTGGACCCCTTTTGTCCTCAAAGCTGCTTTCACCTTAAAAACAATGTGCCTGAAACATTCCTCAGAGATTTTGGTCCATATCGACATGACAGCATCAAACAGTTGCTGCAGATTTGTTAGCTGCACATCCATGATGCCCATCATGTTCCACCACATCCTAAAGGTGCTCTATTGGATTGAAATCTAGTGACTGTGGAGGCACATTATCCCAATGAAGGAACCATCAGAACAAGCGGTACTAAGGGCCACTAAATGTGCAAGTAAATATCCTCTATACCAGGGGTGTGCAACTCCAGGCCTTGAGTGCTGATGTCCTTCAGGTTTTAGATATTACCCTGGGTCAGCACACCTGAATCAAATGATTAGTTTATTACCAGGCCTCTGGAGAACTTCACAACATGTTCAGGAGGTCATTTAGCCATTTGAATCAGCTGTATTGGATCAAGGACGCATCTAAAACCTCCAGCACTTGAGGCCTGGAGTTGCCTAACCCTGCTCTACTGTTACACCACTGCCTAAACAGGTGATTCAAGCCAAGCTTTCATGTTGTAAATTTGAAACTCATCAGATCAGGGAATGCTTTTCCAGTATTTTATCCTCTAGTTTTGGTGAGCAGGTGAAAAATGTAGCATGTAGGTTGTAATGAGTGGTTGTTTGAATTAGTGTTGCTCATAGCAATTGCTCATATCAGCTCATAGCAGTCTGATCATTATCCTATGGCCTCTGGCATCAACAAGGCTTTTTCTCCCAGGGAGCTGCTGCTGTATTTTTTTTCTGACCATATTCTGTAAACCCTAAAAATGGTTGTGCAGGAAAATCCCAACAGATCAGCAGTTTCTGAAGAACTTGCATCAGCCTGTCTGGTATCAAGAACCATGCCACATGTAAAATCACGTTTCTGCCCCAATTCTGATGCACGTTTTGAACTTCAGTAGGTCACCTCAACAGTGTCTACATGCCTAAAACTTAGTTGCTGACATGTTATTAGATATTTGAATTAATGAGCAGTTGCAAACGTGTACCTAACAAACTGGCTGTTGAATGCATGAACCACATCAAAAAATGTTACAAACATCAAGACCTTTGTTGGCCGATGACCATATTCAGATATGTTGTGCTTTGTAAAATGACTCAATATGTCTGACACGGAGTATAACGTTTGCGTTTCAATGGAGAAATGTTTCTTCTCAAAGATTTCGACATTTCTGAGCTCATAACACAGACCCACTGGACTGGTGGCTTTAATCTACCCACAACCTAAACTGCATTTTTTTGCTGCTGATGGATCGTTTTAGACCCAACATGACAGCAAAGACGTGCAATTGGTGAATGAAATGAGTACAGCACCTTTCATAGCTTGCTAATTTCCCTTTGGTTTCAAAATCAAATGATGACATTTCAATTATGTTTTGTTTACAAAAAGGCTGTGATATAGTAATTTAAACAGAGCAGGAATTTAAACAGACAGTCAATTATTCACAAACACAGGTGCACACAAAAGCACAGACATAGCAAACGGGGTTGCTGACTAATGCTGCATGTCATGTCTGCTTCTGTCCTCCGTGCATCTTTCCTAAATGCTGCTTGTGCACTGAAAACAGAGCAGTCGACCTCAGGCTACACAGTGTAGCATCACGTGGTAATTCTTGTTACAATTAAATGGGCTAGTAGCGAATGACTTCAGAAGATCCAAATTTGATCAAAAATTGAGAGTTTTAACAATATCTTAAGCTGTATCACAGAAAAACAAATATGACAACAAATATGTCAGATGAGAATCAGTGATTAAATCAGTGGCACAGGTTTGAGTTCAAGTCTTTGGTGAGGCTGAAAAGTGCACAAAGCTGTTTTAGACTTATTTCTTCTGGATTGTTGCTCTATCTGGTCTCTGCAGACGTTATTATTGCAAAAGTAATATTTCCCCTGAGGTGACTCACATATAATAAATCAGCAATTGGAGCTGTGCACGGGTATAGACCTAAATTGATTAGCTTCACTCCGTGAAGACGGAATACAGATGTAACTACGTAACAATGGAAATAATGTGCAGTAATGAAAAATGAGCAGAGTCAGTTGTATCGCTGAGGCAAAGTCTAATTGGGTATTCAGATTTGAAGAGGCTTCATTGCCTTTGAAATCACTACCATGGAGCACAAGAAATCCCTGAATGAGAGGAGATGCCGAGTGTCTTTCTGTTAACACACAGGCAGATATTTTACTGCTTTGAACACTTCACTTTGGAGAAAATTGCTGACCTCATATCCTGAGACACGTGTCAGTGAGAGCTCCCTGTGACTGCAGCCTTCTCTTTAGGCTTGTGATTTTTTTTCATCTGTCTTGTGTTGTATAAATGCTCATGGTAGTTTGCTTTCACAGTAATCGCTGTGTCAAAACACAAGCTGGCTCCTCTGCAAGTGATTGTGGGAAAATTGTGTCAATTGGATAAGATTTTAGTTGTATATAAACACTAATAAATCCAAGCAGCCAAATTGCTAATTTTGTGAGAGTCAGTTCATCCATCTGTTGTCGCTGATGCTCATCCGAGCTGATATCAGGTGAAAGCCAAGTGCAGTCTGGACAGGTCAGCAGTCCATCACATCACTAATACAGAGAGAAGAACAACTACTGATCCACACCTTTACTTTAGCTGTTCTGCACAGAACGACCTGAGCTGACAAACAGGCTCAAAACCAGAACTGTTTTGCTGTGAGTCAACAATGCTCACCACTTTCCCATTGGGCTCTCTGCCACTATGCAGTACAATACCTGTTCAGTACAAAATCACATACAAGCATATACAAAATTAACTGCCAAATAGCCAGGACCGAATGAAGCACTGAGCAGGCATCACTGCCCTCTTGTCTGACTGCAGGTTGGCGCTTTTCTTCGATTTCTGTTGAAATCTCACTGAGAAAGCAAAATGTGCACCGATGTGGCCTTACACAGAATGAATGGAAATAAAGCACTCTGGTATATCGTTGGTTTTTAAATGTGCTATATAAATAAAGTTGCATTGTATTGTATATTTCAGTACCGCCTGGTGGTTAGCTGATGAGTGCCAGCAGACTAGTCAGCATCTTCCATGCAAACTAGCGATCAAAGCAATCAAAAGGAGGTTTTGGTCACCTGGTGACCACAAGCAGCTTCCAGAAACCCCTCACCAATCGGTTGGAGAATTCACATTTGTCCTTAGTGATCAGAGGTTGCCAGGTGGTGTTGGGTGGCTGGTCTCTAACTCTGTGTGACTGAGGCCTCCCATATGGAAAAGATATATATAAATCTTATAAAGTTTGTATCTGTCTTGTTTGAAACTTGTATGAAAAGCATATAAGAGTGAAAACAGATAAAAGATCGCTTGAAAATTATATAAATGAAACTTGTATGTTTTGGATACTTCCTAAAACAACATATGAAAGTAATGAGAAAGTGGCCACTTTCATGAGTAAATCATATAAGCCTTATAAGATTCACTATATGTAGCAAGTTTTTCCTATTTCGTTGGCATATGGGCTGCTGATCCGATGTGGAAGGTTTCTTAGGAATAGCACTCAAAGCTGCAGCTAATTTTGTGTAATGTCCCTTTAAATGACAATAAATTTTACATTCTCCCTCTGAAGAATACATATTATCTTAATTGATTTATCTGGTATGTTTGCAGCTTACTTAACCTCATGAGAAGCAGGGCTCAGAATCGAGAAAGCCGCAATAGAAAAACACTCTTGTGTATACTATACATCTTGCACTAATATTTAAGCCCTGTGCGTGTGTGTGTGTGTGTTTTGTTACCATTTCAGAAAATCCACCCCGCCAGCACACATTAAAGCACAAACAGGCATGGCTGTGTAGAAGTGATTATTCCCAAAGACATTATCCTTCTTCTCACCCGGCAGCAGAGCAAACTCACTGATCCTTCACTCGCATAAATAACCCAGCTTACTGGACTGCTCACCCCCCTCAAACCGCCATGCCTGCCTTTCAGCCCACAATCCATTTAAAATGGACTTTTGCGCTCTTCACAACAACGAACAAAAACAGCCTGTGAAAGTGACGGGTGGGCAGGAAAGGCTGTGCATGCCTGGTATTTCTGATGTGTGGGGAGCGGCCAACAAAACACCTCTGACTGGTAAATGTAGGTCAGGCCACAAGGCGGTAGGGTCAAAGTCTTCTTACAACGATGCCCGCGAGTTGTTTGGATGTACAAAAATAAGATTAAAAATGACAAATTACATCCACCATTAGAATTTTTCTTTTCCTCTTGACTTAATTTTACATGAAAAACAGTGAGACTAATTTTTGTAATGCTGGAACAGCAACAGCTATCGTTCAAACAATGACTGGAAAATGTCTTTAAAAATAAATAAAACTCAGCTCTGAATGAGTACAATACTTATTTTAAGACTATGGTCCATGTTGTCCCTTTTAAATTACAGGATGAAAGTTATCGTATGTGATCAAACTAATAATGGAACAAAACACTTCTTTGGACAGTTTTACATGGAGCCTCCTCAAACAGCGAGACACTTCTGTTCTCACACTTAAACTCTAAAAGCATCTGAGACAATCTATAACAAGATGGAGAACAAGCACTCAGTTATGAGCACGCTAATCTTTGCTACTAACTTGAAAGCTGCAAGTTAAGGAGCCATTTTTATAGAGAGCCTGCAGGCTCCCTACTAATCCCCACTAAGTGTTGCCATGCAGGCCATGTTTCAGTACACTTTGTCAGATGCCATCATCGTCTCTCCGTTACACACATGGTGTCTCTTGGCATTGATGCCTTGACAAATCACCTGCAGCAGCATTAGACAAAGTAAGAATATCACCTCGGCTTACGACCTACCAAGTGCATGTTTCAAAGTTGAAGCGATGCTGGTTGCATAACTTGCAGGTTTGTGTATAATAATAAGTTTCAGGTGAGTGAGTGATAGAATTAACGTCCTCTAGATCTGTGTTTCTTATTTGCTGATAACGTTCATGCACTAAAAATGACCTCGTAAGGGCACTAAAAATATTACATTCGGTTACATTTAAATTTGTTTTTGGTTGAAATATCTCTGCACACCGACAAATGTTGAGCTGAGAGTGACACCCCTGTCTTAACAATGTGATAATCAGATGCAACATGGCACCTTCTGGATAGATGAATCCCCCGAAAGGCTTTTTAAAAATGTAATTTATTAACACCCAGACAGTCAGTTACCAGTACACTGGTAAGCTAGCCGACTACATGACATTGCCAGCTTATTCAGGCCAAATTGACAGATAGCATACAACAAATAAAGCTTAGTTTGGTTTAGAAAAGGCTAGAAACATGATTTCAGCTCCTGTGCTCTGTAAAGGAAAGTGTCAATCGGGACGTATCTGTGGCACTTTGTCTACATTGTTTAGACAAAAATACTCAAAGAAGTTTAAAGATCATCTCAAATCAAAATTTGCACAATTTAAAAATAAATGCACATCAGTGGCAAATATGGCATTCATCTTCATTAAATAAT
Organism: Pundamilia nyererei; assembly: GCF_000239375.1. Taxonomy (NCBI): domain Eukaryota; kingdom Metazoa; phylum Chordata; class Actinopteri; order Cichliformes; family Cichlidae; genus Pundamilia; species Pundamilia nyererei. The sequence continues at coordinate 2,306,432 of NW_005187497.1, forward strand.
GACCACTGATAATCTGCTGTACTTGAAGGTTGTTCCTGGAAATCGCCTCCCTGAGGTAATAAAGGAAAGGTGTTTAATAGCTATGTTCTCAGTAAAGAACAAAGACCACCTGCATGGGGAACGCGAGGACGGACATTGTCTCAGCACTTAATTGTCCATAATAAAATTATTTCAATATGTCACAATTCATCATCTAAACAGGGAATATATTGCTTTCATTTATGAGCGAAGCTTCTTCAAGTGAGCGCTGCTCATGTAAATGAAAGATGATGGAGTTTAATATGAGCTCTCTGCAGGACAATGAATAAGATTTGATCCTTACACAACTGAAATAACTCTGTTAATCAGCTTATAAATACTCCAATTAATTCCTCACAAATAATAGCACTCAAGGAATATGTGAATTTTTTAGATATTTTATGTTTCCTCCTGGGGAAAGCCACAAAGTTCATCACTCAAAATTTAGCTGGAAACACTGGGCTTGCTTTTCTTAGCATAAATACTAAAACAAAGTGAGACAGATAATGTTCTTTGCTCATCCACAATCAGCAAACCTCCATATCTGAAGGTAATTTCCCTCAACGGTAATCCAACAGCAGAAATCCATCTGGTGTGACTCGATCAGTGCAGCAGGGGAAGAGGTAAAATAATGAGTTGGACTGATGATGGATCAAGGCTTTTCTGTGAGTCAGGACTGTAGCGTTGTCAGGTTTCTGGTTATTGTCATGGCTGTGTGCAGGCAGAAGGAGAGACAGGGCCCAAAATGCAGGACTCGGAGGCAGACAAACTCAAAAGACTAGCAACAGAACAGGAGCCTCACTAAACTGGGAGTACAAATACCAAACTAGCTAGGCAGGCAAGCAGACAGAACACATAGTTAACATGAGAGTAGAAGACGTTAACGACACGACACTGACACAAAGACACACTGGGCTTAAATACACTGAAGGAGTCATCAAGGAATTAGAGACAGAAGAGGAACACAGCTGGGAGGAATAAAACCTAAAGCTGGAACACTGACATCAGACAGGAACAAGAACCTTCAGTAAAGTAAAACAGGAATCAAAACACACTTTACTAAGACAAGGACTAGACAGAGAGAGACAGACTTGACACTGACCAAAACCTACTAAATAATAATCATAATCAAAACAGTATCACTGATTAATCAAATCATAAATCATAATCTAGAAAAACACCAAAACATGAGAAACAGAAAGCTGGGTCAACATGACCCAGAACCGTGACAGGTCCTATGCCTTTAGGATAATGAGGTGTTCACAAAGTAGCCCTGTGCTCCCAGCTATGACTCAAGTGTCCAGGTGCTCGTGTACAGGAGAGCTCCATGGTGGATCTGTCAGAAAACTGCCCAGTCTGAGTATGCCAATTATGTGCTCGACATAAAACTCCCAAATGACTTTCATAAAACCTCCAGGAGAGAACAGATGCTATCACCCAATTACCATATCCTGGATTCAATGTGATGAAATTAAAGCAGAAACAATTTTCTACATCTGTCAGCGATAACTGTTGAACTACTACTTTAAACAGCCAATCAGCTATGAGTATTATTGTTACAATAAATAATAGAATATTTACAATCTATATAAATCCATCCATCTATATAAATGATATGTTAAATAATATAAAAACATTGAAAGAACACTAAAAGCAAGTAACTACGATATGCAGATTATTTTCTCCTTTTGGTACGCCTGCACTGCACGACTGAGACGACATTATGAGGTCTGTTTCTACACTTGGCTCAGGGCAGGTACACTCCACAAAATAAGGAAACTGTGAGTTACTGCTTACATGCAAACGCACAAAAATCATTTTAACATTAGCTGTGTTAGCTAATATTAGAAGAAAGTAAAATGCTACTTTGATTTACTGCAAGAAAATCAAAGTACTACCTTCATCCACACTCACTGCAACATAGAAAATTAAAAAGCAGAATGCCACAAAAGTATTAGATCACACAAAGCTTCACTGATTCAGCTCTGCTGCTCCTTCGGGGCCACAGATTTAGCTAGCGGATAGCGCTGCACATTCAATTCAAACCCCTGTCCTCTCCCCTCGGGCAGGTCGCAGCTGCCGTGCTTAACAACTTTTTATGGTAGAAACCTTGCAACACACAAAAAACACCAATCTCAAATCCCAGCCCCTCCATCTTCTTGTTGTGGTTGTAGTTGCTGCTGTGCAAGCCCCCAGCTGCCTATTATGTCACAGAAGCATTAGGTGTGTAAATGTCAGGGGAGTGGGATAGTTACCCTTCCCGAGTCCAACGGCTTTTGTTCATGTGACACCATCTGGTCTTGGCCTCTGTCAGGTCCAGTGTCAGATGTACGGCTATAATATGAGATGATTGTGCTGTATTATGGATAACAGGAGTGAGCGAGCGTTTGGGTTTTTTTGTGTGTGTGTTTTGGTGATTAAGGGTCAGAGAGGTTCCTCTGTCTGGTGCACAGTTCTCCACGGAGGCTGATTCACCATGCTGGGAGGTGTCAGGTTGCTGGGATTACTGAACCGTGGGTGAAACCTCCTGGTGTGACATTCGTACGAGCTCGTGCAAACACAACACACATTTTCTTTCTTTTTTTATTATATCTGGAGGTTCCCTTTGTTTATTTTCTTTCTCTTTATATCTGACTGTCCGATTTGTTCATCTGTCTCATATACACCCACACAAAGACAAACACATAAATAAATATATACACTGTATAAAACCACACACTTGGGAGCCAGCTTGCCACACAGGCTGAAGAGGCCACTCGCAGAGGTCTTCGAATAAATTGAAAATGTAAAGTCCCGGAGGCAATCAGGCACGCTTTTGGTCATGCTTATTGAGGCTGTGAGCTAAGAACTCTCTTGAGTCTTTGCAGAAAAAGTAAAGCAAGTTTTACCCATATAAACCTAGAAGGAGATCTATCTGCTCGTGAAAGAAAGCAGGTAAACACACGGCTGCGAGCCGTTTAAGTCTTAAATTGAACGGCCGCAGCCTGGAATCAGACGTGTAACTGAATAAATACAGACAACACCAACTCCCCCAACACTCAGACACAAACAAGACGGACACATGAAATTACGCCTGCATCCTACAGATACCCTTGCAAAGCCGGATGTTGAGAAAAAGAACATGCACTGCAGAAATTTTGAGAGCGTGAAGCGTGACCAGATCCCAACAGACTCAGTTTGAGACAAAGATTGTTTGTTTGTTTGTTTACTAATGAAATGTATTCACATATGTTATAAAACATATGTGAATACATTACGTCCATCCCATGGGGAATGGGAGCAGTAACAAAGGTGTTGCGTTTATATTTTTATAGAGTGTAGTTGGCAGTGTTTCTTATTTGTAAATCCGTCGTCCAGCCTGGGTGAGTGAAAGACTAATCAAGCTACCATTTAGTAACTGGCTCCCTCCCAAGTTTCCCTCAGGATAACTGGTGCTCACGTCTCATGGTTTTATCAGGAAAATGAATCATGAGAAGTCTTCAGGCTGAAATGATCGCAATCTTTTCTCAAATTTTAAACGGTAAGAGCCCGGCTCGCTGGCTGGGAGCGAACGCAGAACTGGTACTATGAGATGAGCCAAGTGTTTATAAAGAATTACAGAGGACTTCGTATTGATTTATGAGTAGCTGGTGCGACCCAAACTATGATTTAAACTGGAGTAAAATAGCATAACAATACATCCCCATTATGTGTGCATTTAGTGGAGGAATGAACAATGTTTATCCAAAAGATATTCCCTGAATTTATGTTCTGATGATAGCGGTGTTAAAGACATTGAACATTAACCTCCTGAACAAAAAGTACCACTGACTTTTTATCAAGACATCATGGGTGGTGCTAACTTTTGGTTAGCCAAAAAGTCAGGTTTGTCCTGCTTGACCCTGGTTTATCCAGGTTATTCCAGGTATCCTGTAATTTGTCACCTGCCTGTTGTATAGTGTTATTCTTAAACATAAGAACAAGAACATGAGGATATGTGGACAGCACTGCCCAGTATATCTAAAATCTCCCACAGGTAATAAGCTAGCTTTAGATTTAGCACATGTTTAATATGTATACATATGAAATCATTCAGCCACTACTGGTGCCCTTTAAATTGGGTATTTTCATCACAGAAGAGACCAACTCTGACAAGGATAATACAGTTTATTAGAGAGAACAGTTGTTAAAGCCCCAAATTAAAGCAGTTGTTTGGTGAGTAAAATCCCAGAAAAAAAACTCTCTAACTAATAAAAGCTTGATATAGCTTTACCTTGTTCAACTTTACCCACTGACAGTACATAAGTAAAAACACCACTTCTAAATTTGTGACCTTTTACGTGTTGTTAAGGAGGCGTTTACTCCAAAAGCTCAACATCAAGTCATCAAACACTTTGTAGAAGTGACACTGAGATCCTGTGACCAGTGTAGCTTGATCTTTTATTTATGATGGTTTCAATTGCATGTCAAAGATCATAACAGTGGCTTTAATAAGTGAAGATTACCTTCCTGAACAAAAATGGCAATTTTTCTGCAATCATCCAGCAACAATTGATTTTGTTATCAAGGGATCCTGGGAGGAGCTAGGATCTTTTGGGTTTGCCTACATCATCACTGCAGGGGCTGTGGCTCCAGGTCTATCCTGTAATTTGCCTTTATGTCAGAGAGTGCTCTTATTCTTAAACATTGCATTTAATTAGTTCTCCTTTATATAAGAAGCACAAATTGTTTTCATGCAGAAGTAGACACCAAACCAGACTGGAAACGGCTCCAGATTTTGTGCCAACTGTCTTATTTTGCTGTATACGACTCCGTGTGTGCATGTCAAACTGATGTTACGCTGACTGAAATGCATGTACACACCAGCAGATGCAGCCATCTCATATTTAGTTTCTCATATCTGAGGCTTGTAGTCATACATTCTCCACCTGCTACAGTAGCTCTATGTCTTAACTTAACTCTCAAACTGAAATCTCTACACAAGAGCAAACTCTCCCTCTCTCTCTCACACTCACTCACACACACACACACACACACACACACACACACACACACACACACACACACACACACACAC
>NW_005187497.1:2311525-2320514 GCF_000239375.1 Pundamilia nyererei
CACACGCACACCCATAACATCTACCTTCCCTTTGGGTCTCATAGTATCAGCGAGGGAAAAACTAGTGAGCTCGGGAAAAGCAGCGAGTGAGACAGAGTGTAGCCAGACTCCTAAATCCTTGCCAGCTTTACTTGAGCTTCATTCATTATGAACGACCTGTCCTGTTCATGTTATATTTATAAAAATGAGAAAATGGGACACCTCTTTTCACTATATTCCCAACAGAAGGATGGATTGCACTCACTAAGCTCCTTCAGACACTAACAGGAGTTCTCTTTTCTTATGTCATAAAGTGGTGTTTGCCACAAATCAAGTTGAGTTGTGCAGTTAAATTACCTTAGAAGAAAAAGTCCATTAATGATGAATGAGTTAAATTCATTCACCCTGTCAGCATTTCATTGCTGTAGGATACAAGCAGTCAGTCACTAATGAAAAAAAAAAAAACACTGACCTCCTAGAGACATCAATATACTGCGGCACCCCCCCTTAACCACCGCTGAGATACTATGCATCTCGGTAAAGCCGCTCACTGTGAGTGCAGATGGAAAAATCAGTTATGAATTCATCATCTTCACATTAGAGCTGTAGTCAAAACATACGTCAGGCTAATTAGATGCACAGAAGAAAATGTGGTCTACTTAAAGCAGCAGTTACTCATCAGTGTAAACTACAGCATTTGGGATGTAGCATGCTCAGCTGCTCAGCTCTGACTACACCTGCTTGCTTTGACAGCTAGATTACATATGCTTTAAATATGTGTTCAGAGATTTTGCAAAGCGTTCCAAGTATAAAGCTATTTTTTCTTGCATCTTCACTAGTCATCTTGATTGTTTTTTAAAAAAAGTGGGAGTAGTACTCTAATCGTGTCTCACTGATGCAAAGAGGAATGCCTTAAAAGTCCCATATTACCCACACCTGCTCCTTCCACCTTTCTTCCTGCCTCCTTTCCCTCCACCTTACCTGTTCAGCTGCCTCTGGGTCCAAGTGGGTGTCCAGTAGAGGGACGGTGAACTGTATCTTCCTAGGGCTTCCAGTTTCCATGGTGGCACTGTCTGTCAGAGAGGAAAACGGGAGGAAGAAGGGGATGATCGAGAAAGGAGAATCCGTACGAAACAAGGAGGATAAAGAGCTGAAAAATAAGTGAGCTCCAGCTTATTAAAAAAGAATCAGATTGTTTGAGTTTCTGTCTCACTCTTTTCTGTTCTTTACTTTTGCCTTTAAACACACTTTCCCCTAATTGCCTTGTTGTTTTGTGCCACCCAGTCTCTAATGATTTTCCCTATCTTCAACACCTGCTAGTGTCTCTATTCTATCTTCCCTCTCTGTCTCTCCAGGCTCTCAATGCTCAAGCAAGGGCATTCTCCGCAAGGAACACCTCTCCTTCACTCTCATTCGCTTTCACGTCAAGTCCCACCCTCTTTTCACGTTTCTTTCTGTCTTTATTGGCTGTCTGAGCTCAGGGCTGTTCTGCAGCAGCCCCTGCACAGACGAGAGAGTGAGGATGACAAAGGCATGCTCTCTCGAAGGGTAGAAATGGGTAGGATTTATCCAGCCTCTTCTTCAAGAGTATTTTTAAAATCACCTGCCTACACATGCTTAAAAACAGCCTACGCTGTATTTTAGATACAAGTGGTCTCATTCAGAATGAGGTCAAGCTGACATCTACACATATACAAATTTGTTTGTTGGTTTATTTAACACATGCACAGTGTTCATTACTGAACAGCTCTGTGCATAGTCCCTACACAGATGGTACAGTTACCTGGGAATCATGCAGCGTAATGCAATTCTGAGCCAATATTGACCATGTGAGAGAATAATCTGAGCTTATAAAAATAAAAACATACTGTTATGCACACTAAGCAGTTCTTCATTTGCTGTAATGTTTTACACAAAAAGGGTTTTCTCAGACTTCTGCAGTTTTCTGCCTTTTGTTTGATACGTCCTGATGTAGGAACAGTTTGAGGCTGTGATGTGTGTGTTTGTGTGTGTGTGTGTGTGTGTGTTCTGTTTTTGATGATTTCTTTGTTCATCACTGGCCAGGCTTGTCCTGTCTGACGCCTGGCCAGCACAAGCTTTATTGATTGTCTCTTAGCCCCAGTGTCCCCACACCACATGTCCACTGGGCACCGATACCTGACACCAGCCAAGGAGCATACGGTGTGTCAAATGTGCAGTGCTTTGTGGGAGTGAAATAAATATCAAGCGTGACGCCTTCAAACTCTGCTCTGTTTTAGGATAAATTTCAAGCAGGCGTGAAGAGCAAGCTAAACTTTAACTCCACACTAAATATGAAAATTATTAATATTTCTGATGTACAGTCTAGTGGAAGAAAGCACTCTCACTGTTTCAAAAGACCATGCAATATCTTTTTACGCATCTCTTTTTCCATTTTAGCGTGAACAGTTCATCCAGAAACAGCAGACAACAAAGGAGCTCAGCAGGAATGAAGCAGCCACATGGGCTGCACCATTTGCATCTTTTACAATAACATTTGCTATAATTCTTCATTTTAAATGCTTTAGATTGGATAATAGTCACTCAAAAAAGTCTAAACATAGAGAATATTTTGGTAAATAATCACATCTTTAAAAAAAAAAAATCATGTAAAAATGAACAAAAACACAGAATTCTGTGTTTTCTTCTTCTGATCTTAGACTGTTTCTTGCTGTGGTGGGATTGCATATTTTTTGTCTTGTAGCTGGTAGTAAAGGAGTGAGAGAAATAATAAAAAGCTGCCAATGTAATTAGAGCTTTTACTGAAAAATGTCTCTGTCATCAAAGCAGAAAACTGTTAATAAGGGGCCGCGTGCTCTATGTGAGTGTGTTTGTGAGAGACAACAGCTGGCTGCACGTTTTCCAGAGCAGCCTCCGATGTGAGCAGTGAACGAAGGACAAAAGCTTCGTCTCTGCTGCTCCTTCACATCAGCAGAGTTTTATCTCTCTGACTCTTTTATTGAACTTTCAAAGGGAAAAGGTATTAGCCAATCACATAGTCTAACAGAAACTGGGCAAGTCCTGTTTGGTGACAAACTGTTGGCACTAAACTATAATATACCACATTTATTAACATTTATTCTCTTAAGGCCCTGAAACAGCATTGAAAGTCTGGACTTTGGATCACTGCAACACTTTGAATCTATTCTTATTCTGTCATTCTGTTTGAGATTTGCTGCTGTGGTTGAGAATCTAAATTATTGAGTGCTTCTAATTTAATCCAAATAAGACAGAAAAACAATTCAGATACTACTTGAACCTCTGAAACCAATTTAAGTCTCAACTTCTTTAAATAAAGTGTAGACCTCCTATATTTTTTTAAATGCATGCTGTCACTTTATACTTTTTTGCTGCATGTAACAGAAATCTTCTTTGTTTTTTTCAATAGTTAAAGCTTTGTGTACTTTAATACATATGCAAATTTAAATATGCTTAATTTGACTTAAGTTGACAGTTAGTGGGTAAAACAAGTAAAGAGGTGACAGGGAACACTAATAGTATAGTTCTTTAAGACAGGGCAGGGGCATGGAAAAAAACTGCCTATTTTTAGTGTTTCCAACATTATTTATTTTGTATATAAAGTGAAATTTTAAAGGTGCAGTTCAAAAGTTTCCACTGCGTGCAGCAGAGGACAGATTCCCGTTTAACCTTAAAGTTACCTGTGTTCTCTCCAAACAAGATCATTTGATCACACTGTAGCCATTAAAGCCTGTTGTGTGTGAGACAAATTGTGCTGTGTCACGGTCATGACCACTAATGGCTGAGACCTCCCTCTTTGCTGTTCAAGATGGCTGCCATCCAAGATGATGACCATGAGGGAAAGTGGAAGTGTGGAGGTCGGATAAAGGTCATCAAACAAAAAAGAAAGGTTTCTCTGTGTGTGTGTGTGTGTGTGTGTGTGTGTGTGTGTGTGTGCGTGTATACCTGTTTAGACATCTTTGTGGGGACCAAAAGGCGGACAATTATGTCAATTAGTTGTCGTCACTAAGACATGAAAACAAGAATGTGTGTGTGTTTGTGTGTGTGTGTGTGTGTGTGTGTGTGTGTGTGTGTGTGTGTGTGTGTGTGTAAAACAGTGCTGCACACAGGAGCTGTCTAAAGCCGTCTTTATACCCAGTGTATCTGTCAGTCAGTCTGGGTTTTCGATCTCGCTCTCTTTGCAGCTTTCTGGTATAATTACTGCACACACAGATGTTTTGCCTGAACCCCCTGCAGACTCATGAAATTCAGATGAGCCGACTTTCTTTAAGTCAGTTAAGCTGATGAGAGGCTACAGCTGTGTGGACAACAGCACCTGCTCTGCCTCTGTTGTTTTCTTTTGTCTCAATATGTTTCTTGTTATCTCACATTTATGTCTCATTGTCAAAGCTGGTATGTAAGACAGATGTAAGTCAAAGCCACGCATATCTCTAAAGTTAGATGTGGTTCTTTCTCGTCACGAGTAAAAACAAGATGATGATGACCAACTTGCTTAAAGATGCTTTGAAACAGCAGCTCTTAACGCAGTGCTGCTCATATTTCATATAGAGTCTCTGTTTATGTTTGATAAAGTACTCATATTAACAGGTAAATACTGTCATAGATTTGCATTTATTTTCACATTTTATTTCGAATGCACTCAGATTCCAGTCAGCTTTACTTCCAGTCATCATCACCTGTAAGTAATCATCCAATCAGGGCTCTCTGTGTGCAGCACAGGTTCCCTTTGTTCTGTGCCACAATGTCTTGTTACGCTCTGCGGTCAATCTTACCCTTTTTGTTTTGTAACAAGGTTTTCATTTGTATGGTTCTTGTATGTTTGTTTGTTTGTTTCATTTCTAATTAGAACTGTAAAGATCAGAGTCCTTAAAACTGAGAGAGGCCGGGAGCAATCTGCTCAAACCTGTGATGTTACGACAACAAACACAGATTAAACCATAAACAAGAATTTAAAGTTACATTTGATTAAAAATAACCAAAATAATAATAAAATGACTGAATCATTTGTCATTAGTCTTAAAAAAAACCCAACAACATTACTTTATTTTGTCTTCTGGGGTGTTGCAGCAGAACGAGAGCTCGAGGTTATAAAAGACTCATTTTAAGTGGGATTGACATGCTTTCCTTCCCAGTAATTAGCTGTGGACACCAGTAATGTGTAGAGTAATTGCATGTTGCTGTGTTTTAATTAGTTGCATGCTGCTTCCCCAGGTGGCCTGTAAATAAGCCACAGACACAGAGAAGTGCTGACCATCACGGCACAATGAACACAGGATTTCCATCCTTATCCCACTACATTAACCCCCCGCACGGTGCTGTTTGTAGAGAAATGAAAAATACTTACATTACGATCGTATTTCATTCATCTCTCTGTGTGTGGTCTCCACTGCATTTACATTCCCCTGATGTTTAAGTGAACCAGCACAGACACATTTCAGTTATGCTCTTGTTTATGGCCGAGCTGATGTGAGTACTGGCTGCAGATCCAGCAGAAATAACACCGTCCTGCAAACAAACAAAAAATATACCATTTGTCCTTTGATCGAATTTAAAAACAAGGAAGGCTGATATTAGAAAAAACAAACAAAAAAAAAAAACAACGCTAAGTGCTGAAATAAGAACTTAAGCTAAATGATTTTAAGCTTTTTAGGCTAAAAAACCCCCTCATTTATTAGTTTATGAGCTGATAAAACAGTTTCGATAAAAATAATAAATGTTGGCTGGTTATAGCTTCTAAAATGCAGAATTCACCATTATCTATTTATAAACACCATTTATTGTATTTATCATATTATATATTTAAGTGGAAGATTTTGGGGGATTTGAGAGTTTATTTGGACAAACAGGACACTTTAAGATCTCACCTTGGCTTGAGAAAACTTGGATTGGCCATTTTTACACACATTTCACAAACTAAAACATGATTAGCAACAGATTAAATGGCCATATTTAAATGAACTCAACAGCTGGATTTATAAAATTTCAACATCTGTTTGTTCCCACCTTTCTTTAACGGATTACTGTGATATTTGAACACTGATAACACTGAACACAAATACAGATGAAATTAGCATTACAAGATTAAAGTTCTTTTATTTGAAGGGAAGGACAACAAAAACATAGCAACTAACAATTTACAACAAACATTTTCAGTCCTTAACATGCCGATCCAAACAATCACCAGTCACCGTGCTTCCCAGTGTTGGAAATTCAAAGAAAATAACAACAATCATAATCATGAAAGATTAAGCTAGTGTCATCTTTCACTGGACACCAGGTGTAAAGTCAAGCCTAGTGGGCTGGAGCTTAGAGTGGAACAAATCTAGTATCTTTATAACTCTCGGCTGCTTGACCTTCCACCAGGGCAACACCGCATGACTGCAACATTACTTCTTGCCAAATCTCTGGGGCACGGCCATACTCCAGATCTGACCGGGGGCAGCCTCCCAGTCACGGGAATGCATCTGATCCTCCAGCACAACCTGCCCTCTGGAGCTGCGGCCAAACCTGTGACGGGAAAAGCACCAAGAGTGGGAATTATTTCAATTAATTCAACTCCAAACTATGATTTTAGATAAATAAACATCTGTAAACGCAGACCAGAAAATACAAAATATTGATGTTGATGCTGTGATCTTAGCTGGGCCTCAGTTACATTTGAGCTTGAAGGGCTGTTACAGAGGAAGGTCGCTTGAAGATGAGACCAGTTTAATGAACCCAGCTTTGCCATAAGAATCATTTTGACTGTGAATGATTTTTACAAACGGACATTTCAAGTACATAATGGGTCATTTTCATCTTTTAAAATTCAGATATGGAAAGTAGTTGCAAATGGCTAAATGGATTTTCCTCTTCCTGTCTTCCAGTACACGGTGCGACCTACTGTATATCATAATCCCTTTAAATAGTTACAAACTACCCGCATGGTGTATTTTTGAACAAAGAATGGGTAAAAAATGATTTGGTGACAAGCCCAAACTACATCAGTGAACTTCCTATATTAGTGTTTTTCTGTAAACACATCTGAAAACTTGAAATGTAGATTAATACAGGCGCTGTGATGCCACTGACCTCTGTGGCTGATGGAGGACAGACTCCCTGGCTTCTCTCTGGGCTCCGTGCAGCAGGGCTCTCAGCAATGAAGTCAGCAAGCGATCATCAGTGTCGCTATCTCTGTTTTCACTCTCCTGGAACACACCAGGGCACATTTAAGGCTACACAAGCACACACCGTCGTGTCAAACTTTCTTCTTTTTTTAAAAAAATAGAACATGAAGAACATCACAAACTTAAAAGGCTGATGACTCCAAACAGTCTGTCCTACTGTGGCAAAAAGCCTTGAGATGTAGATATTAAGGCACCAAGGCTGAGAGATGTACATGGTGCACACCAAAATATCCATTCGCTTCATTTTATGCAAAGTAAAACCCAGATCTGTCCGTCCCTGCATGTCACAAAGAGAAAATCTAGTACTCGTGATCTTCTTGTCCTTTATCTGATTCGCTATCCTGCCCCCGACTATCTGCTCACACCAGAATATATAACAGTGTATTTCACACTGTTGCATGAAGAGGAACACCATCTGAAATCTAAATGGGCTGTGTGATTTATCCTGTCTCATTTGATAAAAGGCTCAAGTCGCATTTACATACAATCCTCTCAGAAAATGTTGGCATGTACCAGAGCAGGCAGTCCATATTTAAATCAGGCACAAAGTATGCATAAAAATCACCACATGTGCTTCAGCGATAGGATTTCAGTTTTAAAGCTTCAAATGATCTTGGACCTGACATAAAATAAACTGTCAAAATGTACGTGAAATGAAAATTAACAAGTTTTTCAGTGGTTTGATTGTCTCACCAGCCCCAACAGGCGGTCAGGCATGCTCTCCTCTGAGCTGCCAGGCAAGATGTCATTTTTGTCCAGGCCGGCTTGGATATGAAGAGCGTGACTGACGCCAGCCATCGCCATAATCAGTGCCAGAAGAGTCACTGCTGCAGCTGTGTCCATGTTCTCAGACTTGAGAGGAGGTCAGACAAACACTGATGACAAATATAGAAGAGGAAAGAGAAGAAGATGGCTGTCTAAGCAGACTTGCTAAGAACGAACTTCAGTGCTGGTCACATCCTCAGCGGGTCTTATATACACCTCGTGGTCACTGGAAGGACGTCTCAGGAGAGCTGATGAAAGATGCTACTGTACAACGGGGAACAGGGGACAGGATGGAGGAAGAGCCTTAACTAGGTCCATTTAGCTCGGATCAGGCATTAGTGATGACTTAGCACCAGAGTGTGTTATTATGTGGCCCCCAGGGTCGTGCAGCACAACTTCCAGTTATTAAACAAATAAATCCGTGCAAATGGACCCGGACCCACCCATCCCAAGGTAATGCACAGAGCATATACAATATATAACAGATTAGTCATGTGACTTCAGTTATACAGGAAGAAATTCAAAGCACACACTGTATTCAGAAGAACTGCAACAATTACCAAAAAATATAAATAAATAAAATGCATGCGCTCTGGGCCTTGATGTAGCCTCTTAAATCATCTTCTGTATGAAACAAGCTTTCTTTGTAACTACCCGAACTTTAATCCTACTTTCTTCTGATTGGCTGCCCCTGACAAACAGAAGGTTTGAACAGCAGGTGGGTGGAGCTTCTGTGCTCACAGCTAGAGCTGTGGACCTGTGATGACCATATAATGGATCTCCTTTTCATGCACTGTAGATTATTTGCTTTCTCCAAAGCTTTATTGACGTGAATGTAAAGTAAACCTTGGGTCAATAATAAGACTCTGGCTCATCAAACCCTTTGCTTACACAGAATTTTCTTTACAGTTTTTCTCAGTCGCTTTGGTGCGTTTCTCAGAACACCATTAACATTTGCACAGCAGTTAGTACACTTCCCAAAACAATTAGTGCAAACTGCAAAACCTAGTGGATAGCCTGCAAAAGCACGTCACATGCACAGAATTGATTATCCATACCTCAAAAGCAAGTATCCATGTCAA
>NW_005187497.1:2321494-2328215 GCF_000239375.1 Pundamilia nyererei
GTGTGTGTGTGTGTGTGTGTGTGTGTGTGTGTGTGTGTGTGTGTGTGTGTGTGTGTGTGTGTGTGTGTGTGATAATTAGTCACTTCCACATCACCAGATTTGGCTCATCAAAGTGCCTAATGGGTGACAATCCGCTTAAGCACGCACGCACATACAGCCTCTTTTTAACTACCATGGCAACCAGGATGACATCCAATGGATTCTGAGAGTATTAGTTTTCATTAATGAGATCAGAAGCTTTTGGATTACATGAAAATCAAAGTTACTCACTCTGACTCACAAAAGTGAGTTCATACTGTTTCTAATAAGAGGACAAAAATAAACCCTTGTTTAGTTTTCTGTGATCCCATTGCTCAACCATCTGATCATCCATCCATTTCTTACGTCTATCCCAGCTTTCACAGGGCCAGAGAAAAATAAAACTGTGGTCATACATGAGTTCATGTCTTTTATGCCTTTCACTGGTTTTCCATCAGTGTTTTGGAAATTTTGGGGGGTGTTCAGTGTAAAACATGAGAAGGGCAGTATAGGTCTGAGATCTGTTCCCCAGCAGTGTGTCGATTTTTTTTGTTTGTTTTGTTTAATTTCAGTGTATCTAAAAGCTGCAGAGGTGCAGGGCATGCTGTTTAGCTTAGCATAAATACAAGTAATCAAGCTTCTTCTTCAAGCTAGTAATTAGGCTTCTTTAAGCTTGTTCAGAGCTTATTACTCTGGGTTTTTGTTGCTCTAATAATCACAACATAGCATGATAATAAGAAAGGTAGATTTTTTTTTTTAAAGTATAGTTACATTTTTTTAAAACTCTGTTTTCACTCTTAATGCTATTAAGCTAAGCTACGGTCCTGCTTCAAGCTCTGTATTTAATTTAGCTCACAGAATTAATACATTTCTCTAAATTGTTGTACTTGCACAATAAAACTGGCTATTTTTATTAGTAATACAATTTACTAATTTTATTTCTTACACCAATCCGTCATAATGCAGAGTCAGGTTAGATGCTGGTGAAATACTCTAAAGTATGGATATCATGTTTTCCATAATTTATTTTCTATAAATGTAATACCTAAAAAAAAAAAAAACTATTTAAAAGACTCATATCACTAATGGGTCCGAGTTAAAAATAAACTTGAAAATGATCGTAAGATTTAATGTTCCGTTTTTGACTTTTTTAATTTATCAGCCAGTGTGCAAGCCGACCACAGACCATGAATATTTATGTCACATAAACAAAACAAGATGCTTTATTTCTTCTTCGAGAAGAGTTACAATCAAACATTAAAGACAAACCCATCTCATCTGCACCCCTTACTTACTGTCCTGTTCATCTTTATGTTAACAAGCACAAATACTCAAGAACATTATGGGCAACATTTCCATGAAAAACAAAATCTATTCCAGACAAGTAGTCATATTATAGCTTTTACAAAATTTACATGCGTTGTGTTTTCGTTTTTCCCTCTTATTTAAAATAACTACAGAAATAATGTTTTATTTCTCAGAGTGTTACCGCCACCTGGTGTTATATAAGTGAATTGCAGCTTTTACACATCCTTGGTTTTTGTCTGTACATCACTGGGTGTAAAATCTCTGCATAATGATCAAATTAAGCGGTCTGTCAGGTTTACCTCAATTTATTTTATTTTTTTTATTTACAACCTTTAAACAGTGCAGCCAATCCAACGAAATCAATAAATAAAACACCGAACAATGACCAACAGAAAATTTGGGAACATCAGAAAAAGGACATGCAGCTAGTATAAGATTGTCCAGCAATACCTAAAAAAATCAAGCTGACCCTTCATGCTTTACATCCACTTCATCAACCCAGATTAGATCCAAAGAGAGTTTGTCTGGTTCTGCATTGTTCATGTAAAAAATAACAACAAAGGTTTTTCCCTGTCTTCATGTTGCTTCAGTGCAGGAGGGATGTTTACTTGTCCACCGGTGTCCAACAGATGTTTCAGGGGAGTATGATCTAATTTGCAGTAGCCTTGCGCTTGTAACCAGTGGCACACCATCTGCCACCTTTACAATAAGGCACTTGTACGCAATTAGAAGTGTCAGTAATGAAGTGAAAGGACTGTCATACTGGTACGAGTGGCGTACATTAACAAGAACAGCGTGACAAGCAGGTTAATGCAGTCCAACAAAAGAAAAAAAAAAGATGTTACCTGGTGAAACATCTTTACATTACAACTCATGAGAAAAATATGGCGGCATCACTCAGACGTCACATTGTAACTAATTCACTCATTCGTAGCAGTTTAGGTTTTAAATTGAGGCTACAGTAAGTTTTCATACATATTCGATTTTTTTACACTGTTATTCATCATAAGACATCCATAAAAAAACTACCAGAAATTTTCATAAACAGATGAAGAGCACACGATACCTTAAATATTGCTTTTTTTCTTTAATCTGACACATGCGACAACAGTGCTCTGGTCGTGGCTACGGCATGTTATAGGTTGTATTGTGGTTTCTTGTTCTTATTCAAGTTACTCAGGCAATTGAACAAAGCCCTACAAAAGCTATCAATGAACTTTTTAAATGGCTTCTTGAGCCAACCCAGAGTAATCGTCGAGCCCAGAAGACAACACATTCATCGAAACACGAACATCCACCCACCCAGTGCTTTAACCAGTACTAAAAAAAGTCCTTTATATATAGAAAAATGCATTTTCTTTTCATTGCCCATATGAATCTTCAGTCTTACAGTATTTAAGGCAAAAAGTAGTCTTTGTCATGGGCACTGGCTTCTTTACTATAATGTCCAGTATATCTGTGTGTGTCTGTTAGGATCTGCATGTGGTGCTTATGCATGTCTTTGATTTTCAGTCCTTCTTTCTGATGTCAGACAGTGAAGCAGCAGTGAGGGCTGGGGAACGTACTCAGCAGCTCGACTGGTTTTAATGTTGTCGTAGGCCTTCAGTACAATACTATGATATTGATTTAGACTAAATAAGCTATGTAAGGCCTTCAGTAGGCTACAGTATTGAGAAAACGCATCAGTATGTAAGCAATGATGAAGTGAGGTGTGCACAACGTTTCGTGATCCCAGTCTCTGTGCACTTTTTTAGTCAGTTAATTCAACAGCAAAGACATAATGAGTGTTGCACTTTTTTTTTTCTTTTTTTTAAAGTCAGGGCATCAAAGCAGGTTACGAGGTCCCGTCGCTCCAGTGTGTGGCCCATTCCTTTTTTTGGACGCCTCCTGACTTCTCAGTCTGAAACTGAGGCCGGTCCTCGCGAGGAATCTTGACCGCGTGGTACTGAGGCAGTTTGTCCTTGTAGTGCGCCCGTCGGAAGAAGCCACACTATTGACCCAGGGAGGAAAGTGGGTCGGAGTGCACACAGAAGAAGGGAAAGATGGATGGAGGAGGCAGAAGGGAAGGAAAAAGAATTAACCAGTGCCACTTTTAAGGGACTGTGATAACTACAGTTGTTAAACTGTGTTTGAGGAGGTGCTCTGTTACTCAATAGCATGCCTTCTAAGAAAAGTATCCACTCTTATTCATTGCATTTAGGTAAAGCTTTATAGTGCATCTCACAGATAGGAAGGCAAAGTGATTACCTGATTACCAGCTGCAAACAAAGTGACTTTTTAATAAAAAAATACATTTAAAACAGCACACCAACCAAAAAGCACACTCTCATGCTCAACATTTATAACCTTGCACCAGCCTGAAGTGTCTGCGATTAACACACCAACACACTGAAGTACCACTAAGCAGATTTGCACTCATTAAAAGGAACAAAGACATCCACTGATCCTAACGACAAGTTCAGTCTGGCACCTGGAAAAGTTGATCAGTTATTAAATGCATGTCAAATCGTTAATAGATTTTTAGGAAGAGGGGACCGCGTAGAAATGAACAGTCTTCTGAGAATGATGCCAGAATGAACAAGTGCAGATAACTGAAAAGTAAGAGGCACAAAACACAGCACAGCAGGCATGTTAAAGCCATGAAGGAGAGATGGCTGGATGGTGTTCAACAGGCACAGATTAGGTGACTAGAAAACAAAGGTTTTAAATTATTTTACAGAACAAAACACCGAAAACAGTTTCAGTGAACCAACAACTGGGAATAGCAAAGTAGCTGCTCATGGGAGACATTAATATTAAAGGTTGTTGTTAAAATAGGACATTTAGGCTAATACCTAGCATTAGGCTATATGTGCAACTAGCCACCTATGTAGAGATAGCAGATATGTGTTTCTATAATAAGGTATGATGATTTCATACATTTTAGGGCAATTAAATACAATGAAAATAGCTTTTTTAAAGTTTGGGATCAAATCATGAATGTAGGCAACACAGTTCATATACGCTAACTGGCCACTTTATTGGGTACACCTGTACAGATGCTTGTCAGTTGAAAAGTCTTATCAGTCGGTCACATGGCAAGATCTCCGTATATTTAGGCTGACAGAAATGGCCAAGATGACCTGCTGACATCTATGTCTTTCATAAACTGATGATTTGCTGGGATTTTTCTACACAACCATCTCCAGGGTTTACAGAGACAGTATCCAGTGTCCTGCCTTGTTGGCAGAGGAGAATTGCCAGCATCCTTTGAGCTGATGCAAGGCAAAAATCAAATAACCCCTTGTTTCATGCAAGGTATTCAGGATAGCATCTCTGAATGAACAACACACTGAACCTTGAAGTAGTTGAACTCAAGCAGCAAAAGGCCACATTGGCTGCTGCTGTCAGCTAGGAACAGGAAACTGAGACTGCATTCCACACGGGCTCATCAAAACTGGGCAACAGAAGATTGGAAAAACTGATGAGTCTCAATTTCTGCTGCAACATTCAGATGCTGGAGTCAGGTGACCAAGACAGATGACCAAGTGTAGCCATAATCTGATGGCTGCTTCCAGCAGGATAATGTTCCATGTAACTCAAATAATCTGAAACTGGTTTCTTGAACCTAACAATGAGTTGCCTCAACAAGCAACAATCACCAGATCCCTTTGGGGTGCAATGAAATGGGAAATTAGCATCATGCGTTTATAGCTGACAAATCTGCAAAGTGTGTGATGCTATCACGTAAAAATGGACCAAATTCTCTGCGGAACGTTTCCAGGACCTTTTTGAATCTGTGTCATGAAAAAATAAGGCAACTCTGAAGGCGAAAGTGAGTGCAACTAGCGAGGTGTACCAAATAAAGTGGTTGCTTAGTTTAAATGTTTTACCTATTTAATGAAGGTTTAATTTAAAAATGAACAGACACATAAAATATAACCCAGAGAAATAATTTTATACCCCCTTATGGAGCTAATAACCTCTTATTTTAATTCTCAATCTGCCTGCAAACATTGTCCTGTAAAAATGAGTGATGGCAGAAACTAGAAGCCACCTTTTGTCTATATTGAAGAATAAAGTAGGAAAATGCTAAGAATCTGGTAAATCTGTCTTTTTTTTGTCATTATAATGTTTTTCTTTCTACTAATATAAACAGGAACAAAGGTAAAGAAGGCTTTACAAGAGATCAGTTCTCTTGTATCTCATGTGTCACTGCTATGATGCCACCTGAGATCATCTGAGCCTACATTTGCTGTCATGCTGTAATGAACACCACCAGCCTTCGAGTGAATTGAGGAACAAAGACGACTGCAGGTGAAGATTTTTACCGCTTGGAGTGAGAGGAGGAGGGGAGAGCAGGCCAGAGGGGGGTATACTTTATATTATTGTTCTGTCGCCTGCTTCTCCGCCTCCGAGGGTTGGACCCCCAAATGGGCACGGTAGTACTCCGTCTCATAATGATGGCGTCGCTCACTGCGTTTGAAGAACCCACACTGGGGCGGGGTAGTGGGGAAAACACAGATATATAACAGAGGGGATTCCCCGATAGAGGTGAGGAAGAAAGAAAAGGGAACAAAACACAGATTGGAGCGTCACACAGAGGACAAACATGAGGACAGAAGAGGAAAGGCACAGGTGAGAGTGAGCTGAAAGGAATAAAACATTTGCAGGACAGATCAGAGCAAGGCAGACCAATAACGGACGGCCCAGAGTGAAGGCAACTGCAGTGACATCAAAGAAACGTCACTCAGGATCCTGCAGCTGTTGAACTTTGATGGAAAGGAAAAGAGTACTTGAGGACTAGTTAACTTACTTTACTAAAATATTATAGTTTATTGTGACCCCTCTTCCACATTTCAGGTGGAACTATTATTGCTATGGAAATGAACCCTGTAAGTCTGTAACTGTATCCGACGTGTTTTTGGACCTCTATATCATCAATTTTTAAATTGTAAAAGTAATTTTTGAGCAATGAACTGCAAAAATGATACATTAAGAATATCATACTCATGTGTTATGCAAACAATAAGTCATAAGTGCATAAATGCAAATTGACTGTACAAATATATATAATTTCATTTTTTGTGCATCTAAATTTTCATGGTTTTGGCTTCAGGGTTAACATCATATATGACCTGCGATCCATCTTAGAAAAGTGCTCACTTGCTAGTTAGCTAGCACTACTTTAAACAAATACAGAATAAGAATTTTCTCTAATAAATTGTGTAAATTGTTAAATTATACATTATTAAGAATTATTATTTTTAGTATTACAAAGAAAGTGTTTTTACTCAGTTGCCACCAGAGATGTAATCCGATTACTTTTTTCAAGTAACGAGTAAAGTAAGGGATTGCTATTGCAAAAACGGTAATTAGATTACCGTTACTTTCCCGTAGGAACGCTGCGTTACTG
>NW_005187497.1:2328311-2353433 GCF_000239375.1 Pundamilia nyererei
TTACTTTTTTCAAGTAACGAGTAAAGTAAGGGATTGCTATTGCAAAAACGGTAATTAGATTACCGTTACTTTCCCGTAGGAACGCTGCGTTACTGCGTTACTAAAACCGTAACTAAGTAACTAAGTAACTAAGTAATTAATTACTTTTGAAAATGAGTAATCAGTAAAGTAACGGGATTACTTTTTGGGGGAAGTAATCAGTAATTAGTTACTGATTACTTTTAAGTAACTTGACCAACACTGGTTGCCACCCAAAAGTAAATTGTCAATTTTTAATGTATTTTCTTCTATTTTCTTCTTTGACATCACTTTTCACATAAAACATTACTATATAAATATTTTTATGTAAACCTGTCTTATTTTCCTGTTTGATTTTTTTTTAATCTTTCCACTACCGTTAATGATAAAGACCTACAGTTGAATAAAAAGACAAAAAACACAGTGAAAAAGTAAAGACAGACCATTTGAGATCTGATGGATTACCTTCCATAGCATGAGGACCAGCAGTGCCAGCAGCAGGACACCTGCCAGGATGGCAATGAGGATGATCCACCAGGGGATCCAGTACTGGTCAGTAACACCGTGCTCGGGATAAATCATCACTGAAACCTGATAAGGAAGAAAAGATATTCCGCTCAAAGCTTGAAGCAATGCACAAACAGCAACTTAACAGTAAAAATGTTTATTTTTTAAATGAATGTGTGTGAAGTACCAGTGCAGCAGCATCCTTAAGGACCAGATGTTTGATGCTGGACTTCACAGTGATGTTGGCTCTGACCAGCAGCTCCAGAGCACTGACTGCTGGGAAGTCCTAAGAGACAGACAGAAACAAAGCCAGTAGCAAGTTTGTGTTTAAAACAAGGAAAACTGCACCGAGAAACATTAAAACTTTAGCCAAAAGCAACATAATGTTGGCTCCACTAATTAAATCATCATATAAACTATTCACACAGTTTAATAAAACTAGTGTTTGAGCCAAAACTATGAAATAGTGAGATTTAAAGAGAAAACAAACTAGACTTTATTTCCTTTAGGCGCTTTACTGATCCCTTATTTCCTAAGGGATCATTACATGATTAAAGGAGTCCGTCCAGATGCAAACATCATGTATCCAGGCTTGTGACCTCTTGTTCTCCTCCTCGTCCCAAGGAGGAGATACAAACAAGGCAAATTTAATGACAAATTCAATTTCAAAATTATAAATAATTTTCTACTAAAAAAGAGTTTCCAGTCAATTTTATTGATGTTTGATGGAAAAGCAAACTAACATATTCACATATTCTTACTCTTTGATCTCAGTGAATATTGAAAATTGAAAGTTCATTTGACTTGGTCGCCAGACATCGTCTGTAACATACGAGCTTCCTGACATCAGTCGTCACTGTGTAAATGCGTTTGCTGCAGTTATCGCTCACTTGCTGCTCGCTGCAGCAGCTGTGACAGTTGGACTGAAGCTCAGCTTGAGAGTAATATTCAGAAAGGTGCTGATGTAATATTACCTCTATGAAACTGCTGTTCCACAGTCTGGCGTGGATTTTAAGCACAGCCTGACCGGAGAAGCTGTGGAGAGGACACTGGAACAGCACACAGCGCGCTGACCCCAGCAGGCAATCCTAGAAAACAAAGTCACACCTGAATGTAAACTGCTGTGGAAATGAAAGAGGACTACGTGTTCACATTTTAAAACTGTTGAGTTGTTTGAGTGCATTGGCAGGAAATCAATAACCCACGTTCTGGTCTTTTTCCTGGCTCTCTGCTTCTTGTCCTTCTTACCAGTTTGAGCGACTTGCGTCTGTCTGAAGCTGCCACAGCAGGCGTGGTCTGTCCCACGCTGCCTTTAGTCATGATCTGACCTTCCTCCTCAGGGTGGGAGCGGCGTTTTCGCCCAACCTGCTGAAATAGATGCATTTATATGCGTGTTTCAACAAAAGGTTCAAAAAGGTTTTGTCAAAATACAAAGAGACAGCATATAATATATTATAAAGGATTTTTTTCATTAACTTCTCTCCTAAAACAGTGTAAAACACAGAAAAAGAGAAGATTAAATGAACTGCTAACATACGTCATTCAGCACTGACTTCTGGACTGAGTGACTGAGTCCTCATATCCTATTCTTATTATTTCTGTCACTTGCTGTTAAAACATGGACTTGTGAGCCTTTTTCCAATGAAATAAATTGCTCTTCAAAAATATTGTTTGCCCTGAAAAAATTTTTAAAAATAATTTTCAGAAAAAATGCAACTGAAATATTATTTATTATTATTTATTCAGGGAAACATGACTAGTACAAAATAATTGTATACCAATCAAGTACCTTTCATTTGACCAGATTCCATTAAACGTAATGCTGTATGTAATGATATATCATGAAAAATTAACATGTACTCAAATTAGTTAAAGTCAGCACATATATATTTTTGTGTGTATGTGTAAACAAATGAGCCAGTTCAAAGTCGGCAGTGACTTGCTCCGCCTACCCCGTGACTGCCCGGCTCTGCAGGCGAGGAGCCCTGTAGCTTCAGAGGATTCAGAGCTGATGTAGGGCTGCACTGTGTTTCCGGGTGGCCTTGAAACATCAAGCTGGCAGGATACAGGAGCCATTTCTCATTGGCCAGCTCATAGGGCCACATAATGTTGAGGAAGGCAGAGCCAAGTGTCTGGAGAGCTTGACCAGGATTAGCAACCTGACAGAGGGGGGGGGGAAAAGTATTTTCATAGACGTTTCTGTCTTGGGTCCTTTTTTTTGCTATTATGAAAAGATCAAATAAACAAGACAGACTGAGAGAAGGCAAACCTCTCTGGGCAGTATTTACTTTTAAGGAGATAGTATTGTATTTTGTAAATATTCATTGTGAGTTCTCTCTTGTTTTTAAAGGTACATTAAGAAGTTGCAGTGCAGTAAAAGCAAGTCCAAGGAGCATGCTTTTGTTATTGGCCCCACTGAAACCTATTTTAATATACTTATAATATATTTTTTTTCTTCTTTTTTTTACATGTAGGTGGCAAAACAGCATCCCAGATAGCCACAAACTCTTTTCTTACCACAAACTCAAAATCCACAGCACTGCCGATGTCGTCCAGACTGCTCATAGCACTCTCACCCCTCACTGCACCGCTGAAGAACAGCTTGTCGGGATTGACGCGCCTAATACAGAAAGTACAGTGACCATCAGTGTGTCAGAAGGCTGGAAACACAAAACTTAACATTACTATCATTACATCACTGTCTATTTCCTCACTATTCAACCACTTTTATTGATGAGCAAGACTGCGTCTTAAAGCGAAGCATTCATAATTGAATTTAAAAACCTTTAATAAATGAGCTAAATATTATTAAAATACATGTGGTTTCATTTTAAATTTTCACACTTCCAAAGGTCATTCTCTGGTTAGAGAGGTATAAAGTGAGCATATTTCCACTTGTTATAATGGTGCAGGCATAAACACATGAAGTCCTGGTTTTAAATCTTGAACCTCAGTGTGGAAAAAACACAGCTTCAGCGAAGAGTTGGAACAAGCTGATCAAATTTATGTGACAGATAATGTGGAATGAAATGATTTTACCAACCATAAAGCATGTGAGGGTGTTTTAGTAGACCTACATAAAGCAGCTTTACTGCCACAGACTCTTTTAATAGACTGAAGGTGTTACTCACCCACTGACAGACAGAGGGAGCTCTATCACAACTTTAGCGTAAGCTGTCACAGGGACCAAGTCAGGCTGTTCGCTGATGCTGAGGACAAAACGATGAAAGAAATCAGATGAAAGTCAAAACATAAAAAGTAAGAATGTGATCTTTGTTGTCACATATCAGGGAAAATGTGGAAAACTTACGTTTTCAGTGAGAGCTCAGCTGTCAGCTCGGTGGTCTCAATAGTGATGTTAGCTGTGCTCAGACTGATGGAAAATTTCAGCTGAGGGAAAAAACATGAGAATAAAGTTTTTTAAAATATTTTTTTGCTGCTTTTGTTGGGTTTAACAATAAACACACAGTTTTGTCTTACTTTAGAGTTTCGTTTGACGGGGTTTCCCAGGTCGCATTCAACCTGGGAGCCATTCTGGTTTGCTTGACATCTCATCTGCAGTCAGATCAGACAAATACTATCAGAGGAACACGTCATCAACTCTAAAACGATAGTCTGAGACTATATTTAGCAGATCTCACACCTGCTCTGGGATCCTGGAGCCGGCGTATGACAGTGTGTTTGGCAGGGAGATAATAAGCTGAGCAGCATGAGCATCATCGCCATCCTCCTCGGGGTAAAGAGGGTCAGAGGGCATGTTAGTGACGGTGATGTCCAGCACCACCAGCCGCTGATCTGAGAGAGAAAACACCTGCACATCGTCCTCATCTCTGTAAGACGGCAAAGGAGGCAAAAAAGACAAAACATTTTTAAAGAGAGGCATTTCAACATAGTCTGAAGGTTGAGCAGAAATAAGCTGAGAAAACAATCTTAACATAATTGTAGATTTTTTGTGGTAGGCCTGTAAACTGTAAACTCTTCATTCCAATATGACACTTTGCCTATGCATTCATCTGCAGTGACAGCTACAGAGGAGCTTTTGGGAGATTAGTTAGAAAAGCTTGAACCCTTTCAGTTTAACATTACTTCTGTGTAAGATTTATTGTTATTTATTTAATAATAAATAATTAAAACAATAACAATTTCGATATGATACCATGCTGCTTCCTGAAGATTTGCCATTAATCATCACTATCATCTCAGTCAGACAACAAAAAACTGTTGGGGTGTCGGGCTGCACAGCAGATACTTACTTTGGCAGAGGGATGAAGAGGTCAGAGTTCAGGGGTCGAGTACCAAACTGGTAGCTTAGCTTCAGGTTGCTCTGGCAGATTTTGTCATTGCCGCATCCTTCTCGCAGAAAGTTCACCTTCAGGGATTAAAAAAGACAAATATTAGGCTGAGATCAGGAATTCAAGAGTTTTTATAGTTTTAAACTTTTGTGGGTTTTTATAATCTTATGCCAAAGAAATTGGTCAATCATTTGATTAACGCTGACAACTCATTTTATGCTTTAAATGATTTATCAGTTCACTAAATACTGCAATGGTGTATATGCAGTTGCAAAGGTAAGTAAGAGATAAGCTTAATGAGGAGCCGGTCGTTGAGTTGAAAAAGTTTAAAAGCAGCCCAAGTAGAAGAACAGGTTTAAATGCTCTGTTTTGAGTTTATTTTATGTGTCACAGATTTGGCTTAAATGATCCTTGCTGAGTCTAAATTAATGAAGCAACACAATGTTGATGGAAAGCATTACATAAAGCTTTGGCTTGTTTATGTAGTAAATTATGAGCAGCAGGAGCTCATAAAAATTAAATCATCCTTAAAAATACTTCTTTTCCTATTTTGCTGCAGACCTCAGAGTGGAGCGTATTGGAAGGGGAGACATTGAGTATCGGCGGCAGCTTCTCCAGCCTTTTTGCAGAGTGTCTGCGTGGCGGCACGGGCTTGATAGTGTGGGTTATGACCAAAGAGATGGGACGCAGTTTGTCACGGATGTTCTCCTGCACAGAGGGAAAATGTAAAATTAAACTTCTGGCCAAAGTTACAGCAGAAAAGAATGAAATAGTTAATTAAAGAAATGTCTATTCAACTCAGCGTCCTTTTCATACTGGGATACTCCATACAAATCTGCCTTCCACAGTAAAAGAAAGAAACGCATCCATGAAGTTAAGTTACTGACATGCAGCTGGAAGACAGCGTTGGTGCACACAGCGTGACGCTGCCGATTTAGCTGCACTTCTTCTGTCTGTGTGTACTCCGGCTCCAGTAAACTGCGGCCCAGGAAGGTAACGCGATGCGGGAGGCCCGCCTTCCTGCGCTCTGTGTCTGCTTCAAAGCGCACTACGAGGGCTTGAATGGAGTAAAATGGGGGAGCACATAGAGGGAGACAGATGGGTTGAAATACAGAAATGTCAGGACACACACACCGAAAGAGCACTTAAAGAACCCACCGGGGACAGAAGATATACTAAACCCATCTGAGGAGGTACAGTATTACACAGCTGTGATTTAATCATAATAAGATCTAATGTTACCTCACAGATAAGGTTACTTTCTACCGTAAATAGAAATGACTCCTGTCACTGTGGGGAGTGATGCAAAGCCCCGCGAGAGCAAAAGACAGAAACAGTCGTGAAAGCCGATGTGTGACTTACTAATGTGTGGAGAGTAGTGAGTTGGGTACGCTACGAAGGTGAAGCAAGCCTTGACCTCCACACTAAAAACAGAAAACCACGAAGGGGGAAAAAGACATGAGCTTTAGGAGCTTCAGGACTATAGAAGAACTTTAAATGTTTTTATTATCAGTTTGTTTGGTTAAGTTATCCTATAAGTTTAGTGCATTATGAGTGAGTACCAGACTCCATCTCTGCCTTTGCAGTTGGACTGCTCCAAATCTATTTGTGGAGGATCAATAGTTATGTCTCTCTTCACATGGATGACAGGACGAGATCTTGAGGACAAAAAAAGAAAACTTTTAATAAATTATTGATAATATGTTTTCGTCCCTTAGATAAATGCACTGTCATCAAAATGTTTTCGGAGGTGTTCAACCAAAATCTTTCCTCACCTGAAGAGAACCACTGAATCGTTCAGCGAGCCCACTGCCACATCTGGGTAGTGATTGTTGTCGATATCCAAACCCCCTGAGATAGAATATCCAAAACGTGTCACATCAAAGTCCCGGCCATCCAGCACCTAATGGGATGAAGAACACTCAGTTTTATCCATGCCATCTCTTTCTCTCATTCACTCCTTCTGATTTTGACCTTTAATATTTTTTTGCAGTCGCTCATATCCAAAGCAAACTTACCTGAGCAGGTTTTGTCTCAATTCCAGATTTTGAGCCTCTATAGATAAAAACTTTTCCATCTCCATCAAACGGTGCTCCCACAGCAATATCTGTATAGATGTCAGACAAACTGGTTTCCAACCCTACATTCTTATTGTAATGGTTTAAACCATAAACCACAGTTTGATACAGACAAGCAGAAGACTTTCAACACAAACTGTTTCACTGCTGGAACCATTTAAAGAACACTAATTGTATTCTATGTTTTCCCTTATTTTCTAATATTTATATTCTGTTATACATCTATTATATCCTGATGAATGCTCATATTAAACATGACCATCATCATCCAGTCAGTGACTTATATTTACCATCACTCACAGTCGTTGGGTTTTCCATTCAGCGAATCAAACAGCAGAAGTTACCTTTTAAGATTAAAACATTCGGAGTCAATAAAAAAGTTTTTCTTGTACCTCCATATCCGTCCTGGTCCAGATCTCCAACGTTGCTGACTGTCATCCCAAACATGGAGTCGTATGTCCCGTTGAGGCGGATGGGCCGAGCCTGATCATCCCAGTGACCAAACGGGTTTAGATACACATAAACAGCTCCACCAATCTCTGCTTTACGGTCAAAAAAGTTAGGAGCTCCAACAATCAGGTCCGTCCAGCTAGCAAACAGAGGCGGAAAAGTAGAAATGAACACTTCCTTGAACAAGTCTCTTCTAATCTACATTCACAGTTGCCCTTGAATATGCATTTTATGCATTTTACACAGGAAAATGCTGTTGCAGGATTTAGGTGTTAAAAAATATGATCTTGTGTTTATAACTTTAAGATGAATTTGACATTTTTGTGTAGAACATGGCTGTGAATCCCATTTTCTCTCTTTTGGGTCTCAGCGAAGACGGTCGCACTTTTCTCCTCTCCTTATCTTCCCTGCTTAGCTTCTTATGTCCTTGTCTTGTGTTTTTACTTACTTTTCCCTGTAAAACACTCTCTCACAGTCTCTAAAACCTAAACTGGTCTCTGAATGCAATTCATGCGGAGACCCCTTCGGCACCAGTTGCGGCCTCAAGGCTGGAGCTGAACAAAACACCCTGATAACGACTATGTTTAGACTGTTCCCCCCTCCCTTTCCAAACGCCTTCGATGCTTGTGCCCCACCGGGGAAGATGGCAGTCGACTGGACCAGCGCAGACATGCTGCAGGACCGGATGCGCTGTCTACACCGGCTTTCTCTTACCCTTTACCCGCCCCTGTTGCTTGTCTTGTGTTTCTATGGTGTATTGATGGTCATGTGCTTTTTGTGCTGAGGTGTTTTTTCTGTTATCAAACTGTTCTCCCACTAGGAGCTCAGTCTGAGTGGAGTTTTTTTTTCTCCTCCTCTTACCTCATGTTATGTATTTTCGTTGTTTTTTTCCTATCAGCCTAATTCTCTGACATGTCTGCCCAATGTGATGTTTGTGTAAAGTTGGTCAGAAGGTTCCTTTGTAAGTGTGCATACGCCATTAGCGTGCTGCCTGCTGTAACCCTAATTTCCTTCGGGATTAATAAAGTATTCTGATTCTGATTCTAATTCTGATTTCTATGGGTTATATGATTTTGTGATGGTCATCCTGACTGACTTCCTATTTAGCCTTTGCTCACCCATCACTGTTGAGATCTGTGGTGGCAACTGAATATCCGAATGAAGAGGCCAGCTCCTCCCCCCAAAAGATGTGCTGTGGCACCAACCGGTACACATTGTCTTTCTTCAGCAGCACCACCGCCCCGGTGTGATTGGCTCGGGGAGCACCGGCCACGAAGGTTAGCTCTCCGAGACTCATTATTCCCATGGCAGAGTCAACAGAAAACCCTAGAAGATGAGGAAGAAAAGAAAAGCAGAGGAGGAAGGAAAGAAGGAAGTGCTATGGGTTAATATCGACCGTGGGGTTCAGAGGATCACCTCCTCTGAGTGTGCCATGTTCTGCTCATCTTCTTACTAATGAAATGTGGGCCTTAAGTGACTATTGATTTTGTGCCTAACTCATGATGGGTGTAAATGTCCTGTGTGCCTTGCGTGTGAAAGGCTGTGTGTCTAGTGGAAGCAAAAAGGCTGGTTGTGATAGTAACATGAGATGTATTGACGTTGGCCTAATGTCTCCTGAGATTCATGATACCAAAGCTCTGCACTGGTTGCCTATGGTGAAGGCAGAGTGTAAACATGGTGGGTGGACATTAAGCAGATTTATCGCCTGAAGCATCTCCTCTTCTCTGTGAGTGTGCTTTGTGAAAAGATAATCTGCATGTGTGTGGAGGAATTTGAGGATGCGCATGCATGTAAATCAGGTAAAGCAATTCAGCGTGTATATAGAGGAGGAAGGATGTTTGCATCATGTGCGGAATATTTCTGATCAAGCTGTGAAAAATGACACAAAACATATGAAACATTTTTCCTGAACGCAGGCATTTTCTACATGCACTCGCTATGCTAGACTAAAAAGCAGGCAGCTGGTGCAAAAAGTGAGGACAATCTGTCTCCATCGGGACATGAAGGACATTTGTTAGTCCTGAGTAAACATGCAGAAGGAGAAGAGACAGAGACAAACAGTGAGCAGCTCCAGGGTGGCAGGTGGGGAATGCAGCACTGCAGCTTCTATAAAACCAGCAGATGTGGGAACAAGCTGCAACTTTTTCCTCGCAGGCTTTTAGCTCACAAGCTTGAAACATGGTAGAAACTATAAAGCTAATTAAGGAATGAAAGGATAAGGAAAAACATTCTTGCAATGTTAATCTTAATAAATTGCTTAGTTTTTATTTGAGTTAGACTGTTAGACAGAAAAAAGAGACAATTTGGAGAGCACAATGGAATTTCCGATATTTAATTTTTTATTTCTTTATTTTAAATATTCTCTTACCTACCTGCTAAATATGTCCTAGCCATTGGTTTAGTCAGCAAATACTCGAGGTTGTATCTATTGATTAGTCTCCAATGATGTACTCCTTAGTGTCCTACTCCTACTATATACAATTTATTATCCGCATTTTATTTCATTTACGTTTATATTTTTCCTCCTTTGGACCAGAGAGACAGTAGCTGACAATAAAGGATGTTATTTTGTTTTATCTATAAAATAAAGGTGCTCACACCTCCTTTGATTTACAATAACTAACTGCTGTATGATGCAATATGAGTGTAAGTATTTTTTACACATACCACTTCTGCATTTGGCACAATTTTTGTTAAATAAATCACATGGTGTATTATGTCATGTGTGATGTTCATCTTAAGATGTATTTGCTATATTTTATTTATCATAACTCTTTTTTCCATGGCTATACATTTTAAGTAGAGTTTATCTCTTGTCTAAAAGCTTCTTTAGACTAAAACTGAGCCAAAGATGATATTTGTAAATGTTGATGCTTCTATGTACTCGTTGTTTCGACGCTGACTTTTCTAATTATGGTAACTACTCGGGTGCAGCCTCAGCATTAGTCCCTTTAGCTTGTAATGAAGAGATTCTATGTGTAATGTTGGATTTGGCCTTGATGGAGATAAAAACAAAGCTTTCTTTTCATTCAGCAGGCCGTCACTTCTTTAAATGAATACTTTTACTGTTCCTATTGGACACAATACAGTGATATTTCAGATCCAACAAAAGCTGCAAATTCCTACAACAGTCTCTGTCATTTTAGTAAGCATGCATAGGTGTGTCGTATCATCTGGTTAGGATCAATGGAAGCACGTGGGTTATAAATGAAGGCAAAAAGGTCATGTGGGAATTAGTGTTGTCAAGGAGACGGCTCAATACGGTGAGTAGGAGGGTAAGCAGGATTGGAGGAATGTGAATAAAGAGATTTATAGCAGATCCACACACTTAGAGGAAAAATAATGACCGGAAACTCAAAATAACAATGAATAGCTCCTGCTCAGCAGACTGTGGATCACTAACAACTGACACTAAATACTGAGAAATTCATCACAAAGCATCACATCATTATCTTGATAAAATCTATTGTTTGAATGAAAATATCAGTGTGACACTGCACCACTATTGATTCATTTGACCTTAGGCCTGTACTACATAGTGAGTTCATCATACCCAGGGCATTCACTTATCCAATCAGGATAAGCAGTCACATGAAGCTAGGTATCAACTTGCTAAACTAAACCAGGATTTTGCCTGCACATTCACATGAAAAGGGTGGTGTTAGCGGCATCTGACTGATCATAATTATGGATAAATGTATTCACAGTAGACCCGTTCGATTTTCTTCAAAGAGAAATGAAGCTGTACTTATATGAAAATATGAAGTTCAAACATGTAATACAGATTTAAGGCAACAAAGCTGCTGCAGATAAAGCAGCAAGAGTATGTGTAAAAGGGAGGAGCACTGTAGAGTGATACAGTTTTACTTAAGTATGGGCTTTAAGTGCATTGGTCAGTAAGACGGGAAAGGAGTGACTATATTAATAAAGTTTAGCCTACTTGAAGCCTGGAAGAAAAGCTGGCAAAAAAGCTGACGGTGGAACTCGACAGACTTATCACTTCACAACACTCTCATTAAGAATCTGATAGATTACAATGAAGAATCTCATTAAATTAATATGTAAAGGACAGTTTTAGCTTTTAATCTCTCAGCTGCTGCCCCAGTGGCATTCAACCCTTTGGCTACGTGCAAATTAAGCCCAAAAGTAAAAACAGGTGTCCTATTTTAGGTTCATAAGTTAATGCTTATAAAATAATAAACGTGTTGTAAAAGTGTTTGCAGCCAACAGGAAAAGAGTTTAAAGTTACTTCGAAGAATCAATATTTTTTACTGATACTCATCAAAGACATTAGAACCTATTAAAAAACTTTAGAAACAGAGGATTAAGGGATCTTCAAGAACTGGTAACCTTCTTGGTAACCTGGCAGGTCAATAAGCAGTGATTTTGCACCTGTTGATCTCTAATCTGGAACTGCTTCACAGCCTGAATTACCATTTTGATATACCCCAGTGAGAAGTGAACCACTTTTGTTGTACAAACAACAACCCCGAAGCATCCGGGGTAAGCAGAAGTCTTCGTAGTACAGGCCTCTTACCATTATATTTGAAATGCTGTACAGACATTTGTGATAACCAGAGTTACTTTTCCTCTTTCACCGCTGTTACACTGGTATTTTTGCTTTTAAATAGAGCTTAATGAAACTTAATTGCTAGCCATTCATATTGATGCCAAAAACTCCATTAGCCCTCAGGCCATCATCCAGATTTCAATAGTCAGTAATGAAAAAATACCACACATAACAAATATATATAATATTCTCACCCACCTCAATTGCAGTTGGGTTCAATGCTTGTTAGCAAAAGTTAGCGTATTAACGTGTTAAAAAATTTAGCACTGATTGTAAATATGTTAGCATGCTGATGATGTGCCTCGGTATAGCCTCGCACAGCTGTGGACTCGTCTTGTATATTAGTTAAACCATTTAAAACAATTCGGTTTAGTATAACTGCAACTACTTAAAGTGAAACCACCACCAAGATACCCTGGAAAGCTTCATCCGGACAGACACATGCAAACTAACAAAAGAGATCGACAAACAACAGACAAACACCTCCTGCTACCCAAAGAGAAGGCCATCTCTTCTGCAACTATATAACTGTGCCAAAAATATAAATTAAATTTAATTAAATTTAAAAAATGAAATAAAAAAGGAAGTATAACTTTGGATGGCTGTCTCTTTTTAACATAGATTACACACTAAAATCTATATAGACAGACAGACTGTGTAACTGATCAGAAAGGATTAAGACAAAGACGGAGAAAAACAAGATACTATGTCCACTACAAGCCCAGTCCGGTCCAAACGACAGCACCTCAAGCCTACAAACCTAGGTAGCTATTATGAGCTACATCCTCAAACGATGTGGGCCGCCTTGATGGTTCCAGAGTTTTGTACAGCAGTGCATCTTCAACGGGGCTAGCCATGAACAAGAGCCCTATGGCCCAAAACAGGAGGAGAAAACAGAAAGAAGCAGAAAGAGGAGCGTGGGGAGGGTGTGATGGAATGGTGAAATGGTGGTGGGGGTGGAAAGAGGAAGAAAAGGGGAGAGGGAGGTGCAGGTGAGAGGTTGTGATTGATTGCTTTCTGTGTGGTGCTACAGTGGTTTGTCCTGCAAAACCACTGGGTACCTGGTGGAGAGATGACACGTCAGGCTCAGACTGTACACCACTGGCATTTTCAAACAGTGGGCGGTAGCTGGAATGAGGATGACATCAAGTATTTTCCCTTGTTTTCCCAAGAAAGTGAGCAAATAGTAGCAACATGAGGACTGATCCTGTCAGGCTACATGTCCACCCACAGTCAAACAAAGGCTGGAAAAATGAGGTGGAGTCCTGTTCAGGGCTCCATGAGTCATAAATTGCTGAGCTAAAAGTCATGTCCAGGAATAGTAGGAACACTACAAGATTTTCTTCAACCAATCAGAGGCAGTTTTGTTGCTACTGTTGCTAATTCCTGTGGTTAAGTCAGCCGTGTTGGGGTACAGTCTAAGTCCTGGTGTCATCCTCCCCCGGCCCTCTCTATCTCTCCTGTGCGCAGGCAGCAGTGAGCAGGGAGGGCAAATCCTACCCAGGTAACTGTGGTAGGGCACAGGGATGAGCTGGGCATTAAGTTGTTTTTCATCTGCCACCTCATAAGGTCCGTCGTCATAGATACCGAGGTCAAGCAGAGTCTGGTTTAGGAGCTGAACACGCATCTCGCCTGGAAAGGAAATAGGTGAGGGCACAACACGGTGACAAACACAGATTTGCACATTATCTTAAACAACAGGGACAAGGTCATAGATACGCATGCTCACGTGTTGCTTCCCAAATCCAGCATGTGACAGAATTTAGACATTTTAGAACAGGCGTTGTGTAAATTCAGCTTTTATTCCATAAAGCAGCCTTTTATTAAAATATGAACCATCCAGAAACTGATGTTTGCATCCAATATATCTTAGACCATTTATATTAAATGGATTAAGCTGTGCTGCATAATTTCAGTGTTCAATCAATAGACTGGCCTATAAATTAATTGGATTGTCCTGTTAGTAGTACTTATTTAATTAGACAGTTTCATTGCATTGCTTTTCTTCTCTAGCATGCATTAGCTGCAACAGGAGTTTCTTCTCATATTTCTTTTACATTCGTGGTAAATCGTCTTTGCACTGTAATAGACCAACACTCAGAAAGGCATAAGAGAAGGAATCAGTAGATACTAAAGACAAAAAACCCCACTGCCAGTTCCTTCTGCTTAGCATTCATCTTTATGAATGAAACGGGGCATGTCAAGAAGGGATCCATCTGAAAGATGATTTCCAGCCCTTCGTCACCCCTTGCCTGCATTTTTGTGAGCAGTACATTCAATCCCAAATCACACTACACAGGTTTTCCTCTGGTCTTCCGATTAGTAAAACATGAAACTCTAAATAAAGGCTTCTATCAGTCGGTCACATTACCTTTCCAGTTGTATGTTCCTGGAGCACCGAACAGAATGAAGTTTTTGTCTGGGGTGAAACTGACAGACAGGCCCTGCTGACAGAAACCGAACTGCTCGTGTCCCTGTGGCCGACCCTCACAAAACTTCCATTCTCCTCCGTCCAGGTCATCTCGATTAGTCAGGTCCTCACTCAGGACATAGCAACGGCCAATGGGATCCCGAGTCTCTGATGACTGGTTTACACGTTGCCTCAGTTCGTATAGATGAGCGCAGGTCTGGTGAAGGGGGAAAAACGCATTAGGGTTTCCTGGATATCAGTTAGCCTTTGATGTTTTTTTAAAGAATATGATACTATGCAACAGTGTAATGACCAAAGTAGTCTTAAAGTCTTCATCATTATAAACAACAACTTGGCAGATGAACCAAAGCTGGAAATGCACAATGTCTGCTCTTATATCTCTTGATCATCAGCACAACGTGAATTTACCCAATTTGGGCATTTGGTACTCACCACAACCTTCCCTCCAATGCCCTGACTCTTGACTGTAACTCCCAGCCACTGGTTGTGCTTGCTCTCTCTGTCCCACCTCACTGAAAGAGAACACAGAGTGAACTGTCAGTCATGACGGCTTCCATATTGTATTGTTTTCTGGTTACAAGCAAACAGAACTTTGTTATTTATTCACTTCACCTATTAGAAGTGTTATTTCACTTCTCACTTCACAAAAATGAAGCAGGTATCTTTATAAATATGATACAGTAACAGTATATATTTCCATGATGTCAGAGAAACCATTAATATTCTGCCTGGGATAATGTAGTTTATAATAAAGATAATTCTCTTTGACCGACGGAGGTCCAGGTGTTATTTAGATGTCTTAAAGCCCAAGTTGATGTGTTTAAAGTTTTGTCTTTGGTTGAAGTGTTTAATTTCACAGTACAAAGAACAAAGTGAAACACCAAGAATAAAAGTCACGTCATAGTTTGGCTGATGAATTGACAAATGAACCGACAAGTTGTTTCAGCTGCACTTGAAACCCACCGTCTCCATCGATGTCAACCCTCTCACAGTCGTACTCCTCTGGTGTGATCGGACACCTGAACAGGGCTCCTGGTCGACTGCCCGTCAACTTACCCTGCCCTGCCGCCCTTGGAGCTCCCACCAGTATCCTAAATAAAAGAAAATGAAAGGAAAGTTAATTGTAAAACCTGGTGTCAAACGTTGATAGTGCATAATACAAATTAAGGTTTCCTCAAAGCTGTTCTTCACCTTAAGTTGCCATTACTGTAAAGTACAATTACCTGCAGTTCAAGAGACACCCCGAACACGAGGCTACATTCAGTAGAGTATGTTATGTTGCCTGAAATATATTTATGACAGCTCTGGGAAATCTATATCTAGTGTACCTTGTTTGCACTCATATCCAACAGCTATTATCAGTTGTCCCTAAATAACAAGGCCCGGAAAAGTTTTATTCTCAGTGAGGTGGTTGCTGATATTTTAGGGCCAGTGTCACGGCCCTCTGCCTTATTAGGAGTGGCTGATTCAGGCCAGGATGCTATTTAAAAACCGAATGTTCACATTCCACCCAACACTGTCAGTCATGGCATATGCATGGAAGCGAGACATGGGGAAACACAGAAGACAAAGCAAAAAATAAAGAGCAGAACAGGAAGCCTGAAAAACAGATACCGAGGTCTACCCTGCACTGCCACCGAACTGTGCATACAGGTCTAATTATGACAGTGATGTTAGCTATGTCAGTGCTACGCTCAGCTGTGCAAATACACCCTGTGCAAAATGCTCCAGCCAACAACTCTCCTCCTATCTACTCCTTAACTATCTACTGTTATGTGCGCACTTAAATTAGAGCTATCACTGTGTGAGGGAAGACTTTAAATAGAGTTTAACAAGCTAGAAGCTTAGCATGGATCAGCCAAGAGTAACTCTAACCTGGTGTCTCAGTGTTTACAACGAGGCAGCTATAACAACAATGCTAGGTGCTGAGCAACTCCTCTTTACTGGATAGTTCAGATCAAAACATGCTCGATAGCGTACACTGCGTACATTTTACTGTACTGCAACCACTCTGCTCCTGGTAAAGTAATTGGATCAAAGGTGCATCATTTCCAACCTTATCCAGCTTTATCTGTAGCACGCGTAAAGCTGGATGTGGCATCAGGCACACAAGCAAGACATTATTACATTACTGGAATAACACAAAGCCTATCTAGTCATCAAGATCTTTATCTAGTCTTTTTGATATCACAACAGTGTATTTAAATGCATCTCTCTAAGTTTTATGAAGATTTAAGCCTTAATTATACTTTTTGCATCAGTGAGTCTGATGAGGATCAAGTTACATGAATTTCGTCATGAGTCAGAGAGTATGGAGGTCTATGCAGATGTCCATGTGCTTGCCAGTGTTTTATGACAATGTGGACCAGCTAATCCAAGACTTGATATTAGAATGCACCACCTGCGCATCCTCTCCAGGTGGACTTCAAAGAAATATAACCGGAATGACCACTTGGCTTTTCCTTGATTGTCTTCTGTGGACACAAACCGTCTGTCCATAGAAGACAATCAAGAAGAAGCTACAAGCAGCATGGCCTTCTGACAGTTAATCCAGATTTAAATTCTGCTCTGCTGAATTATTATTTGTGATCCCAGAGGAGCTGAGGATGCATTCACGTCACTAAATTGCTAACAGCAAAAAAGCTAAGGGTTATTTTGTAACTGTAACATGTAAACATGTACGCTATCAACAGAATTTAGATAATGTACCTTGCAAACATTAATACCTGCAGGTATTTATACAGTGCATGACTGCGGGCTAATAACAAGTTGTTGTGCCAGTTGTGACTTACCTACTCAGACAGGGTGTTCCTGTAACAAAAAGCTGTACTAGCAGGCACACACTAGCAATTAAACTAAATCAACTGCTGGACAACATAAAATGCTATATTATTTAAATATCATTTCACCTAAAAGGAATTGAGATATGATCAAATTACAAACGAGTCTTCTGCAGAGCTTTCATGCTCTGCATTCTCCACAACAGACAAAACTTTTATTTTTTTATTGAAGAAAAGAGCAAGTTCGCATAGGTAATGTGCAAACAGCATCCAGGGCAGAAACAACTATACACTGTTAACAGGACACTGTGTTTTTTGTTTGTTTGTTTATTTGTTGGTTGTTGTTTTTTTGGCAAGCATCCATAAAGAGAGCACGCTAACACAAATCTAGTGAGGAAGATCCCAGAGTGATGTTGAAGCTGAGTGTATGCTGACCCGAGTCCAGCAGCCAGAGCCTGATCTTCATCAGGTAACAAAGGCAGTGAGTCAGGTTCAAACATAGCCTCTGTTTTTGCAGTAAAATTAATGGCAAATGCTGTGAAACGCACTTTGGGATGGTTTCCAGCTTTGCTGTTGGCTTTGAGTTCATACTCAAACACTAAAAAGCAGCTGTTGCATAGGTGCTCATTAGGACAGGAATTTGTGCAAGTGTGTGAAACTGCAGCCTTAACTTTATCTTTTAAAAGATAAAAGTAATTATATGAATAGGCCATGTTAGGTAATGCAAAAGTAATATAATATGTAGTGTTACAAATTAAGTAACATTATTAATTAAGTAACACAATGCAATAATAGTAGTATTCTGGCTGAGCAAAGCACACATAAGATCCAAAATGTTCATCTTAAAATATAAAATGCTGTAAAATTAAATTAAAGTAGCAAAAGCAATAATTAACCAGACACACTCTACTCAAACTGATATATTTAATAATGCATTAGCCTGTGTGGTTGTCATTGTGGCAGTTAGGTAACCTACTTTACTAATCCTACTCTGAACTGTCAGCTTCTTGTGTTGGAGTAAAGTGGTTTCCCCTTTAAATGTGATGTATAAGAACTAAGTAGACTCAAATGGCAATACTTATGTACAAGTACCTCACAATTTGTATTTTACTACAGTCTACTCACATAAACTATCGCTGACACCTCACAGACTGCCAGACAGCTTAACTTTCTATTTTCTGCTCCTGTCGTCTCTTTCCTGACAAGTACTTCTGGTGAGGTGCAGCTGTGCATGCCTCAGGAGTGATTCCCCTCACCTTAACAACCAGAAACTAAAACAGCCACAGAGCGCAAACATGTGAAATGATGTTTCACATCACCAGTGACGCACATGCAAGAAAAACTAAATCTTCAAGTGATGTTACGCCGACGCAAATACACGTATAACAAAGAGGAATAACATATCACTAAGAAAAAAAACCCCCAAAACTGATAAGATCCGATCCCTCTCATGGCGCTACATTCCAGGAGGCTCTGGTTTATGTTTAAGAGTTAAGG
Organism: Pundamilia nyererei; assembly: GCF_000239375.1. Lineage (NCBI taxonomy): Eukaryota > Metazoa > Chordata > Actinopteri > Cichliformes > Cichlidae > Pundamilia > Pundamilia nyererei. Next base: position 2,346,935 of record NW_005187497.1, read on the forward strand.
TGATACCTCACTTCCCCCCACATGCTCAGATACATGGGCAGGTGTGAGGATGTGAAGCTGGAAGCTCTGATTATCTCTTATAGCATTATTATTTGTAAAAATAAATAAATAATAATAACAAGACTTTTTTCCTTCAACTGGAAAGCTGTGCAAGGCAGAAGGAATTATTTCTGCAGAAATGATCTCATAACCTCTTATGTCTCGTAAATATAAGATGAAACAAGTCAGAAAAAAGTTTATATGCCCTAAAAGGTTTATTTATTTAAGTCAAATGGCTGAAGCCTCAAGTTAGAAAACTGTCTACATTAACATATTTGCAGAGATTCAACATTGTTTTCATTACTTACATGACATTTGTTTGGAATTACACCTTTGCAAAATTAAGCAAAAAGTGTTGTGACCTTTTCCTGTAAGTGAATTCTGAAGACACATGTACCAAATTTGACACGAATAAATCTTGTTGGCTGACTTGAGCTTTCATTTATTTGCCCTTTACTCTGCTTCTAACTCATATCATTGTTTAGGATTGACTCAGACTGATCGTGCGCTTCACTGCCAAGCTCATTCTCTCAGTAAACCCACATTTGGTATGGTGTGTGCATGTGTGCCTTTGTGTGTGGAGGTGTGTTGTTGCTGACCCTGGGGGAGATATCAGGGTGTTGATGTGATGGTCTAGTAGAAAACCCACATGAACTCGGGCCCTGCAGATTCAGCACCAGCATGCATGTGTATGTATTACATTGCCATGTTGAACAAATAGATTAGATAAGGCACCTGGGTTCTGTCTACAGCAGGAGACAGAGAAGACAGAAGCCCCTACCTGTTTATAGCCTCATATAAAGCTTTACTTGAGGATAGCTTTTCTACATGCCAGTGATCTTCATACTGGTGGGGGACAAACCACTGCAGGTGGAGAAGGAGGGGGAAAGCACGAAGCAAAAGTAAGTTGAATGAGTTGAATTTTCTTGGTAAAACTAAACAGATAAGAATTTTCTGATACTATTCTGCTGACTGTTACTTAACACAAACTCAGGTTGGCTCCTGTTTTATTATTATTGGTTGATTAAAAAAGTGTGGGATGTGATTTTTCTTTGGCTTTTGAAGCGTGGTGTGTCAGAAAGGTTTGGAGAACCGCTAAACTTTAACAACACATTTGCAGTGTTAACTTACAGATGTTAAGTAGAAGACTGTTAGGTTGTTTGTTAGCTGTGTGCATCCATTATTTGCTGACATACTTCAATTGGAACAAAGCTGTGCTTCTACTAGTAGTCAGTCAGACCAGCATGGTTACACCAGCAGGTAGCACAAGTACAAAAGCTGCATTATTGTGAGGTCTTTATCTTACAATATAAAGCGCCTTGAGGCGACTGTTGTTGTGATTTGGTGCTATAAGATAGGAACATCTCCCATCACACATATAAAATCCTGAACTGATGATCGAGAAGGGCATGAAAACAAACCGTCAGTCATTTTTTAATCAAGTAATTACAGTGCTCCAAGAGAATTAAAGATTGCCCATTACAGAAAGCAGGAGGAGGGGCGACTTCACAAGGCTGTATGTAAATTAGTGCGTTCTTCGCACTTGAGAATTTAGAGTATGTACAGAAAAAAATGAAAAAATGTTGTCAACAAAACAAAATACCAATGCACAGTTATTACTGCTCCATGCCTAAACCTCCGAAATGTCCACACCTCTGCTCTGATTTGTGATTTACAGCCACTCCAAGGCCATCATCCCCTTTTTCACTCGCTGATCATCACAAAAACAACACAGACACTCATTATGCTGCGCTCATATGTTCGCTGAGGGGAGCATGTGCAGTGACCCCAACACTCTCTCCACTATCCCATCCACCCATCCCCCATCCAGGTTGGGTGTCCACACACACGGTCTCTTCCTCCCTCACTCCTCCCCCACTTTCAGGAGTCACATCTCTCTGTTTAGCCTCCCATACAGCAGGCAGTGACACCAGCAGGGAACCAGGACAACAATGTGATCAAGTTGAAAGAAATCCATCACATATGTAGCAATTTGGACCAATAATCCTGCAGTAAATAACAAAGAAAGAGCACAAAAATGGTATTATATATACAGCAGGGTTGGCCTATCCCACAGACTTGGTCTCCACGCGCTTGCAGCTTATTAAATTGTTTATACCAATTTTGGTAGTGTCCATCTTCCTGTTGAAGGATCACATGTTCCTCTGTGGCTTGGCGAAAAAATTCCCCGAACCCTTACAATGAAATTCATATTCTCATAAATTAACTAGTACTCGTGCTAAAAACAAGGGTGCCTTTTCTTTGTTGTGAAAGAAATACTTGGGGTGGAAAGTGTTGACATGCCAGTCTGTAAACAAACCAATACAGCAGTGAAGAAGAAGATGCAAACATCTGCAGGGAGCTGAATTCAAAGCCCTGCATTGTTTCTTTAGAAAGAGAAAGCACTGGCACTGTTCACGCTTGTCCATTTAATCATTTTAAAGAGCAACAGCAGATACTTTTATCTGAAGCCCAACCCTTTTCTCTGAATGTTTCAGCCATGGGCTTTAATAGCATAATCACATTTGTGAAAGGACTCAAATATGCTGCAAATATTTGCAGTGTTTTGTTTCACTGCATTATTGCTAGTGCTTCTGAGTCTGTGTGCTCACACCCTCAAACATCGTTCCACAACAGAGCAGCGTGAGATTGCTGCTCTATAGACAGAAGCTATAAAAGAACAGCACGGGGCCCAGAGGCTTTTTAGACCTTCTGTTGTTATCTTGGAGTAAGACTGTGACCTCTGACCTGGAAATACACAGACTCACGCATCACACTTGTGTACACATTCACAAAATATATGCTATCGTGTGTATAAATGGCTGAAAAATGCATTAACACTCATGCAGATAGTACGCAGACTGTGAATTACAGGCCTACACACAGGCTGTCGAACAGTGTCGACCAAGGTGACGACTCTCGTGAACCTTGAGCCAAATGGCACTTTTTGTGTAAACACCTGACTCCAGTTTCTTGCTGACGAGAAAACAACAGCTGAGAGCGAGGTGACCGAGTTGTGAATCACCCTGTTTTAACATTTCCAGTATGGGCAGACGAGCAGAGAGTTGGGCACTACTCGATAATTTGCAAAAAGAGAGAGACAGAAACAGCTGCCAGTTCCTGCAAATCTCCTCTGGGATATTGTGGTTCACTGCCCACGGATGTGACTCAACGTCCTGCCTGTATGTGAACATCCCAATCGTGGTGCATTAATGTACAAAAAATAAGATTTGGGGTTTTTTTTAGCTGACTCTCACGACAGCAAGAAGAGGCAGAAATGGTTCTTGAAGTACTTGGTAACCCCATCCTCACTGCACATGCATTTTTAACAACCCCCAAACTCACCACCTGCCCCCCTGATCAATGAATGAAGAGCCATTTCGGGGCATAGATGGGTAAATAATGGCCCTCGGGTACTATACCATCCCTTGTCTGTTCCTTTTATATTCTCATTTTGTCCCCCATCCCTGCCATTAGCTGGTCATACATGTATTGATCCGTCTCTGTACTTATCTATTAGGGTTCTCAAATTCCACTGCTAATTTTTAGTGTGTCTTATTTATTTCCCATTGTCATTGTTTTTCTTTAATTCATTAATGAACTGCAGTTTCTTGGTAGTTTGGTGCATAAGCTGTCTGGGCTCTCTGGAAACTCGAATCTACAGAATATAGTGAACCAAAAGCAGTTAAAAAGTCAATTCAATGATAATATCCCAAAAATGCTTGTGATCACATATTAGGAAGCCCATTAGTCACATGTGGTTATTCATATATGTAACAGCTTAATTTTAGTGATGCATAAACTTAGCCAACACACTACATTTCAACTTACATAATAGTGGGGCAATTTCAAAGCACGGTGACTTTTTGTTCTGTATTTCATTGCAGAATATTGTTATTTCATTGTTATTCTTCTTTGCATTGCATTTCAGATTCATCAGTTCAGCTCATATCTGTTGACATTACTGACGCAAGTCTCAATACGACACTGCAACAATTATCTATTAAAGAACAAATAAAACATTCACTTTATATGATCACTGCCATCAAAATTGAAAAATTTAATTGAAAATCTAGTTTAATAATTCCAAACAAAAAGCATCAACATCTCTGGTAATTTCCTGCTCTGGTCTGGTTTGCATGGCACGGTGTGTTTCTGGACACAGATCAGAGGCCCATCAGTTCTAAGTCGAGCTACTATCTAGGTGATTTATTAAACTGCTTCTTTATCAGTCACACACACACACACACACACACACACACACACACACACACACACACACACATTTAATCAAAGAGATTTATTCATCCCTGCAGGTCCCGTTACCATCAGACCCTCGACACCTCCCCCACATTCAGATCGTGCCGTTTTCATAAGTGAGTGCTGGGGTCAGCTCAACGTATTGTTACGATTTTTATCGGAAATCAAGGAAAGCAAAAGGTCAGAGTCAAAAATGACAGATCATTATTTATGCAGTTAATGCTACAAAATGTTTAAAATTAAAAGCATATATGTGTAACCTCAAGATTTTATCTGTTCACTGTGAAACTCAGATGCAGAAACAGTTTCTGCAGCACTGCCTCCATCAGATCCAAGTTATATGTTTCAGCCTGACGCTGCAGATTGTGCATCAGCTTTCAGTGTGCACGCAGTCTGCAAAGTAATATTCCTGAAAGCTCTGGACCAGGCAGTGCTGCTTCCCACCGAGCTTTTGTCCAAGCCCAGGCAGTCCAGCAGAGGAACAGAGGAATGCTAAATAGACAGAGAGTGATTGGGAGGTAGAAAAAAGGGCATTAATCGAGTGTATGTGCACGAGAGACTGTAAAGCTCGTGCTGCATAGCATTTGCTTTTTCTGATCCCTCATATAAATAAGCACTGGAACAGTTCTTACATTTATGAGGCTTTCACATGAATGGCCTCTGGGAGATTTAGTGAGAAAGTTACTGTGGGATCAACTTAAAGGGGGGAAGAGAGAGCGGGAAAAGAAATCATGAATTGAATTAGGGAGGGGAAAGGGGGGACGCTTCATTCTAAACTCTTAAGCCAGGGTGAAAAAGCAGCTTTTATCTGCCTGTTGTAATGTAAATGAGCACCCATAAATTCTTCTTTGTATAATAAATGTGTGAAGAAGTTCTGCAGTGTCCTGTTTAAAAACACTTATAGATATATATGTGTGAAACACCACAGGGAGGGATGGAGAATACTGTGAATGAGTCATAATTCATAAACTAAAATCAGGAATATTGTCCAAAATGTGGAAGACTGATCTTGGCTGTTGAGGTGAAGGTGAGGGACCGCCAAACAATTTTCAGCTAGTAGGAGAAGGACACGTCATCAACACAGGGCGGCGAACAGATATTGATCATGTATTGCTGTTTGAATTGTTGTCTTCACTATAGAAGTTCATCATTTCTGATAAGTGCATAACTTGCAGTGTTCACTAAGGTTTTCACAAGTTTCTAGTGTGCACAGTTTAACACATGGAGTACTAACAGAAGTAACAGAAATGAGGTGACAAACAGGTTCGAGGTAACAATCTGTCAGTGAACAGCTCATTGCACTTATGAAATGGAAACTCAGTCTTTCTACACAGTGTTTATGACTTTATACGGTGGTAGGTAGCTTTTTCCAGAAAACATCACTGTGACAGTGACATTGTCTCCTTGGCCAAAACTTACTGTGGTTTTTACAGCAAAGAGCGCACTGTGGCAGTGAGGCAGATGGCAAGATGGTTACATTGTTCTTGGTCAGATCCTCTCTCAAGCGACATCCAAACATGAAGCGATTCAGTCGTTGCTCATTACTAAGACAGTTGGTCATGACCTTCTTGGCTCTTGTTGCCATGGTAATGCTCAAATGTATTTATTACCCTGTTGTATATCAGTTAATGGTATCTTTAGCTTTCGGTGGTAGCTGCTTTAATTGGTTGCCTCAGTGTTGATAACCAACAACTGTCACTAGCATGCATTTCACCCATTATCACTTAAAGTCAGTGGCTTTATACAGTTGCTGGTCATCATGTAATTTTGAATCACTTCTTGTGTAGATGCCCCTTAACAAATATAATTAAATTCAAATTCAAATTCAAATTTTATTTGTCACACACACACAATTACTAATTATATAAAGCACATTCCTGTGTTGAGTCATTCATTAAAGACATTGAGCAGATGTTGGAACAAGTTCCACTTTCCACTTAAAATTTTCACAATGACTTCAATGGATGCGTCACGATTCGGCAGTGTGGCAGGCAATTTCAATTCAATCTAATTTCAATTTTATTTCTATAGCACATTTAAAAGTCACAGGTACAACAAAGTGCTTCACAGACGAGCCATATTTGCAGATTTACAACAAAAGAGAACAGTCAACAACAAAAAATACAGTTATAGAATGGTAATATTACAACAAGCACGAACCGGGAGGAAATTATACTAAGTGGTTTGAAAGGCGAGCTTA
>NW_005187497.1:2353513-2362227 GCF_000239375.1 Pundamilia nyererei
TTGGTTGCATTAGGAGCCCCTGATTAGAGGATCTGAGTGCCCTTGTGGGGATATATAAATTAAGAAGGTCAATCAGATAGCTAGGTGCCAAGTTATTTAAAATTTTAAAAGTGTATAGAAGGATTTTAAAAACAATACGGTATTTGACAGGAAGCCAATGCAGGTTAGCTAGAATAGGAGTGATATGATCCTGTCTTCTAGTGCCGTCACAATACTGTGACTATCTATTAGGTCAGACACAGACTACCTGTTTCCCCCAGTTTTTAGTGTTTGTTGGTCTAATCTGTTGCTCGGTACATTTACTGTATAGATCTGAAATCAGAATGAGAATTATAATCCCTATGTAGGTTTTATGGTGTTTTTAGAAATTATGATGTTTTCTCTTCTCCAAAGCAGAACAACAAAGTACATGGGGATGTTTCCCAAAATGTCAAACCCTTCTTCTTTTGCAAACTCTGTATGCCTTTGGAATTCAGCATGTGATCACCCCTATGTCCCAGTCTTCCTTAGGGTGTTAATCACGCCTTCGGTTCAAGAGGAGGATTTGTTCGGCCTCAAAAAGCATTGCTTTGGATTCATATTCAGCCAATGAAACCAAACTCCAGACACATGTCTGTGACTATGTCAGCTACCTGTGGCCCCCCCCAGGCACTGAGACAGACTGTGCCTACTATCAGAAGCAGTACCACATGTAAACATGACCCCTACTGCAACCTGAGACTTTATCACTTTTCCTATGAATGCGTTGCAACACAGTCAATTGTAAATCAACTGTAGGATAAATCACAGTCTAACAGTATTGTCAATGATGTGTGGCTTTGCAGCACACACTGTATATTGATTTATTATATAGATTTGGACTTTGATATAGAATTTGATAATGCACAAGTGATGTTACAGATATTTCAGTGAAAAAAGCAAGCTATATAGGATTAGCAAAGACGGACTGCTGTGCCTGGACATGTGTTAAGCACTCTGAAACTGAGAAATCTGTACATTATTAATGAATTATGACAATATTAGAGCATATTGTCTTATAGGAATAACGTTTTCTTAATTATTTTGGGCAGACTTACCACAGCGTAAAGATGTTTATTATTTAAATTTAGGTAAACAGGCAGTGGGGGGCTCAAGCCCAGGGAGATTCCCGTCTTCACCAGGCAGTACACTAATAGCAGAAGCACTTCTCTTAGCATTAAAAATAGCAGATGTACACATAACTCAGACTCAAATACCCATCACGTCTCATCCTCTGTTTGGCGTTAGCAGCAAAAGATGAAATTCTCTCGTTTAAGCTTTGGCCTGTGCTCAGGAAGAAAAACAAAGCTTTACAAAAGGCTCTAAACTGTGGCCTAGTTTTACTTCAGCCGTGTCAACGACCTGCTTGTCCTCACAGTATGTGAGTCAGTATGATAATATTGTGTCACATGGGTTGACCTTTACTGCCATACTGAAAATAAGCTGCAAGGTTTGATGCTGCAAAACTGAACAAAAAGGCAGTCATTGTGTACTCGGTATCAACTCCAAACAGTATTTCCTTTTCTGATCTTTGCTGAGCTTCCGATAAACTGTGAAACTCCAAAGCCGCTGGCGGTGAAACTCTTTCAGGGGCGACAGTATGACTACGCTGACCTGTATTAGCACTCGCATTACTTTATAGTATGATTTAATCATGAGTAAGCACAGCACAGAGCATCAAAGAAAAATATCATTTTCTCAGTCGAATAGAGTGACATAACACACAATGACTGTAAAACATTATGGCCACAGGTGACAGTAACCCAAACCCTCATCATAGAAAAAGAAAGTGAGTCAGTAGCATCTGATTACAATAAGTTTCAGGCAGACAGCTTCACGAGGGCTGGAGACTAAACTACCAAATAGGAAATGTAATAATAACACAGAAGGAATAAGGCTTAATGGAAATGTATTATTCAGACAGGAAGCATAACTATTGTGCTGCTTCTGAATAATACATCTCTGAAGGGGCAATAAAACCTCTAATATTTAGAATTTCCCACCAAGAAGAATTATTTTTTCATTATGTTCCTAAAAACAACATGTCAGGATTGTCCAGAGTGTAACACACTAGATGGCTTCCATTTCCCGCTGAAAGCCATTTTTATTTTAATAAACATAATTCCAAAAGTCTCATAGCCCCTAATAGCATTTTTATTTTAATGCAATTTATGATTTTACCTCAAATCTAACTAAAACATGACTTAAAAGCATGCGAAATGGCACAGAATGATTTTGTGTTGGTGATCCCAGAACACACTCTGAGAAGGATAAAAAGTATTGGTACTACTTTATATTACAGCTCTAAAGTAATATGGTAATAGTGGGGTTATAATGTGGTTTAAAGACAGAGGCAATAACCATGTCATAACAGTTAATTATCACACAATAATTAAGGTTAAAAACAACGTGGAATACATTATTAATGTGGGATTGTTAACACATTAATGTCACATTTTATTACATGTTAAATTCAAACGACTACAAAGAAAATAAAATGTTATTGTATTACCAAAATATCTGATTTTGACTCCTGAGCATTTGTTTCTGCAGCCCATACCCATCGTTTTTAAGTGCAGTGAGTTTCTGTGCATTTTTAATCTGGCGTCCGCATATGTGGACATCACATCACTACTGGCTGTTGCTCAGGTGGTAGCTCACCTACTAACTGGAAGGTTGGTGGTTTGATCCCAGTCTGCTCCAGTCTGCATATCCAAATATCCAAGATACTAACCCCATGTTGCTCTCCAATGCATCCATCGGAGTGTGAATGCATGTGTGAATGTTAGATAGGCAGCTTAAAAAGTGCTTGTGGGAATAAGTTCATGAACAAGTTGTTTAACCTCCTAGGACCTGCCGTCCACATATGTGGACATCACATTTTGGGTTGTCTAGACCAAAATACTAAATTCTGCTCTACAAGGATATCCACTTACGAAGACATTATACTGCCACTGTTCTAGCAAAATTAAAAACGAATGTGGATCTCATTTTTGTCAAAAACAAAAATCTGGTATTTCTTTGTTTTTATATTCATCAGGTCCCAATCAGCCCAAATAGCAAAGAGAAATTAAAAACGCCATGAAAGAGTTCAGGTTAACAGACACAGCTGTAGCTGGTGGACTGAGAGCGGCTAAAGAGTCGTGTATTTTCTTCAGGAGACAGTAAAGACTAAAAACAGAGTTAAAAGCGTTGCATTTGTCAGTGTGGCCATTATTAAAAATAATATTTTCTAAAATCGTTTTGTCAACTTGCTGAAATGGCAGAATGTTCTCAGACTGCTTCTCCTCCACAAAAGTGGGCATAAAATGCTGCTTTACCTTTTGGCCTCATGATTTCATTTCTTAAGCTAAACACTTTTAAAGGACATTGGTGTTCATGGTGTTCAAAAAATGTAGAGTAACAAAGCTGAACGTTGACAAAATTTGTAATACAATACATTTCTTTGTGTATAGTCAAATTGTTTTGGGCCCCATTATTCAATATTTCTAAAACCCTGGCTGGCTACACCCTGCAAAGTCATCTGCACAGACCGACTGAGGATGAAATCACCATAAAGTCATCCAAACACAAAGTACTTTCCCAGCGTACCGGCAGCAACATCATTCATGCCACTCTCTTCCAGTAGATGCATCATCACATCAGCACATCAGGTCAGAGTTTTATTGACTGTCTCCTGGCTCTAACATCCCTGATGGACAGTTTTGCTGGAGTCTTATCCCTTGTTTACTCAGGACACAGCAGTCAGTGATACAATGTGTATTCTGGTAGTTGCTTTTTAAAATAAGTCCCAGGAATGCTGCTGGACAGCACGCTGGTTTTCAGAGGGATGACATGACTGTGTCTGATGTCATTCCCCTGGTCTTACCAGGCGACAGGGTGACTCCAGCCCGGGTAAACTAAGCAGCCCGCAGTTAAATATGGAGCTCCAAAACAGGAGCTTGTAGTAAGTTAATTCCCTCATCCTTAAACATTAATTTTCCTTTATACCAGACATGTGACATGAACATTGCATTTGCTATTTTGGGGTTTGGAGCAAACATTACATTTATAAATCAGTAAATTTCAGAGGAAGATATTACCTCAAACGCTGCTATATTTATTTTACAGCTATAGTTCAACTGTTGGTTAAGATTTGGAATACATGTGTATTCTTCTCTGTTAGGATCTTATAAAATACAGAGTGCTGTGATATGTCATTATTTTATATGCAAGATTTTTCTTGCAATTCTGCAACTTTACTTAATCTTCTGAATCTCACCAGATAGTGTGCACTGTATTAATCTAAGCAGAGACTGTTTGACAAAAAGCAGCACCAAATTCATGACTAAAAGAAAATACACCACAAAATCAGATGGAACAGATCTCGTCAATATCAACCACAAAGCATCCAGACAGCTAAACTTGGGCAGCCTCTTATTCGCGGTCCTGTCGTAAACATGTCCAAAGATTTGCACGCAGGCTTGTTGTTATCATTTATTCATGACTTGCTGGAGGATTGGAACAGGACTCGTGAGTGTTCCGGTCACACTGGAAGACTCATCAAAACAGCTGCCGGCAAACAGCAGATCAGAGAGCAAACACACATGAACAGCTTAACTTTGGGTTCACAGGCACAACCAGACAGACTGAAGACTCCTCACTCTATACTTCATGGGACATGAGTTCCTCCAAGAGAATGACTTAAAAACACTCTTCTACCTTTTAGAGAAATCAGATCCTCACTTCTGATTCAGGAAGCTTGCTCTCATCCACTCTCCTCTCAGTGCAGACGCTGCACATAAGCAACTACTGCAGCAAAGCAGTGATTTGACAAATTGATGCAGTGCAGAAATGCTGGCTGTGTTGGCATTAGCATTTTAGATCCCTAAGAATGAACTCGCGATGAGCTTTTGTATGAGAAGCAGGTGCGCACACAAGACATCACATATTTGACCTGAGTCAGAAACACACAGGACACACAGGACGAGCTCAGTGCCGCATTCACACTCACCAGCTCTGAGGGTCTGGATTACGCTGCTGGTGAAGCGCAAGAGAGAAGCCAAAGAAGGTGCCAGGGTCTCCCAACTTATGCAGTGTGTGAGTAGTATCCAAGTTAAAGCCCCAGACTTGAGTCGAAAGGGTCAACACACCCAAAATAAAGGTAGTCCACAGTTTAGAGGAATCAGATGAGAGGGGACAAGGGTTCCCATGTCCCACCAGGGCTGCCATAGTGGGGTGCAGGTCTTCTGGCAAAGCAAGTTCAGCTCAAGAAGAGCACAGAGGAGATTCCTTTTGTGGGTCCCAGAGAGCCAAAGGGCAGTAAGGGGAAACCCTGCGTGAGCCTCCTCTGCTTTGCTCTCCTCTCTGGATGCCTGCCTTGTTTCCCTCGCTCTATTGCGCTGCCTCTCAACTCCGTTTGCTGCTGTCAGTCTGAAGAGCAGCCTGTGAAAATGCGGCTGCTACTACTATGTGTGCAAGTGTGCTTCCCTCAATGCATGTGCGCCTCCCCCTCCTCTGTGCTCAGAGGGAGACAGAGGACAAGTGCCTTGAATAGCCCGCTCACTCCTCCCCCTCCTCTCTCTCTCTCAGGCCTTCATCCCCTCCTCCCTCTCTTCCTCCCTCCCTCCCTCCTTTTCTCCCCTCTCTCAGCTGACATCAACACTCAAGGGACTTCTGCCAAAATACCAGGCAAGGTTGTCCGGATACTTGGAGGCCATTGAACAGAGCAAGAGCGGGTGAAAAGACAGCAGACTGTTTTATCTGTTGAGTTCACACGCTCCAAAGTGCCTCCCTCTGTGACCACCTGTTGCTGCAGGTGCATGTACATCGGAGTAACATAAAGGGGGAAACTGGGGTACAATATTGAGACTTAAGAAGTTAATGCATAAAAGAAACTCAATGTTCTTTTAGCTTTAAAGCCCCAACATCTCTGGAACGTATCTGGAGGACAAAAGGGGCAGAAATGTGCACAGTGACCCAGGAAACTTTATTTCAGGCCTTTAGCTCTCCTGAAAAGACAGAGTGGAATAATGTATGCACTGTGACTAAGCAGTGCCAACAGGGACATAATCAGCAGCAGATACTCCCTCTAACAAAGTGGGACTACACCCACACAAATTTCTGTTTCTCTGAGGTCAAATCTGCGCGCAGCTGTCAGCGTGTCACCTCAACTGTCCACACAATAAACGTCACGCAAACAGTTGCACATTAATCACACAAACAGGTGGCATTCTTGGAATGAGTTTACAGGTTTTTAGGACCTGTTTCCCCGTGGGGGAGGGGGGGCGGTGTCTGTCGGGATGGGTTCGTTCAGATTTGATTGTAAAAGGTGACGACGCATTAATGTGGGTTGAGCAGGATTTTCAAAGTTGCCATTTTTGACGCAATACTTTTTTTTTATGTGGACAAAAAGCTAAATATCAACATAATTAATATACATTTTGGATATATTCAAGTTAACACATACAGGGTACAGAAGAGTGTAACTTTTTACAAGGATCAGTGATTGAGCTGCAATCAAATACACTAAAAGGAAAAAGGAAGAAAAAAGGCAACTCTTTCAGTTTTAAAGCTTAAATCCAGAATAAAGTAATTATAAAACAGCTCCTTTTTATAATTAAGAGTTTTATCTCATTTTGATCAAAGTCAAATATCATCCTGCTGATTAAACTAGTTGGTCAGTGTGACTTCAACTTTAAAACAAGCTTAGAATTAGCATCTGTGGTAGTGTTATCAGTGTCTACATACACCAGCTTCCAGCAGGATGAGGCTCAGTTCTTCTCATGTGACCTGCTGGCATCATGAACTAGCTTCATGAACCTGCTGTTAAACTTTCTCTGCCCCCTGCTGCCCTTATGAGGGATTTAAAAAATGATCCCATATATGAGCACATTTAACATTCAAGTGAGTTATTGCCCTAAAAAGATGTTTATACCTGAGTTTTTGTAGACATTTTTAAACATCTTCAACAACTTTTCACAGATGCTTTAATTTATTTTTTAAAGGAACTTTAAAACCCATTTCTGTGGCAAGACTAATGGAAGCACAATTGTGTGAGGTCAGTATTTTTTAAATAGACTTAGGATCTATTTTAATATTCCCCTTTGAAAATATTTCACAGTGAATCGCGGCTAACAGCATCAGAGATGTCCTCAATCAGCCTGAGGAGACGTGCAGGCCAAGGATGAATTTGCTGTTTCAGAGATATCTGGAGAATGTTTGTAGCTCAGTTACTTAAAATATTCGTCCCTCTTCTGATCTTTACAGGGATGAACAGACAGAGGCTTTCAGAGGCAAGTGCTGTTTCAGTCAATACATCCCCTCTAGATCAGAAAATAAGACATAAACATGCCTTATGCATGATAGATTAAAGAAACCATGTTGGTACGACAAAGATAAATACAACAAGTATTCCTGTATAACAACTACTACTTGGTCATTATAACTTGAGGGTTACACATAGTAACTGCTTTTGATTTAATCTAATCCTGGATGAACAGTTATCGATACCACACACTGAATATGCTCTGTTGTTGCTAGCAGCAGCATGCTAACATGCTCATGTTTACCAGGTATAACCTCGACTCTGCTCACCATAGACCACCTTCATTTTTTTTAGCATGACAACATTTTATTTTATTTTTTTTAATTAAATAGTAAAGTATATATGTTTTGTGTATTTAGTCAAAAGGATCAAGAAGCAAGAAATACCTTTCATAAATTCAGAAGTTTATCTGGATCTGAACAGTTGATGATGATGTTTCCTCATTTTTGGTTCCGTTCTCTTTGTACACATGTGACATTAACTTTGATTTAAAAACATGGAGGCTGTTGTGGCTCTTTGTGTTTCCATTTGGAAAAGTTCGGTGTCTGTTTGAAGCACCTTGGCCACAGCGAGAGCCAGCACTGGGGAGTTTGTGCTTTTGTCAGCCGGAGCTCCCACACACAGCTCACTGGTTCACTGCAGAGTCCCAGATATTATCTAACGCCAGATCAAAAAGGCGGTTTTATTTTCAATGAAGCAGTGTTCCTTCTGTCTATTATGTGAGAGATGAGCTGCTTCATTTTGAGATAAAAAAAAATACCAGAAGAACTTAGAAGAGAAGGAAAAATGTGGGTGTGGGATGTGGAGAAAATGCTGAAATATCTTAAAGGCAGCTCGGGCGGGAGGCCAGACAAGAATGCCTTTTGACAGAACAAAGCATAATCAGAGGCTGAGATAGAAGAAAGTGGAAAAAAGAAGAAAGAGACGAGGAGAAAGAAATCAGTGAAGCTGGCTGGCTGTAAAGATTATCTGCCACACTATCCATGACACTGGCATTCCCACATAAGTGCTCATTAGCAGTCTGAGCCATGCTCCAAGGAGAGAGCTTATTTTAGACAGTAGACTGCAGCAGCAGTGCACACAGTCAGGGTCATTTCTCCCGTTTTAGTCCCACATTGCTTCAATGGCTGAGATTGCTGCAGTCAGCACTATTACTGTATTGATTTATGGACAGTGTAAGATGCTATAAGAGGGAGCTGGTGCTGGTTATTATGGGATTAAAACCAAGCATGCCCATTCTGGCTATATCTGTCTGAGTGCACGTTGGGAAGGCTTTTCTCGTACTGGTGAAAACATGTAATCACACGTTTATGGATGTAAAAACTAAACTTCATTCATTCATTCAAGTAAGATGTTTTATTAAGTCTTATTTTTTTCTTAGATATATATA
>NW_005187497.1:2362916-2367169 GCF_000239375.1 Pundamilia nyererei
TATTACTGCTTCTGTTTGAGCCACAGAAAAATGTTGTTTGAGCCACAGTTCACTAACAGTCATGGCAGTAAAAGCACCAGCGAGAAAAGTCAAATTTACACCAGATGTAAAATTGAGACATAAATGTTTGGCTCAGCTCTAGAATAACGAACAACAAAAAATCTACTGAATGTGAAAAAGTATCAGAGCAAAGGTCCCAGACAGAGCTAATACAGAAATGACACCAGTGCAAAGTTCATTCCCAGAATTCTCTTATCTGGATTCACTTACCTAATCAGGCTAAGTGGTCACGGCGAGCTTTTAATCAACTTGCCGGTGTTTAATTTATGTTACCACAGTTGTGTCTGTACAGAGAGAGGTCGACTCACTCACCGCAAACATCATCCCATGTAAAATCTCAGCTGTGCATTGCTCGACATGGATGATGCTGTGAATCAGTCGAATGCTGATCTGTTGACAGATCAGAGCAGAAAAACGAGCAACAGCAGAATTCACCATTTATAGGAGAAATTAAAAAAAGAAAAGTAAAGTCTGAATATTTCTCATTAGTTTTAACTTTTGGTTTCACTTCAGCTCTTCTCCACAGTTGACGGTTCAACAACAACACAAGAAAAAGTAACCCACAGACTAGTTGTACTACATATTATTGACACCGCACCCGTGTGACAGCAGATGCTCTCTGCAGATAGACGGGTCGTCTGAAGCTGCCACAGACTGCCAACCGTTCTCTCGTTATTTCACCAAACCAATGAGTCCCATTAGTCAGGTGCAGTTTTATGGACCCGTTAAAAAAATGTAAATGTTATATTTTCTTCATTTACTGCTAAATGAACAACACAAAAATCAGTGTCAAAAATTTGCATTGTAAATGGAATATTTATTTAAGCATCTGGACAGAGAAAAACATGTAGCTCAATCACAACACATCACAATATAATATACAGAAGTTGATTTTTATTATATCTTTCACAATAAATCATACAAACCCATTTAAACTAAAACAAAACTAAATAAAAATCATCAAAAGAGCTGAGACTGTACATCTACCAGTCACCACTTCAACATTGCTTCCCCGGATAAATAAAGAGATCATGACTTTGTAAGCAGCTCTTAACTTTGTTCACAATGATTATCTGCTCATGGTGAGGTATTATACTCTCTTACGAACTCTACCCTCTTAGCATTAGCACAGTCACGCGTAAATATTTCTGAACTCTGTGTTATCGTGTATCTTGTAACATGAAGTCCCTTTTTAGACGGATATAGATGAGTTCTTTTGGATCTTAGCCTTTTTTACAGATTGTGGTCCATGACAAGGTTCAAGCTCCTCCAGCTCATCTGAATGTAATGCTGCTGCAGAAGGCTCGCTGACCCGTTGAAAGGAGTCCATTGGCTGCAATTGTGTGAATGGGGCTGAAAAGACAAATAAGCAACATATTGTTTGTATTTACTAAGTATGCCTTTAATAGTAAAGAACAAAGGAAGTAAACAAATTTACTGAATATACTTTTGAAGTCTGAAATATGCTACATAATTAAAAAAAATGGGACCGGTCCTCCAAAAGTCCTCACGCCTACTGGATTTTGGTGTAGGTCCATGACAAAGGCCTTTAGTGAACAGCAATAGGGTTTCTTGTTTGAGCTTTCTATCAGTCTTGATCAAATAAAAGTGTATTACCCTCTGACAGGTCACAGCAGATGGCTGCCCCTCCCTGAGCCTGGTTCTGCCGGAGGTTTCTTCCTGTTAAAAGGGAGTTTTTCCTTCCCACTGTCGCCAAAGTGCTTGCTCATAGGGGGTCATATGATTGTTGGGTTTTTCTCTGTATCTATGAAGCGCCTTGAGGCGACTTTTGTTGTGATTTGGCGCTATATAAATAAAATTGAATTGAATTGAATTGAATTGTCTTTTTAAAAGCATCGTTACGTTGACATAACGGTAAGAAAAATCACTCCTGTGTTACAGTTTAGTCTCACTGGAGTAAAATTCATTCATTCTCAAACAATCTGATTTGGACTGCCTGCAGTCAATTTAGTGTGAAGATTTGTGATTTTCACAGATTTATCACAGTTAATCACCACATTATCAGATTACATGTTATTGGCAATTTGACCCCCTTTTACCGACAGCTAGCAGACAGACTTCACTTCTTATTGCCCTTTTATTGTTGCCTTCACAAACCAAAGTTGCTTTTAAGATGTGGTCCCCGTCATGGAAGCAATCAGATCAAAAGCAATAAAATCACCAGTTCTTTACATGATTGTAATAATTTTGGTTTCCCTTGGTGTGACTGTATCAATAATGGAAATCAGATGCCATCAAATATGTGTTAAAATCACAGCAAAAACAGATTATTAGCTTCATTTGATAACTAGCCTCAAAACCTGGGTGACATCAGCCATGCTTGCTAACAAATTCTCTCAATGAGACTCTAAAACGTTTGAGCTGACGTAGTTATTGTGTTTTAAAATGTAATGAAAAAACTTACCACTTTCCTGGTAGGAGGGTGGTGGAGTTGTGAGCATGGGTGTGGCTGCTGGTACAGGCTGATAGACCGTGGTTAACACTAGAGAAAGCGAAAGATTTCATGTAGTTTGAAAATGAAAGCAAATTTTGATGTTCCCATCATTACAACTGAACTTTTAAATCAAAGGTTTAAAGACAATGGGGATAAAAAATCTGTTTGTGTCTTACTATGTACCCTGCACAAACTGTAAAACTGACAGTTTTGCAGTTTCGTGAGCGTTTGTGCATCAGATTATTTCTTGCTTTCAAGAATTCCTGTAAGCCACCATCCCAATTGGAAAGAGCTCTAACACATAAAGCTCATCAAACAGCCATTTTCCATTGTAAGAATTAAACATAATTTCAAACAAGATGCTTCTGGATAATATGCCAGTGTGGCTGCTTGCAGCTGTAGCAAACTTACTGATTATTTCTCGTCTGGGATTTTTCTTTTTGGATGTCCTGCAGCGGCAGCAGCAGCAACGAGTCACACAGCAGATTATGAGACCCATGCATACGAGAATGGGAATAGGAACCCCTATTCCCACATACTCTACATGATAGCTTCTTTTCACTCGAGCAGACCTGCAAATACAAAAAAAAAAAAGCTGTAGTTTGTGCTCATTTCTGGAGCATTGAAGGGGAAAAAAGGCTAAAATGAAGAGCACACCTTCTGAAACAGAGTTCCTGTTTTTCCTCAGTAAAGTTGTACTTTATGTCACTGCAGCAGTATTTTGTCCTGCAGTCCCCACAGCAGTACTTTTCACATTCCTGAGTATCATGGAAGACACCGTTCGTGTCCCAGTAACTGTGGCAGTGATCAGCTGTAAGACACACATGTTGAAGCAAAGTGAGAATGAGAGCTTAAAGCTGCAGCGCATTACAGATCCTGCAGACAGATATTGTACAAAGACACTAATAGAGAATTAAGATGACTTAGCTTGATATTTTACTTTCACTTTGTTATTTTAAATATTAAAAATAAAACTCACCCCATGCAGCCGGGACCACAACCACACACAAAACACACACAAGACTGGACAAGATGCTTGAAGGCATAGCTGATGTGATGCAGTGTGTTAAGATTCGTTCGTTTTGGGTAAGAGAAGAAAGCAGGCTGAGTCCAGGGAGGCGTCAAAATAGTGATCCTTAATTACACACTCTGCGCAGAAGTGTGGGAAGAAAACTTGCAACAGATTCTCCAAAGAGTGGACAGCTCCCCATCCTTATATAACCCATGATGACATCACACAGTTAGACCTTACTAGAAAGGATAACAGTCTCCCCATAGTCCAAAGTTCTCCTTATACAAACATCAGATGATACTTTAGAGAAAAGGTCCTGCTGGACCCTCCAGTTTGGACGGTGAATACAATGCTGTGGATACCATTTGAGACTTGATTACAATGATGATAATATGCATCCATTGATCTTTACTCAGATTACCATAGATATAAAACAAAGATTATACTGTCATCAGATTCAACAATGATGAATGACTGATCAATGATAGTTAAAATGTCACCATAAGAATACAAAGTAAGATATCTCTTGTCCACACTCCTCCTCTTTGGCCATCGGCCAACCTTTACCCAAATTTGTTTCACTCCTCCGTCCAGGCGGCCTCTCGCAACGGCATCATATACCCCGGACCAGCTGAACCAGCTGGACCAGAGTCTATGGCCCTGCTTACCAAGATTTACCAACACCTGCCTTACCAGAGGAATGAGACAACACCCGATCATCAATAT
>NW_005187497.1:2376866-2383382 GCF_000239375.1 Pundamilia nyererei
AAAATTCACTCTCACATTCACATTCACTCCCCTAACAACTACAAAGTTTTCACACATGCAAATAATCCCATCAATCTACTATACACGCCGTTTCCCTCCTTATAGCGAGAGACTCAACCGATCTTTAAAAACTTTATATACACAACTTCAAGAATAAAGCACACACCTCTGCCTTTTCCAGGCAGTCTACAAGGTTTTAGAAACTGGGAAGCAGAGAAGTGGAGAAGTAGGGAGAGGGAGATGAAACCACGCCAGCAGTTACACACACACAGACCGCGTGTGCTCGCGAGTGCGTTACAGCACAACACAGCCCAACCCCTCCTTCTCCTAAGAAGAAATACACACACACAGAGTCCCCCTCTCCTGCGCTCAGAGAAAAGAGAGCGTTTTCCTTTTTTCTCTCTTCCAAGCACACAGGAGAAAATCAACAGACAGTTTATACAACTACTTTTCACTTTATTTACACACACACGGGTAGTTTATATCCTATTTACATACACGGGCCCGCATAGACATAAGAAAACACCATATGCCAGAACAGCCTATTTTTTTTTTTATTTCACTTCTTATTTCTATACCGGTATTCCTGACTTTTAGACAAATTTAAAAGCATCTATAGCCCAGGCCGCACCTTGCTGATCAATTACACGCGTCGGGAACGCCCTCGCCGGCCGCGGTCTAATTTCTAAATACTAATTAATTTATAACGGTTTCCCGCAGCTGGGAAGGAGCTCCACCTCTGGCGCTAGTATCAAACGCGTTTTTGCTACTCAATAAAAACCAAATTCCCTACACTACCGAGCATCTGGCTGGCATCCAGTCAACCCACCTCTTCTTTAAACACTTTAAACCGTATTGTCTTAAACACATATAACCTCTTAGCTCAAAATTCACCCCCAAAATAAACAGCAATAAATTTAGACAGACCAATATTCCCTATTTTTAACACTAATTACCAAAGATCACTATGAACAGACATAAGAAGCCCATACTGAGTGAATATTATTTAATTAAATTTAGTTTTAACTTCCAATTTTAGCGCCTTTGGATAAACATCAACAGGTGGCCCTCACCTTTTATTTCGCCTGGCTTGTCACTCAGATAAGCTGCTGATCTCCGTTCGTTTTGGCACCTTCCACGCAGCAGCCGCAGCTCCTCTCCTCCCCAACCGGAGTTTCGGCACCAAGAATTGTTAAGATTCGTTCGTTTTGGGTAAGAGAAGAAAGCAGGCTGAGTCCAGGGAGGCGTCAAAATAGTGATCCTTAATTACACACTCTGCGCAGAAGTGTGGGAAGAAAACTTGCAACAGATTCTCCAAAGAGTGGACAGCTCCCCATCCTTATATAACCCATGATGACATCACAAAGTTAGACCTTACTGGAAATGATGACAGTCTCCCCATAGTCCAAAGTTCTCCTTATACAAACATCAGATGATACTTTAGAGAAAAACAAGTGTGTGACATGTCATGTTGTGCAGTTCTGTGAGCCTGTGTGTCCAACTAGAGAATGTCCTGACACGACCTCCCTGTGTAAATAAGTGTGTATGCGAACGTGCGTGTTTACATAACTCTGTATGTGCATGTTCTGATGTAGGCCTGCAAATGAATTAGAACAAGGTCCTGCTGGACCCTCCAGTTTGGACGGTGAATACAATGCTGTGGATACCATTTGAGACTTGATTACAATGATGATAATATGCATCCATTAATCTTTACTCAGATTACCATAGATATAAAACAAAGATTATACTGTCATCAGATTCAACAATGATGAATGACTGATCAATGATAGTTATGATTATAAAATGTCACCATAAGAATACAAAGTAAAATATCTCTTGTCCACAAGTGTAGGGGGGAAATGAACCTGACTGTGGAGTGCTGGCTGGTTATAGGGCTCTGTGTCTGTCCTACCTGTACATGAGTAACCCAACAACATTCCTTACTTCACATTTCACTAGCTTGGCCTACGTCCTCATTTTAGGTTTGACAGCGTTCTAGTAGGTAAAGTTGAATGGCTTGGACATGAATTGAGCTGCGGTTTGGGGAAGGCCTTGAAGGAGACTGGCGAGGACTCCCGGGCCTGGCAGATCCCCATGTACTAAATAGAAGTGAAGAAGTTAAAGAATTGAAAAGGGGAGGGAGGGGTACGTAAACGAGGATGAACAGCTTGCAGAAATATATAGATGAGAACCGGAAGGAGCGTGTTTGGAGGCGTAGTCCCGCTCTTGAAATTCTGATACATAACCTCCAAAAATACCTCGATACTCAATATTTCTTAAAACATTAGGGTGCTGTAATTGTTGCTGGAGCTTTGTCCTTCTCAGATTTTAAGACTCCATCTACATTGGAAGTAAGTGAAATTGTACCAGAAACATCTACTCAGGTTAGTCTAGCACCTACATGTTTTCATTACAGTGCCATCCTGCTGCAGTCTGTGCAGAGGTTTGGCGTCATCTTACTGAAATTAGAAAGTCCTTCCCCAAAAGGAAGTAATCTCAGAGTCACCATGTGTAGTTCCAAAACCTCCAAGTGTCATTCACAGTTAGTAGTTAATGCTATATGTTCCTGTAGTCCAAGAGACGGTTTGGCCACGATGTGCTGAGGCCACTTCAGCCATTTAAATTGCATTTAAGTCCGTAGAAAGTGAAGGTATTGAATTGTTGAATTTTGACTTGTATGTCAGATCAAACCAAATGTAATCAAATGTGTTTAGTAGCAGCAGTTTGTAGAAGTGTTCCATCGCACATTGGTCTGTCACATATTGAATCTCTCCTCGTCTTTACTCTTGAAAGAGTCAGCCTCTCTGTGATGTTTTTGTAAAGAGAAAAGAGGGAAGAGAGCACAAAACACAAATGCTGGACCTCAACAATTTTAAAGCACTGCCCACATAGCAAAATTGGTATGGCCCGGATCTGGCCCACACGATGTTCTTACACATGGCTCACATACCGCAAAGAATGATGGCCCTTTGGTGGCCCAGATCTGTTTTGCCAGATGTGGCCCACACATGGGCCAGCACAAGGCCAGTTGCAGACACACTGGTAGTCCTGTGCTGGCCCAGAACAGTTTCAGCTCTGGCCCCAGATGTCAGCCTAATGTGTGCCTTAATCAAGCCATGTAATAACAACATGTGCCGGAACATAATAGTGCAAAAGTAACATGACAACACTCTGCTCAGACAGTGAATGGACTGATTCTTTTATAGCGCTCCTCTACTCTCTAGGATTACTGAAAGTGCTCTATTACAACATCCCACATTCACTCAACTGAGTGCCTCCTAACTACATTTATACACATTCATACTCTTGAAATGCAGCCAGGGTTCGAACCGCCAACCTTCCGATCAGCAGATGACCTGAGCTACAGCCACCCACTGGCAAAGATGAGTAAACCGTCACTAGGTTTTGGATAAAGTGTACACTCACAAACCTGTCAAACCTGCATTTGAAACGTTGGCTACCATAGCAGTATAGTATTGCAACATGGCATTTGGGTCTTCTAACTAAAATAGGAAAATAGGAACATAAACAGTGCCATCATTGCCAGACTTGGCCCACATCTGGTTGACATACAACCTGCCATGACACCAGTCAGTCAGAAGTGCCAGCTTGTTGCCAGATCTAGACTTGTTTTCTATGAGCCTGGGCTACATAAACCAAACCACAATCGGACCAGATATGGCATGCCATCACATAGACAGTGCCATCTATGCCAGGCCTGGCCCACATCTGGATGACATACGTCTTCTTGACATACGGCTTGATACCAGATCCGGGCCAGACCTGCTTGCTATGTGGGTGTGGGATCGTCCAGAGAGAAAACAGGATAAAAGCCAGACAATATCGGAGGTCCTTCAGAGTCTGCTGGACTCTGTCAAGGACATTCTATGAC
This sequence comes from Pundamilia nyererei, assembly GCF_000239375.1. Classification (NCBI taxonomy): domain Eukaryota; kingdom Metazoa; phylum Chordata; class Actinopteri; order Cichliformes; family Cichlidae; genus Pundamilia; species Pundamilia nyererei. Next base: position 2,380,762 of record NW_005187497.1, read on the forward strand.
ACTGTGGTAGCAGCCGCCTTTTTCTATGCAGTGACCTGTTGGGGGAGCAGATGCACGGACAAGGACAGGAGCAGGATTGACAAACTGATGCAGAGGTCTAGTTCCGATGTCTTCTGGAGTCTGTGGAGGTGGTGGGCGAGAGGAGGATGTTAGTATAGCTGAATTCCATCATGCACAACCCACATCACCCTCCATGAGTCTGAGTGTGCTGAGCGGCTCCTTTAGTCAGAGACTGAAACACCCTCGCTGTAGGAAGGAGCAGTTAGACTCTAAAACTTTATTTCTTGCATATTTGTACAACCATCTATCTATAACACATTCTGGGTATGCATGTACATAGAACCTCAGCTACTGTTGTATATATTGTATTGTATTATATATCTTATTGTCTTCTAGTCGTCTTATCTTATATCCATTGTAGAAACTGTGGAAGAGTGTCTTAAAGAGGTTCTCCCCATCAATATAAAAAAAAAAAAAATAAAATAAAAACTTATTTCCCATGTTCCTGGCAAAATATAAAAAATTAGGGTTGGCTCTTACACAGCACTGCACATTTGAAATCAGCTGTGTGTGGCATGCTGTAATACTTTTATTATTTTACATACAAACTATAAATTGGGCAGGGGCGACCTCTGCTGGCAGGTTGCACTTATGACTTGTATAGTATTTTGCTTTGTTTCATTTATTTTATTTTTGTATTAAATTTTATTAAATTTATTTTTGGTTTCTTTCAACAGTACTGTTCACTGCGTTTCAAGACAAGATACAGCCTAATAAAGATATCCAGCTGGCAGGGATGTGGTCATACAAACACCATCTGCAGTGAACACAACACAGGACAACAAAGGCTCCTGTTCAGGCTCCTGAAATAAACAAATAATTTAAACCGTCCAATGCTGTGCTTTCATACACATGAAATATGTTATTAATGATTTACTTAGGCTTGTTTATAAAGGATATATTAAAGTGGAATAATGCTATTTAAATAAAGTGTTAACTAATACACTTTTTAATAGCATGTAGTTATAGTTCTAGGATTTTGTTTTGTTAAGTATGAATCATGTTAATGGTGTTTCATCACAAATACCACAACTTGATCCTCATCAACATTGTTGAATGTGAGATTTGTAATTACTACAGAGGGACAGTTGTCTACATAAACACAGACACTGTGGCCACGATTAAGGTAGAAATGGTTTCAACTAAAACTAAATACAAAAGCATACAAAGGTATACACATTCATTTCTAAACATCTTTATATTACATACTTTTGGTTTTTAGTTCAATCTTTGTTTGTGTATTTATTTGGATGAAAGCTAAGGATAGATTTAAACATGGGGTTCCACCCAACTTAGAAGTGATTACCTTAGTGTCAATCCAGCATATTAATCCAGAAAATAACATTATCACACATTTGATGACCTCAGCACTGAAACAACACACACAAAATTTACTGAAGGTCAAAAGTAATGGAAGCTCTGTAAGTTCCGAGCAAAGGACCCAGGCGAAGGCCATACAGGAACAGCAGAAAGCAGCTGTCAGTACACACAATAGGCATGGCTGCCATTTGTAGCAACTACAAATACCTAAAAAACAAATTCACCTAAAAAACATATTTTAACCAAGAATCTACCTGATCATACTTAACATGGTTTACAATATTGTTTTGGATAGGCATACACAGCATTGTTTATACATTCATCCCTGGGTCTTTAAAAGCTGTAGTGTGGCGTAGCAACAGTCTGGTAAGCTGTATATACATTTAAGGCCTTGGATCATGAGAAGGGTTGTACGGTGCTGGCTGAGCGTCCTCTGAATATGGTGGCGGTGCAGTAGCCTGGCTTGCAGGTTGCAGAGGGTACATCGGCTCCCCGGTGAACAGCACTGGGTGAGTAGGATTGGCTGAAAAGACAAAAGAAACTGATTTTCTATGTTTATATTGTTATTGATCAAATTATTCTTTCTAACTCATTAGGCCATATGAACATTTTAATAGTAAATGGTATGAAGAGTCAACAAATGTAATAATTTCCTTTATAACTGTGTATTGATCCACGTAACAGAACAAAGAAACGTGCTGTCTAATAGATCAAATGGACCATCAGCTCCCTCTTGTTTTTAAATGAAAATTAGTCAGAAATCACTGACCACTTTATTAGGCACACCTGTTCAACTGATGACTAATGCAAATCTGTAATCAGCCAATCACATGGCAGCAACTCAACGCGTTTAAGCACGCCGTATTTCAGAAACTACTGATCTGCTGGAACCATCTCTAGTGTTTACAGAGAATGGTGGGAAAAGAGAAAATATCCAGTGAGGAACAGTTCTTTAGAATGACCGGAGTGCTTTGAGCTGACAGGAAGGAAACAATAGCTGAAATAACCAGTTGTTACAACCAAGAACGTCTCTGAATGCACAGCATGTTGGAACCTTGAAGCAGATAAGTGACAGCAGCGGAAGACCGCACCACTCGTCTCGGCTAAGGAAAGGAAATGTTGACTACATTTCAAACAGACTCTGCAAAACTGAACAACAGAAGCTTGGAAATCGTTGTCTGGTCTGATGAGTTTCAATTTCTACTGTGATATTAAGATCAGAATTTCTTTTTTTTTTTTTT
>NW_005187497.1:2384074-2390266 GCF_000239375.1 Pundamilia nyererei
AATTTCATGTGAACAACATGACAGCTTGGATCCATCCTGCCTTATGTACAGTTAGACTGCTGATGGTGGTGTAATAGTGTGCAGAATATTTTCCTGGTACACTTTGGGCACCTAAGCATAAATTCATTACCAGTTAAATGTCAGAACCCATGTAACTGCTGACTATGTCAATTCCATCTTCTGATGGCTCCTTCCAGCATGAAAACATCCTCTATCACCTGCTCAAATCATCTCAAACTGGTTCCTTCAACATTATAGTGAGTTCACTGTTCTCAAATTGGGATGGTGTCATGTGAATATGGACCAAAATCTCTGAGGAATGTTTGCAGCACCTTTTTGAAGGCAGCAAAAGGGGTTCAAACTCGTACCAGCAAGGCAACTTGAGTGTATATTAAATCACAGCACAAACACAGATACATAGCTTCATCAACACCTGGGTGTCATCAGCCAAGCTTGCTGCCAACTTTAAAAACGGGAAAAGTTGTCAGTTGACATATTTATTATGTTTTAAAATAGAATGAAACAACTTACTACTTTCTTGGTAGGAGGGTGGTGGAGCTGTGGGCATGGGCGGGCCTGAAGGCACAGCCTGGTAGCCTGGGTGGGGCGGCTGCTGAGGTGTGTTGGAATTTATCACAACTGGAAAAAGTCAAAGATTTACTTCAGCTTGAAAATGAGTTTAAAGACATCTGGGAAAACTCCCATCTTTTCTAATCTTTTCAAAAAATCCAACATTAAAAATGACAGATTGCTGTTTTATTGTTCGTGCATCAGACTGTTTCTTGTTTCCAAAACGTCTCCAAAATCCCACCTTATCAACTGAGAAGGTGTCTGGCACATAAAATCTCACAAAACAGACAGCACATGTCTATAAGAAGTAAAACTCATTTCAAACAAGAAACAACTGGATACTATGCTGACTTAATTACAGTGTCACTGCTTGTAACTGTGACCAACTTACTTATCTGTCTTTGAGTCGGCCTTTTTTGACATTTCATGTAGCAAAGGCAGCAAGGAGCCAAACAGCAGATTATGAGAACCACACACAGCAGAAGAATTAAACTCCCTACGACGATTCCTACAATCAGACCGATTTGGCTTGTACTGCAAATAAAACATGAAAAAAAGCTTTAATTTCTACTCACATTTGCATCACGAAAAAAGGTTAAATAGAAGACCACACCTTTCAGAACTTCCAGAACAGGATTCCTGATTTAGCTGCTTGGGCTTATCCTTGCAGCAGTATCTTAGATTGCATGAGCCACAGCAGTACTTGCTACATTTTTCAGCATCATGTGAGACACCGTACGTATCCACATAGCTAAGGCACAAGTCGTCTGTAAGACATGAACGAGGGTAAAACACAACGATGAGATCACAAGCCTGATGAAATAAATATCATAATAAAAACTCACCTGATTCCGCTGGGACCAAAAACACACACAAAAGACACACAAGACAAGGTAAGACACTCGAAACTATAAGAGACATGATGTCGTGTAAAAGGAAATGAGCTCGACTTACAGGGACGACTCTTCCTACTTGTGTGTCTGTCACACCCTGTAAAAGGTAACCCAACAACATTCCTTCAATAGCATACATGACTTAGCACTAGATGATCAACAGAATGGAACTACTTGCAAATAAACCCTTTGAAAACAGTACAAAGTGTATTAATCAAAGGTTAATCTAACAGTTAGATTTTTTATTTTTTGTAATCTCTTGCAAGCAGTTTTTAAGCTTTTGGGAACTAAAGCAGTCATATACCGAACTTCTGAAATCAAAACGGATTCCCATTCTTTCTTAGAATTAGATTAAAGCTCCTCATTATTTTGGGGTCATATTTTTGGTTTCAAATAAGTCAAAAGTTTTCCTCGGGTAGCAGATGTGAACAATCGAGGCCACAAGCTAAAATGCATCAGTCAAGCAGTAAAGTTGCACTTTAGCTTTTATTACATGCGTTTTTAGTACAGAGGCATCGTTTTGCACTATGTGCATGCTTGACACTGACTTGCTGAGATAAGAATCACCTTCCCTGATAAGGAAGTAATCTCAGTAGCCATTGATGATGCATTTACAGATGTGCAAGAATTGCTCATTTCATCCCAGATGTTTTCTTTTGATGCATGCTCAATCATCCAGATAGTTAAATCTCCAAAGGTTGATTCTGTTCATCTGGACGTAGCGTTTTCAGTGGGAGAAACGTTTCGTCACTCATCCAGGTGACTTCTTCAGTCTCAGCTGACTGCAGGTTTCCCCAGTCTTGTAAACAGTACATTTGCACAATGACAGAAAGCAGCCCACTGAAGGAACAATGGGCTTTTAATTAAAACAGAATCGAATCCTAGATAAGTCGATACATAAATTAACAAATTCAGGATATTTACAGACACCAGTACTGTAGTCACTGGGTTGCTGCTATTATCTTTACTCCTTTACACCACAATATTACCGACTGCTGCTATACCATATAAGACTTTGAAATCAAACCAGATTTACTTCATTAAACCATCTAAAATCTAGAAAATAAAACAAATTCCTGAAGACTCAGAACAAAATGAAGTCTCACATTACCAGTGTATGTGAGTTTCTGTTGTTGTGCAACATGTGAGTGGAATACTTTTAAGCAGCTCCACCCAAACGTTCTCTGAACCAGTTACTGCTTGTTTTTTTATCTTGTCTCCACCCAGTCTCCGCTGATTGGGCTGGTTACACTTGTGCTCTTAGATCATATCCTTGTACACTCCCCCCCATCCCCTTACTCCCACCAACCACACACATAAACACCATTATTAAATGTATGCCAAAATGTATTTCTGAATGTTCCACTTTATGAAAACTAGTTTAGCAGGTACTAAAACAAGGACTGGTGGTGAAGCCTTAAATCCACATCATAACTCTGTTATGTTGCTTGGCCTGTTTTCCATGATAAGCTCAGATGCAGAGCACAGGACACTCAACTCCTTTTCTCATCTTTTTTTTTTTTACAAGTAAGTGATCAACAGCCCATCTAATCACCACCACGGTGTACCCATCTTTTTGCTGCTTCCAGCAGGATAACGTGCTCAGCCACAAAGGTCATCTCAGACTGGCTTCTTGAACATGACAGTGAGGTCGTTGTACTCAAACGGCCTTAAAGTCACCAGATCTGTTTCCAATGAGGCAGCAAAGTTGCATCATTGTGGCAACTGTGTGATGATGTCATATCAATATGGACCAAAATCAGTGGGAGACACGTCAGAACTGGAGCCCTGAAACAAGCTGGTTGATGTTGAGCTCTATTTGTAACAAACTACGTGGAAACCTTCCTATTTACGTGTTAAATAACCCCCTGGAAATACTAAAATAGATAAAATAATATAGACTAAACAATAACCCTGTATTAATTAGACTAAATGCCATTATATGAAGTCTTTTGAAGTTATACATTAAACATAAATATTAGTGCAGTCATTATTTTCACTCCCCAAACTAACTTGTATTTTATTTTATAATTTTTAAAACGTATTCACCAACATGTCAGTTCATTTTCTTTCGTTTGAGTCTGTCGCCCATTTCATAGTTGTCGATAATATATTAACACAAATTCACCAAACTGAAAATTAAACAACCAGCAACTGAAGAAAAGAAAAAAATAAACTTTATTGAACTTTGTAATAAGGTCTTTTTCACAAAATATGACATTAACACACAAAGAAAGTCCAACATATACTCTTAAAGTGGAATTATTAGATTTTAAAGGAAAGGGGGGAACTGGAGCAAGAATAAATCTCTGAAAACAACATAATCTACTGTAATCCACACACGCATCAATAAAATAGTCAACACTGGCCAGAGAACAGAAACCACAGGAAGAACACGAATATAAGCAGGAAAAAGGAAAGCCAACAAGTGTTTTTCTATTCGTCAGCTGATGTAACAAACAAAACTAGAAACACGTGACACTGCATCCCTTTCGTTAGCTAACATTCAGGGACTCGAACATGAGTAGATCCCAAAGGCCGCTGCAGAGGTGTGACTGACGCACACTGAAATGTAAAGTTTGCCGCCGAGTTCTTCGACTTAAGCCAAAGTCTAAATAAAGGAGGATGATACATTGCCAGAGAAGGTCAAGGTCTGGACGTCACATGAATTGTAACTGTACTTTTCCAGAATCAGCTGAGTCACGAGAAAAAAAAAAAAAAAAAAAAAAAAAAAAAAAAAAAAAAAAAAAAAGGTCACTTCAAGTAATTTCAGCCAGCAGAAAGCAGAAGTGGTGGCTCTTTTCCACAATCAACACTTGAACACACACACACAAGTTAAACAATACCAAAGAAACTTAATGTTGTGAGAACATTTGAGAGAAGGTTTGATGGCACGACTCAGGAAACAGGACACTGCTGAATATTATGCATCATTCAAGCCTTTATGGTGACATAAAGCAAACAGACTCCATAATAAGTAGAAAAAGATATTTTAAATGATTTGGAATTGCATGTATGTTTCTGCAGGTAATGTGGCTGGAAGGCACAATTGTTTCTTGTGTTTAACATGCGCTCATCATGTTATTGTTTGGTTAACTGAAAAGAAAAGAATCTCCTTTGGTAAAGTAACCAGAAGCTGCCAGCGCATTTCAGCTCAGTTAGATGTGCAACCCCGTTTACAACAAAGTTGGGATGCTACATACAACTTCATAAATAAATTCAACTAACAGCTAACTTGCAGCTAACTGGCAATAACAAAGGATTGGATTTAAAAAAAAGAGCATTAGCAAGATTTAGACGACTTCGAGCTGGAAATTGAGAGCGGTCCGACACTCGTTAAAAGACCGTGCAAGCAAACAGTTTAAAATATTTGTCCAAAAAAAAAAAAAAAAAAAAGTCAATGTAAAATGTAATAAGCAACAATTTCTTAAGAGCAACAAATCACGATAGCCATCTGGAGACAGTGTATTTTACCTAATATCACAAAAACATTCTGATAAACTGGGAAACTCTTTACATAAAAGGACAAATTAAATATCAGTTTTATACTGGAAAATGCTGCATGGGCTCAACAACACTGCTGGACTCTATATTAATATCGAGTTCATTTCATTCCAGGATTTTCTGGGCCCGTGTTTATTTAAGATGGGCTGTGGAAAACGCTCCTGCTGTCTGACCAATCACAATTTAAGGGAGCGAGCCCATCTGAATGTTTGGTACATTAGCGCACACGTTACAGCTAGCATTCAGCATTTTTCTGCAGCTTACACAGCATCCCAGCCCGGTTGGAAATGTGGTTGTAGGACGGGCAAATAAAACCTGAGTAATGACGGGAAAACAACATCTTAATGCTAATTCTTCTGTGCACGTAAACATCAAAATGTAAAGCAAACCATCCCTGTGTGCGAGGCGTGTTTTGGTGAATTGGAACTGGAGTGTGTGCTGAACACTTGTTAACTACGTGGAATTTGTGTGCTCAGGAAACACTTCTGGTCAACTCACATAACACAAATAATTTTAAGGTATAAACCCTCCAATGATAAATGCTGCACACTTACAATTTGTTCCCATGTAACATTATTTACAAGGTGATACAAGGAAAATACAGGGAATAAAGGATCAAAGCACTTCATCGACCTGCAAACAGCTGCAAGATGGCAGTGGGAAAATGGCTACAGACACTGAGACACCTTAAGATCAACCACTGAATCTGACTGCAGTCACTGTAGAGGTCAGGTAGTTTGGCTGGTGGATAGTAAAGGCAAGAGGGATACGCTGAGGAATGAGGCTGAAAAAAGTACTTAAAGCAGTGAGAAACAGTGGTCTCATGTTTCATTTCTCAAAATAACTAAAGATGGACCCCAAAAAAGAAAATGCATATTGCATGCCCATGCAATGCAAGTAAAAAACATAATTTTCACTTGGTAACTGTTCAACAGAACTGCTGAATCAGCACCGCCCTAAAATTCCCAAATACAGGCAACAATGAACCAAGTTACTCTGACTTTTCTCTTCTTGATTCAAAGAACAAACTTCCATTTCAGCAGAGAGCTGCAGCACGGACGTCCACTATCCAGGCTAGGGTGGTGGTGCAACAAAAGCTGGGTTGTATGGAGGCTGGACTAGGAAGTCTGCGCCTGCAGGTGGAACGTTGGGCTGCGGCTGGGTCGGAGGCTTCAGCGGGTACGCCGGCTGGCCGGGTGTGAACGCAGCCTGGCTGTAAGGCATC
>NW_005187497.1:2391340-2399388 GCF_000239375.1 Pundamilia nyererei
CACTTACTTGCATCCTGATAAGATGGTGGTGGTCCTGGTGTGAATGGTTGTCCATGGTAGGGTGATGTGGGCATGGACTGAGCTGGATAGCCCGGCTGAGCTGGATAACCAGACTGAGCTGGATAACCAGACTGAGCTGGATAGCCCGGCTGAGCTGCATAACCAGACTGAGCTGCATAGCCGGGCTGCACTGGTACTGGCTGGTAGGGCATTCCCTGGTAGGACTGAGATTGTCCAGGTACTGCAGTTGGTTGCTGCGGGTAACGCTGAGGAGTGGTGGTGGTGACCACTGTGGTGTGGGTAGTGGTCGCTACCACAGCTGCAATTAAACAAACAAATAGATTAGAAATATAGAAAACTTTGGCTGTTTTACATGCAGTGTAGGAGTACAACTACAGGAGGAATTATTCAGGTATGGAGACAAAAGGATTCAAACTAGTTTCACTTAAAAAACAAAAAACAAAAACAGGACATCCTCATAAACCCTTATAAATGTTTATTACACACATAACACACTCCATAGGCATATGTACTAAATCCACATTGGCTTTGTCGTGATTGCCAGTGCAGAAAGATTTAAACACATCAGGAAAAACGATCTCAAAAGAGATTCCAGTAGAGTCAAAGGTATTTGTACTTCCTATTCTGTTTGTATCCAGGAGGATATGAGATAACAGAGGATTACAGACCAACCAACAGCACAAATAAAATGATCCAAATGTCCTGAACTTGTTTGGAACATGCCACCAAGTTAAACACACAAGTAACTTGCCTTGGACAAATATGAGGCAAGAGCTACGCAACTTCTGCAATTAACCAACTGTAAAAACCCAGCTGTCAAGAAAAAAAAAAAAAAGAAAAAAAAATAGTTTACAGTTTCGATTCCTGCAAATGGATCTTCTAACACTACAGCTTAAACACAGAAGACAGGATATCCTGGCTGGTAATTAGCCAAATAATTAACAGCCAAGATCCAAAACGTCTTCAATGTGTATCATAATGTATGGATAATATTCTTATAAAGAATGACTGAAAACTGAATATTAATCAGAGAAAGACAAGAAAAGGGTGCAGTCTTAAGTAAACATCCTCAATCATCCTCTCTAGCTTCGCCTAATGAAGAAACAGCCCTGCCATAGTCACACTCCGAGTGTAAACCCATCGCTGTGTAAGCTCAGTAAAAAAGAAAGAAAGAGGGGGAAAAAAAACCACCTGGGGGTGTAACGAAGATGTTCTTCAACATCTTCACGACCACTTCCTGTAAATGACGTAGGATGGCTTTCTTTTCTTCTTTTTTTTTTTTTCTCTTTCCAGTCTGTGGTTGTCATAGAAACAATGAGTCACACAGCGTGGAGCTCTGACTTCCTGGATTTGATCCCATCATACCACTGGAACTAAGGCAGCCAAGGAAGCCAGACTGCGTTCCTCACTTGCATTTTAGCCTCTCCGCCAGAAGACTGTCGCCTAACAGCAAAACATTAACCAGCCGACTGACAAAGCTGACAGGAGGTGCAAGAACTGGGAAGAGCGTTCATTATGGTGAATGCACGTCTCTGTAAACATAAATATGGACGTGTGGAGTCAGATGCTTTCCTCTATTGAGCAGAATTTTTTTTTAAATTCTTTAGGGAAGCGGATCAAGATGTGGCCATGGACATTAGCGGTTTCAAAAACACAGGATAGTAGAAAGAACTGTTTCAGGGAATTGTGGAATTAAGGAGGATAAAGTGGAATATGTTTATAATCTACCGCAGATAAAGAGTTGAGCGCTGCATTCTTGGCAAAATAATCTGTCAAAGTTTTCTCTTTCCTATTGAAGGCCGGTGCCCTCTTCACCTATATGGGAGATTCCTCTTTCTCTCCTCGTTTCTCCTTCACTAACTGAGAAATGCAACAACCTCCTCCTCTGTATATTTAAGCCTGTGATTTTGATGTATTTTTGAGGAAAGTAAATAAGACACATTAAGTAGAGTTACGGGTAGAAAAAAAGGCCAGTTCAGCAGATATTTAATGGACAAGACTGATGATGTGGGATATTTTCATTACTGTCAAGAAAGCCAATGAAAAGCCCACAAGTTTAGTTTAAAAATGTGTCAAATATTCATCTGCATTTTCTGGACTAAACAGTGACGCTTTCAGGAACTACTTTCAGCGGTCTTTGTCTGTTGTGAGGAAAAAGTGGAACAGGGGGAAAAGGGATAAACTGAAATTTACATTCAATGTGAATGTGTTATCGACAGATAAATAGACGCCTTGGATGAATGTTTTTCCAAAAAGGGGAAAAAAAACAAAAACAAACAAACGATGCTTTATGAGAGAAATCAAAGCAGGTGAAGAGGAAAGTAGTAGTTAGCCTGGGTCAACTATTTATATGATAGAGAGAGCTTCACGACATCACAAAAATGATTTGTGATCTAAAAATAAACAGTCAAACAAACTTCTGAGGTGAGAGAAAAGAATAAATGTTACATAAGCTACACTTAACCTATGTGGTTATCACAATAAATCTGCATTGCACTGAATTCCTAAGCAACTTCAAACAGTCTCGCTATGTTAATACGACACTGGGAAATGCTATTTGCTGTCTTTAATAGTATAAGTTTTTCTTGGTTTGCTATGTGAGTATTTCCCCCAAAAATGTGCTGATCATACTGACTAACAATCTGGTGTATCCAGGAGCCTCGTTTAGAGTGGTGCCAACAGCAAAATAAGGCAGTAGGTCACCCCGTGGAGAGGGGTCAAAGTACGATCCATTGAGGGATCGCTAACACAAACAGAGAACACATCCAGATATACCACAGTCCTCTGCAAAGTGTTGTGATGATGCCAAAGTTGGTTTAATAGCATCAGTTAATTTCTGGCTGTAGTTGGGTGAGATTTGAGAGTGGAAAAAAATATATAAAGACACTTAGGACCGCTGGAGTTGTGGTTAAACAGACAGAAACACCTGTGCAGGTGGGCTGGGCCATATCATACTGTTCACGGTAATACCGGTAAAATGTTGGGCAATGATAAGAAAATGAAATATCGCAATAGAATATGGATCAAACGCGCATGCGCAGAGCCTTTGTTTTCATACGCACATGGCGGAAAAAGCATGGCAGCGACGGAGAATGAGGAGAGCGAAAGCGGATCATTGAATGAAACAGATGAACCAGAACTGGTTTGTAAAAATGCTGCAACTTCACTGGTGTGGAACTGGTTTAGCTTTTGTCGTCAGATACACAACAAAGCACTATTTCTGGTAGAGCATGCTAGCGGGCCGTCGTTATTACCGTGTTGTTTGGAAAATACGGCACACTTAAAATCAATCCTTTGATTTTTCTGAAAATCGACAGATCCCGTGTGCCTTATGTATGAACTCTGGTTGTGTTTACTGACCTGGAAACGATTTTATGCGCACGGCGCTCGAAAATCTGTCAAATGTTTCAGTAAGACTTTGCTGAGCTACGAAGCCGCACCGCTTGATGGATTGTCGGAGCATTACGGCTATCGTAGGCGGAGCCTCGCGGAGTGATACGTACTGAGCTTCAACATAATGTTACCGTATTGTGTGTGTATAACCTGTTTTTAAGTTTTGTGGATATTATACATGGTTATGCTGAGGATATGTCGGCCAGTTTCCACTGGAAATGCCTTTTGGTTAAACTGTCAGCAAGGAATTCGCATTTGCACGGTAAAATTTTTTATATCACTTTAATGCACTTAAAAAACAGCTGCTTGTTCAAGTAAAAATACATTGATGGGTTTTTTTGCACTAATAAAGTTGTGGAGTTGTAAAGTATTTTGTCTAGTGTCAGTTATATCGATATACAAATTTTCAAATGTATATCGTGATAAATATTTTTGGTCATATCGCCCTGCTCTAACTCTAAGCAACTTAAAGCTGGTGTTTCCATTTGTGGGAAACTCAAAGTACTCAAAGTAAGCAGATTCAAAAGTCAAGTAAAGACATGACCCCTGAAGAGAAACAAATAAAGCAGCATCGTAGTTTGGCACCAACTCTAAACAGCAATTATCTTTAATGACATGCTGAGTCATCGTTCTGAGGGGTAAACTCTCACCAAGAGAATCACTGAAAAGCCAAAACTTGTTCAACAAACCAGAGAAACACAAAGTGCGAATGAGGAACTTCACAGCTCTGAAGGGTTCACAAAGCCTCTGTATACTGTAGTGATTCTGAAACATTAGGTCAGGTGGTGCACTGTGCCTCAGCTGTGATGTTAGTAGTCAGGCTACATTTTGCAATAATGAAAGTCATGTGGTGGGTGGGCCAACAGTCTTCAAATGAGTCCCCTCATGATCTGCTTCAAAAACTACACGGACAAATCCTCCAACTCACTAGAAACCAAGAGTCTGGCTTCTTTAAGACATGGCAAAAAAAAGCAGACATTCGTGTCTATGTAGGTGAGAAGCTCAACAGCAGACTGTTTTTTTAAAAAGTGTTGCTTGTTGGCCGAGAGCAGACAACCTGCAAAAGTGCAGCAACATGTTGCAGATGCATCAGCACGGGCCAACACGCTGTCTACATACTAATAATAGGAAGTGTCACCGCTAAAGGTTGTGGTTACTTTATGTGCAATAATTGCCAATAAGTAACAATTACTTCAATGTGTCAGAAATCCCCTGAACTGTAGAAGATTCTCCCAGTGCCATGAAAAAGCTTCTTGAATCAGAGACCACATTAGGTTTGGGATGTGCTGTAGACGAGCTTAGGTATGTGACTTGTGTAAGCTTGTTCCCCGAGTCTGCAGAGAAAATGTGCATACACGACAGTATGACTCGCGCTAATGGGTCCTCGATATAAAGGTGATAGAAAGATTTAAAAGCACCAGTCGTGCAACGCGACTAATGCCGTTACATTTATTTATCTAAGGCCCTCGTTATACTTTTTGCATCTCCGAGTCTTCCTGGTCTGACTGATGTAATCATCACACAGTGAGCGTCCACATGTCTGCCAGCTGTTTTCAACTGCACTGACCTTTCTGCAGGGTCTTTACATTACAATGCACCAGCTGAATGAGCTGAACTCAATTCAGCACATTAACTCTTCATAAACTGTTACTGGTAAGAGCAGATGCTACAATTAGACCCTTATTGCAGCCCTTGGGAAAATATATTGTCCATTCTCGGCTTAAACAATCAAAGAAAGAATTAGTAAAACTTACGGCGTGGTTTGCGGCACATGTTGTACAGGCAACAGCAGGGGCAGACGCAGCAGCAGATGAAGATGAGTACAAAAATGATGGAGCCCACAATACCAGCCACCATGGGTAACGTATTATTGATACTATGATACTCATATCTAGCACTGTTGAAGCCATCAACATTATTGGAGCTGAAAAGGAAAAAAAGAAATTAGTATGAAAAATTGTCTTTACATGACATTAACTTACTACAAAACAGGAAAAGGAAACATTTACAAGTCACCAAGTCAAATTTAACCATTTTAGGACCTTTTTAAAACTGGAATTAATCACAAACCCAAAGTATGATGAAATAATTAACAAGGCCATCATGTATTTACTAGTACGCTACAATTTCCAGACCTTCAAAGCACTACACAACAAAAACAACTCCTGATACTATAGTTCAAGTAGAACCACGGTGCTGCCTCCCTTTCCTCAGAGTTTGTGTTTGCAGGTGTGTCACCTTTCATAAACCAGCAGAAAACATACAAAAGGTCCTTTTTCTGGGCTTTGGGAGATATTTTTACGAGAAGCTGAATTCACTGTAGTTCAGTGGTTTCAAAAAGAACAGATAACCTGTCAGTGCTACAGCAGGCATGTGGAGGAGTATGGTCTATTAATCTTAGGGATAATGTGAATGAAGGCCTCGGTGCAAGCTGTAGCTGACTCACACTTCAGCTTTATGCTGATGGTCGTGCACAGGAAAACCTTACTTCCTGTTTCTTAACGGCCTAAAACACACACTTGGCTGTAATTACACAGAGGAAAGGGGGAAAAAATGAAACCAACATCGAAAATAGATTGAAGGAGAAAAACATACCACTTTTTTTGGGCATCTTCTTTAAAACGAGTGGAATAATATGAACAACAATATCTGTAATAGCAGCTCCCACAGCAATATCCTGAATAGCATTTCTGGACACTTTGGCCCGTGTAGGCCAGGCAGTCGTCCCCTGCTGTAACAGAGCAGAAAGAGGGGCAGCAAAAGTTAGCTCAATCGTCAATAAATCATTTCAAATAAATCAATTAGTTTAATTATTAGTTATGAAATTTCACTTTTCAGCACTGCAACTTGGTGACTTTTGGGAAACTGTTGATTCACCTTCAGTTTCATTTCAGAGGATGTAGCTCTGGGTGTTGTTGAAGTCTACGACACTGTACAGAGACGTTTTCACACCCTTATTTATCCCCAGTTTAAAACCCTGCTGTTGTAGTTGATGTAGTTTCCACTGCTGCCAAATTATCTTTCACATGTTTCTTATACTACAACCGAGCTGTACCCTGCTCTGTACCTAATTAACTGGCAGCTTTTGCGACCAGATTATGCTTGATGGTAACTATGAGCTGAAACGTTAGAAAACAGCCGTACGTAAACCCCCATTACCGTGCACATGGCTTTCAACAAATAAAATGAGGCTGTAACAAACTAATCTTTCGGTCTTTTTAAAAGGTTTAAAACACGAGCTGTAACTTTAACGACGACCGTCTGTGACATCGCCCAAACAGTGGTCTAATATCGATGTGACGATAACATCACAGACTGCGTGGCGGCCTGAGACAACAAGCAGTTCGATAGCTAATGCGAACAGCGACCGTTTACAGATTAAAACAGTCAAACTTACCGGAAACACAAGGGAACAGGACCACATACAAAGCCAACGCAACAATAGTGGACAGGCCTGGCGCCATGTCTACTCCAACACTCCCGGATTCAGTAAAGGAACTGAGAGTCTTCGACAGCTCCGGAGGAGGAGGAGGTGTGATGGACTCTTCGACTGCGACAAAGCTCGTCTATTCCCGGAGCTGCCTCGCTCGGTTCATGTCCCAGCCCACTGCCAAACTGTTTCGATTCATGGACTGTTTATGGGCTTTGGAGTTGACGTCACGCCGCAATGCATTGTGGGAGCGCGGCACCATATTCGGGTACGAATCAAATCCAACACACTGTGTTGGAACGACGATTACAAGATGCTCGTGAGCATATTAATATCGTGAGCATATTAATACGTCTTTATACGCAGTTTTTGGCTACGACCGTAGATGTTCTGTATAAAAACGTTTTACGAAGCGTGAAAACTACAATAAATACGGAAAAGAACTTAACGATAACGGATGTTTTTAAAGCGGCTGCAGACAATGTGGCAGACCTCCACAGGAAGTACTTCCGCGGCGGAAGTTGATCATTATTTTTTTTGTTTTATTTTTTGCTTTGTTTTTCTTTCGTGCTCATTTAGTGACATTTTACAATATTTAAATTAATTTGGGGCTGATTACCCAGAGCCCCAGAGACAGAAGGGGCTCCAACAAGCCTGCAAACAAGAGTTTTTTGTGTAATTTATCTCTAAGTAATAACTGTCACAAATTGACTCGATTTCAACGGAAATGGTTGATCATCGCAAATTGTGCATTTATTTCTTTGTTTAATCATAACTTTAAAAATAAATACAGTAAAAACATGGTATTGAGAGCATGAGAAGTTTCTCAAAGTTTGTATTGTTGCTCATATTGTCTTTGCTGTACACACATGCAGAGCTTGATCATTTATTTTCAGAAAAGTAATCGATTGACTCAAAGACCACGTGGAAGCCACTGCTGTGTATGTGAGTGAAGTTGCCCCCACCCCCCACCTTCTTCAAATCCAACAGAAGTGGTATCAAACGTTTGTGCTGCAAAAATTTTCATTTGTGCTGCTATCATTTTAAAGATATTAATAAAAATTTCTAATAATAATAATGGATTGCATTTATATAGCGCTTTTCGGGGTCCTCAAAGCGCTGTACAATTCCACTATTCATTCACTCTCACATTCACACACTGGTGGAGGCTACAGTTGTAGCCACAGCTGCCCTGGGGCAGACA
>NW_005187497.1:2402687-2404877 GCF_000239375.1 Pundamilia nyererei
ATGTGCTGCCTGCCTTAGAGTCCGTTTCCCACACTGGCCTCTGGCCGTGACATCTGATTAATCTGGATGGTGTTTTTTTCCTCTTCTCAGTCTATATTGTTTCTCATACACACAGGTATTCCTGTACATAACCCTACGATCTTCAGTCTAAGTTAATCTGCTCTACTTGCCGTGTTGTTTTGCTGTGTCAGTGCCCTTTGAACCATTTTCTCTGTATGGATGTCTGTTAACTTTTTTGTAACAGTAAAGGTAAAAAAAGGCACAAAAAGAGGAAAAGCATCAATCGTGTGATAGAATATGAAAAATACTTTGTGTGGGATATTTTAATATGGTTTAAAGAAATGTAACTTTCTTTTCTGGCATTGCAGGTTTCCTTCAGGTAAAATCTGAGGTTAAAGGTCAAATAGAGATTGTTATGGTTTCTAAATTTATGGTTTAAAGACATCCAACACACAAGATGGCACAACGCTGCTGCCCTTAACAAGCGAAAAAGAGATGAGAGCCCAGCTAAAAGAAACAGAGGAGGAAGAGCATGAACCAAACACATGATAGGCTGTCTGATTCAGGCTTGTCCCTGAAACTAGTTCTGGTAAACTACGTTAAAACCAAAACAGAAGTGCCGCTGAATCCCAACTCAACCTAAATGAAGCTTTAAATGCAACAGAAATATAAAATAGGTACGCAGGTGCAGATCGGGAGAAATAGACCCTGACACCAGCTGTTAAACACTAAGCTCCGCCTTCTCTGATTTGTTCAGCAGTGAGAACAAATCAGAGACGTGAGAAAGCAGGTTAAAGATGCTAACATAAAAACACACATAACATAACATAAATGATGACTGGACCCACACACTGAGGTCGCGTATAACAGAGATAATATAACATTTGAACTCTGACAATTACATTTGATAGTTGATGCAGTTTCAGTTCATAGCAGCTCAGTTTCATCAAAATTAGAATAGTTCATGAAGACTGGTCAGCTGAAATCATCACTTGCCTCATGTTCGCCAGAATTCAGGGATCAGAATGGGTTTTATTCATAACTGCTTTCAATTAAAAGCTTTTTGTCTTAGAACTGACCAAGTATCATATAATGAAAACCAGAGCAAACAAACCATTTTAACCTTCAGCGACTCGCCTCCTTTTTTGTTTTTTGCTGTAAGCCACTAAATCGCACCATCCACCAGCACTTACCCTACTTAGTAACTCACCCCAGCACCTGATCCAGCACAAAACACAGTTTTTACTAAAGAGAAAATAAGTCATCCTAATCTTAAAAGCTGAGAAGATTTATCTCTAAAACTATTGAATTGTTTCAGTTGTAATCCGGGATAATATTAGTCAATTATTTTATTTAGTCTATATTGACTCTGAGCTAAATCTGTGACTGCCCAGACCATCATTACAAATTAAGTTGTTTTTTTTAACGGTTTAAAAGGCCTGGTGTAATTATGAGAGAATTGGGGTCGAAACATCTACTATAGAGCAGCAAAAATGAAAGGAATGTGTGCGGGGGCACCTGTGCACCACTGCATCACGCCTCGCCAGCTTAAAATCTGTGTAGAGTCCTGTGTTTGGAGTTGTTTGTTGATGTGTATGGCTGGCAGAGGCAAAGCTGCAGCCGAGTGTGTATAGCAACCATGACCGAGATAATAAAGGATGCTAAAAAGCATGAAGGTACACCCGGGTCTGCCGTGGATTTCTTCCAGCATGTTTACATCTAAATGTTTCCTCTGATTTTTGTATACAAAATCTGTTCTGTGTAGACAGTTAGTACAAATAAAAGCTTTCAGTTTTAATGTTTGACTCCTCGTTCAGTTGATGATAAAATACTTTCTGACTTTCAGTAACTATTTTTGTAGATTTAAATGAAAGAGTTTGACAGAACTGCATGTGGGTAAAATTTCAACAAACACTCCTAAAGACAAAACAGATCAGCAGAGGGCAGCAAAACACCACAACCACTGGTGTTGGCCCTCTTCCTTGGCCTGGTTGAGAGGAACAAAAGGACTTCCGAACAGAAAATCTTTATTCCCCAAATTTACTTAGACGTAATTACATATTAAA
This sequence comes from Pundamilia nyererei, assembly GCF_000239375.1. NCBI lineage: Eukaryota > Metazoa > Chordata > Actinopteri > Cichliformes > Cichlidae > Pundamilia > Pundamilia nyererei. Next base: position 2,404,754 of record NW_005187497.1, read on the forward strand.
AGATTTCCAAAGGGAAGAAATTGAAAGAATAAGAACTGATTATATCACCTTCCCTATCCCTCCTAAAGGGAAAGAAGTCCAATTTAAAATCTTGAATAAAATTTACCCGACAAATAGACTCCTT
>NW_005187497.1:2405742-2423029 GCF_000239375.1 Pundamilia nyererei
TAATATTCAAGAACCAAAAACTGAGGAAAAAAGAAAACATACATTTTAATGAACATCACAACAAAGTATTTTTTCTCCACAAAATTGAAATATGACTAACCAAAAATATATAAAAAACAAATAAACAGTATTCCTACATACACAGTTTAGACAAAAGGAAAGCATACTACAAAGTGTTTTTGGATTAAAATACTTCTTACATCAATGGTCTAAACTACAAACATGTGACCTTGCATCCCTTTCATTAACTGGCAGATGGTGTCTACAGAGAAGCGACACTGAAATGTAAGAGTCTAAACAAAGAAAGATGATGAGATTTTCACAGAACGTCAAAATGTAAACTGGCACACGAGTTTGTGACTGTACTGCTGGGTCAGCAGATGCACAAGAAAAAGGTCACATCTGTAAATGATGTTCAAGTAACTTCAGTCAACAGAAAGCGGAAGTGATGGCTCTTTTTCCATAACAACAGTGAAACAACACACGAACAAACCCTCACTCGTACGGGGCACTTTAAACAATAACCAAAAAAAAATAAAAAATATTCGTGTTCTAATAACATTTAACAGGTTCGATGGCAGCATTTAAAAAAACTGCACGCTGCAAAACATCAAGGCTCATTTGAGCTGTTATTAAGATAGCAGAGTAAATGTGACAACATTTTGTGACTCAAATGGATCAATAAATAGAATAAAATGAGATAAAATGCTTTAAAATATTTTTCTTTTAAGTTCCATGCATGCTTTTTGTAGGCACAAGTCTTTCTCATATTTAACACGCGTCAATCAAGTTGATGTTTAGTTCACTGAACATAAAAGACTCCTTTGGTAAACCTCGCAGTGCATTTTGGCTCAGTCCTGTTTTTAACAAAGCTGGGACTTTATGTAAAACTGAATCATTACTGGAACATCGCTAAAAGATTTAGAGAGTGTTTTAGAACAGGAAACGGAACACTCGGGAAAAGACAGAGTCAGCAAATGAACAATTCAAACTTCTCAATGTAAAACTAGTCAATTAAATCATCAAACAAAGTCATATTTCTAATGCAGGAAATCACAATAGTTGTCTAAAGGCACTGCATTTTCCATAATAGAATTTAAATAGTGAGATAAGCCGGAAAAATTGCTTTACACAAAAGCACAAAGGAAAAAAAATCAATATCTGTTATCACTTAGCACAGTTCTGTAGAGGAAATCATAACATGGACTCAGTAACACTATCCAAGTTTAAAAGAGGGGAGACCACCAAGCTTGATATGAGCATGAAGTTACATGACACAGGTCACTGCCATATATCAGTGAAAGCAACATTAAGGCTAAACTAATATATATGTATTCCTGAAATGATAAATATTGCACTTTGTTCCCATGTAACGTGACTTACATGCGAGTACAGGGAAAAAGGCTCAAAGCACTTCCTGGGGCTGTACTGATGTCCATGATCCAGCCTAGTGTGGTGATGAAGCAAAACCTGGATTATATGCAGGCTGAGCAAGAAAGTCTGGAGTTGCAGGTGGAGCACTGGGCTTCGGCTGGGGGCACGGTGGCTGGGGGTATGCTGGCTGCCGGGGCATTAATGCAGCCTGGCCATAAGGCATCGGAGGATAGGCGGGACTGACTGGAAAGTGAAAAAAGAGCTTACATGAGACTGAACATGCAGACAGCACAAAAAAAAAGTAACCACAACTGAAGTTCTGTAGCATAAGAAGAAATATTATATTTAAAAAAGTCTCTGGCAGTAATGGATGTGTTTATTTTCAATGATTCATCAACTTTACTTTAGCCAGTCACAGTATTTTACACAACATGACTCACAGAAACAAGCTTCCGCCTCAGAGGCTAAATCAACTTCTGTAGAAATATTTTGTACATTGTACTATTAATTAGGGCTGCCACGATTAGTCAACTAGTCACGATTACGTCGACTATCAAAATCGTCGACGACTGATTTAATAGTCCTACTCCTTTTCGAGCACACGCATTCTGTAGACAAAGATATATACATGAAAACTTGATGATTTAAGTTTTGTTTTTTGTTTTTTTTTCTGTTGTTATTTCAATTATATTTGCATGTTCGAAATAAAATTATATCTATCTATCTAGTCGACGCGTCGTTTGAAGCTCTGTAAGATCCCAAAAGACGCAGGAATAAGTAGCAGGATTTAAGAGTGTAATAACGGACTGAAGAAAGAGTACTTTATTGGTCCCCGTAGGGAAAATCCCTCTCTGCATTTAACCCATTCACTCAGTGAAGCAGTGGGCAGCCATTGGGCGCCCGGGGAGCAGTGTGTAGGGACGGTACCTTGCTCAGGGGTACCTCAGGGTAGCTGTTCAGGGGAATCGAACCCCCGACCTTCCGATCATGGGGCCACCACTCTACCTACTGAGCTATCCAGAAGATGGCAGCACTGCATCTACAAGGATGCCAGCTGCCGTTAAACCCCGAAGAAGAAGAAGAAGAAGCTGTGTCCCAGAATTCATAGCGCAGCGCAGCTCAGTTTCCAACAATGGCGGCAGCTAGTTAGTTTTAATATTACTCCAATTATTCTTTCTGGGTCACAAAATAAACGTTTAACATATTTTCAGGGAGAATGTAGCTGTGTAAACCTCAAATATCTGCTCAGTTTATCAGGACACCACATATTTTCAAAAGCGCTCCGACGTTTTCGGAGACGTCTGTTACCCACTAGCTCGATAGCTAGCCGGGGGCTAGGTCACTAGCGCCGTGAGAACACCGGACTCCCGGCAGATCGTTTTCAAACCCACCGCCATCTTTCGCTACTCAGGTTAAATATATATAAGTCACTTAGATAACTTCAAAATGTTATTGTTTGGCTTTTTTTTAGTATTTTATTTGTTCCTGAGTAAATCGGTTTGGCTGAGATTAAAGTTTCTCAGCCAAACAGTTCTTACACAGCTGAATAAACATTAAGCAGACAGCTGATTATCAGAAGTGTGAGATGCTCGAGAATATACTCCGGTGTCCTGTTATATTTTAGATAGCAAGGAGTTTATTAAACTTCATCGAAACAATCTGCAAATTTCATTAAAATTTAATAAACTATCATCTTGTCTTTATTTTTAGTTAGCACAGACCTTACACACTTAAAAACTGTAAGCTAATGATAGTTATATAAGAGCAGATGCTGCTGGTGCAATAAGCTGTACGTCCAATGGATGATGATCTGATTAGTCGACTAATCACAAAGATAATCTGTGACTAGTCGACTATCAAAATAATCGTTTGTGGCAGCCCTACTATTAATATTTCCACAGATGCGCAGTTTTGGGTTTCAAAGCCCACCTTTCACCTGGTTCTGCAAACAAATATATTCTCTTTAGTTAAATACGGGCCTCTTTTCCAGGAAGCATTTACAAAAAACTCAGTTTAAAAATAAACTGAGTTGATTCACTTTGAGATAACTCTGAGTTTCCTGTTTCAGAACAGCTGATCAGATTTAGTTCAATCAACCTCGAGTATATTCACCCAGAGTTAAGCATCTGCATTAGTAAAGAAAGAAAGCCATGATCAATGGAGTTGTGGCATCACGATTCACCATGGCAACAGGTAAATAAAGAGCATGAGAAATATGAAGACCACTCAGTGCTGAGCAGGATATTGATCGTCCCTCTTTCATCATCACTTTTAATGTCTGCTGGAAAGCTGGAATCCAAATGTTGCATTTGATTTTTAAATCAATCTTTTCTAATTATTCAGCTATAACCTGACAGGGACAAAATGTAGGAACCAGGAACTGATGATAAAAATCTACAGAAACTCATTAGACACAATTTACTGATGGATCTGTGATATTAGTTACCCAGACAGCAACAGACTCCACCTTCAAGTCAGTTTATTAAATGAAAAACCTGCCTTCACAGCAGGTTATGACCATTTTGTTGTTTGAATAATTATTCTCTAAACATTTCTTTCTTTTTTTCCTTTTCTGTGTTTCTGCCATTACTGGATAGAAATGCATAATAAGATTCTCAGAAAAAATGTTCCCCAGTTTAATCTGTTCTAATCTGATTTCAGCCTTCACTGATAGATAATGGCTCTTATAGCCATAGCACTATCACATTGAACTGAAAAAAGCAAGGCAGCTTTCTGAGTCTTTAATGAATGTAAAATCACATCAGTAGAGACAAACATGTTATAAGAAACGTCTTAGCTTTTGCAAGGAAACTGGCTGACAGTCTGAAAACATTACTGCCCAAGTTATAGACTATATAGATTTTATTCTGAGCTGATCATAAAACAGTGATGTAATCGCTGTCATCGCTTATTCATGGCTGTCAAAGCTCTCACGTTAATTACACAAAATACCAAAACATCCCATAGCGTTTTAGTTTCTGTAAAAATGTACACTGTGAACGCTGACAGCTACTTTATGAATAAGAAAATGACTCAGTGTGTCACACAAGTGGTTCAGGTCCAGCAGGACGGGAGGAGTCAGAGAGAAGCTCAGGGTCTGTTCCCAGTAACTAACAGAAAACAGGAGTTTCTCTCAGCTCGCAGTTAACAAACTCAGACTCGTTAGCTAAGCCTGCTTCCTGGAATAGAGCTCAAGGCAAATCATAAACCACACTCACTGGCTTCCTGATAAGATGGCGGTGGTCCAACTGTGAATGACTGTCCATGGTAGGGCGGTGTGAGGATGGGCTGAGCTGGGTAGCCAGGCTGGGGTAGATGGTGGGGCATTTCCTGGTAGGATTCAGGGGGCCCAGGTGCTGCCGTTGGATGCTGAGGAGTGTTGCTGACCATTGTGACCTGGGTAGTGGCCTCTATCACAGGTGTAAGCAAATAAGTAACAAAAAGTTAGAAATGGAGAAACATGCTACATATTATCCAAAACACCTTTAATGTGTATTGTCATTTATAGGTAATATTCTAATAAAGATTCAAAAATAAAATTTTAAGGAAGGAGAAGAGCAAATGGTGCACTTTGAGTTAAGATACATAATTTATCATCCTCTCCTTAAGGTCTGCATCAAAGAAACTAAACATGATGTCGTTTGCTTATTGAATATACACAGATTTACACTTTTGAAGTTTACAGAGACTCAAAGAAACTCTTTGAGAGATTTTTATCATCGTCAGAGTGTAAACTGATCTCTGCGTAAGTACAGTGAAAATGAAAAGGCACTGCTTAGAACAGGAAAAAAGAAAACTTGTGGAAAACAAGGTGTCTTTAAACAGGGGGTGTCATCACAACCACTTCCTGTAAATGACGTGGGGTTGTCATGGAAACAATGAGTCACACAGGGTGGAGCTCTGACATTCCTGGATTTGATCCCATCATGCAGCGGCTTAAGCCAAAGATGCCACATTGTGTTCCTCACTTTATTGTAGCCTCTCTGCCAGAAGAACTTCCCCTAACGGCAAAACATTTACGAGCTGACCAAACTGACAGGAAGTCGGAAATGTAAAAATGGTTGACTGTAAATACTGACAACAGTCAGCTAAAGTACCAGTTTGCAAAATAGAAATGTGTTTATTTGACACGACAAACTGTTGGTTGAACATAATTTAATCATGTCACGCATTTCCATGTAATTACATTACGTTATGTACAGTAACCCATTCTTTATCATGTCACATGAGCACATTTACACAAAACTAACAAGTAATAATGATTTAAAAACAAACACTATATGTACATGTTAAATGAACACATGGATCTAACCAGCACTAAGGGAGTTAAATTAAGACATTGTCTATTTATAAAAGTCTAGAGACTCAGAGTTAAACATTCATGTGTGAGGACAATTATGCATTTATGAGTCAAACATTAGCGATGAATAAACTTTGGAGGCCACCGAACATGCTGATACGCTCTGAACCTGAGAAGTAGATGGACCTGTGATTGTAGGTTGCACATACAGCTGAGCTGTTTTTCAGCTGTTTTTGACTAACATGTTTAAAACAACAGCCTATTAATGGGGCTGGTCACAACCAAGCAACAAGAAATCCTCACAGCAACCTAAGTGTTTACTGCTCAGAGGTAGATCTGCAGATTCTTTGCACCGATCACATTTCATGTACAGCGTAAAAACAACACTAGAAACTACAGGCAAGCACAGGCAAGGCACAGCCTGCTTATTTAAATAAAAAAGAAATTTTGTCCCAAGTAGAAGGGACCAAAAAAAGCAAATTCAGCAATCATTTGATGGGCAGGGGTGGAGATTAGGAATGTAGAATTATTTGAATGACATTGAAAATGCATGCTTCTCCAACAGATCGCAAAGCAAATTGAGCACTCCAAAATCCCAGCGCTACACCTTACGCCTGTGCGCCAATCACAGCTGTTCACTGCATCGCAGCCTGGAGGAGTAACACTACGTCAAAGACAGGCAACAGACGGTCAAAACAAAAATCAAATGTCTGGAGCAGCAGAAAGCGAGCTTGCTTCCAAAAGCAGGTCTGCTGTTTTGGATTTAGAACAATCATGTTAACCAAGAAGAAATCATCTGCGAAGAGTGCTGTAGATTTGTGTCAGGACCACAAAGCAGCACAGCGAACTTATTCAACCACCTGAAAACACACCTGCAAGGTGAAGTAAAAAAAATGCAATTGTTGCTAAGGTTAATCACCCAGCATCAACTCAGATGTACATAAAAGTGAACCTGTACAGCTCTTCGTGGTATCGCTAGAGCTCACAAAGAAGCACAATCTCATTTGGCCAAGGTAAGTAATTAAGGCTTTAGGTAATACAGCACATTTAAAAACAGAAAGTTTGCCCATAATAGCCTATAATGAAAAAAGAAGAGGGCCAAGGATTAAGCCCTGGGGCACCTCACAAGAAAATGGGGCTGAGGTGGACTTTTTCAACATTAACACTGAAAGTTCTGCGACTCTAATATGAATGAAGCCAATTCAGTGCAGCACCTTTGATGCCAACCAGGTGTTCCACATGGGAGATAAGAATACTGTGGTCAACAGTATCAAACGCTGCAGTAAGATCTAAAAGCACGAGGATGACCGAAATTCCACAATCAGTAGCTAAAAAGAAAAACACGTGAAAGTGCAGTTTCAGTGGAGTGTAGCTGTTTAAAACCAGACTGAAAAACTTCCATCATACCGTTAGTATCTATATTCAGATGGATAAAAACTATTTTTTCCAATAACTTTGAGAAGAATGGAACTTTTGAAATGAGGGGTCAGCGCCAGGTTTTTGTTAATAAAGGGTTTACAATTGCATGTTTAAAACCATCAGGAACCACACTAGAAGTAATACTGCTATTTATAAGAGTGAGGACTGAGTTCCAATAGAAGGGAAAACGTCTTTAAAGAGCCATGCAGGAATAAAACATCCATGGGAATAACCTTTCCAAAGTGCCAATGCGGGCACTATATGCAAAGCATCCAAGGGGAAAGAGATTAAGCTCTAAGATCGGTTGAGTACTTTGCTATGAGTTTCCATCACGCAGATACCAAGAATGGAGTGAAAGAATTTATATTTTACTTTTAGGAAATTAATAAATATCTTATTTGTCTGCAATTAAGTTTTATTTAAGAAGAATATAGCACAATGGGGAAAGCAGGGCTGTGTTGATGTAATTTTGCATTAAGTTTTTGTACAATTTTCTTTAAACTAACGTAATTTTTTTGCTCAAAGAGAGGCACTGAATTTAAAATAATGATGAGTAACAGCTTTATTACAGCACACATTTTTGCAAAGTAGCAGGATCACAGCATGACATGCACATGAAATCTGTGTTATGTGACGTCTCTAAATTTATTATGAATATTTTAAGGCCTAATTTAGTTTATATTGACCAATCGTGATAATAGTAATCCTAAGATTGGGCAAAATGATAAGGATTAGCATTTTGGCTATAATTGTGCAGCCTTAGGGGTTTTGCAATTTCATTACTGTCAAGAATTGACAAAGTGATGAAAACACAAGGCTTCCTTGCACAGTACATGGTATTTAAATTCCTACTGAAAATAACAACTGTAAAAAAACAAACAAAATCTAAGTCTGCATTTTATCCAGCATTACATAATCCTTATTGCTATTAGCATTATTGCTACTATTATTGCTCCTCGTAAATATCGGCTGACTGGGGATAATAGAATCATTACAGCTATGCTGTGTCTAACAGGTTTGAAATATTGACAATGATTCTCTGGCTACAGAGACAATACTCAGTAGGATCAGTTAACTGCTGGCTCTGATCTTTTCATGTCATTTGAGAAAAAAGACAAAAAACAAAATAAAGATGCTAGAGTTCAAAGCCCCACACAGCTGTTTCTGAGCGCCTTAAAGTTGGTATTTGAAAAATTGATACGGCTGAGCTCAAGGGATTTAAAGCACTCAGAGTAAGCAGAAGCAAAAATCAAGTGAAGACATGACCCCAAAAATCACACCAGCATCAAACTTAGGCACAAACTCTAAACACCAATTATCGCTGATGACGTGTTGACTCATTGCCCTGTGGCATATACGCTCACCAAGAACTCCAATGGAAGGCAAAACCTAATCAAACACCAATGAGGAGCTGAAAAGTTTACAAAGCCTCCAATAATGCAGTGATTCTGAAACATTAGGTCAGGGGAGGCTCTGTATCTCAGTTGTTTTGTTTCTTGTCAGACCAAACTGCTGAGGTAATAAAAGTCATGTGGTAGGTGAGCCAACAGTCTACAAACGAGGCCCTCATGGTCTCAGACAAATGCTCCAACTCACCAGTCAATCACTGCAATGTATGAGAAATCACCCAAATGTCAGACTCACACTAATACTGTAGGTCCTTGTTCACATGAAGTGTTCCAAGTACTTCATTCATTTGACTGAGCCGGGCACTTTAGGTTTTTGCATATTGCATCACACAGGCAGGAGGTGAAATCCAGCATCACTAATCTTTTTCAGTGTTTGACATGTTTTGTCCTGCAAGGCTCCGACTTACTGTGAATATGGCTCTATTCACAGGAACTCAGCCGTCTTTTCTAGTTGACTAACAGGTTTGTTCTAGAAGACGGATACGTTTCACAGGTTTCAGCAGCTGAGTTACTGAAGACTAGAATGAGAAGTTTTGCCGACAGGAAGCAGATTTGTTTAAATAATCATTGACTCGTCAACTAATCGAAGGAATTAAGATTAGTCGAGTATGAAAATAATCGTTAGCTGCAGCCCTACCAGTGAGTAAAGATAATCACATTATTGTCTTTGTGGACTTTTTCATCTCTGATAAAAGACATCGAGAAGAAAAAAAAAAAGAAAGTCAACAGCTGCTGATGAACGTTTAATTCGCATTTTCATAGGGTTTTATCTTTTAGCCACTATAGAAACAAATGAGGTGCCTTAAACTCCGTCATGCCACAGTGCCTACTCTTAAGTTTAAGGCATCAATGCATGAAAATTGTGTTTTGAGAGCTTGAAATATTCTGTAAATGCCAAAAGGCACAAAACAACAGCCTTCAGATCGATATCTAAGGCCTTGACTATACTTTGTGTCCGCTGAGGTTTGAGTAAAGTAAAATCCGTCATCAGAGAAAGCGTGTGAGAATCTGTTCATGTATCTGTAACTGCCAATATTTTTTGACTGCAATAACGTTACATTACAATGCACCAACTGTAGTAAATGTAAAGGTGCCTTCCAGAAGTTTCACACGAATGACGAAAGTTGTCTTTGCTCACAACAGAGTACAGTCAAAAAAGCATCACCCAAATTAAAGTACTAGTTCTAGTAAAACTTACCACGTTTGTTGCACAGCTTGTACAGGCAGCAGCTGGGGCAGACGCAGCAGCAGAAGATGAGGAATACAAAGGGGATGATGCTCATGCCAACAATGAGAATGAGTAATGTTTTGTTGTTGAAAGCAGTTAACTGATCCTGAAAATTTTTTTCAGGATCTTTGCTGCTGAAAAAGAAGCAAAGTAGGGATTATGCCCAAAACAAAATAGGAAAAAAGCAAAAATAAAACAAAGTATTACAGCTAGGCTACGGTCTGTTTACTGTCGATTTTCAAAACTTCCAACTATGCAACAACTCCTCATGCTATAGTTGTGTCTGCTACGTTTTTTGCAACACTGACTGAAAAACAGGTGTAGGTGTGTTATCTTCCAACAACCAGCACACAGCATGCAAAAGCCCTTTTTCTACCCAGATACCCTGTCAGTCCTCCAGCGAGTAAGCAAAGCAGCACACTGATGAATGTTATGTGAATGAAGGCCTTCGTTTCAGTCTAGTGCACTTTGGCTTTATGCTGATGGCCGTGCGCAGGAAGACATTGTGTCCTGTTTTTTAACAGCTTAAATGTGGCCTTAAACACATTTATACTGGGAGAAAAGAGAGACTTAAAAAGAAATCACTTTCTAAAATAGGAAATTGTTCATTTTACACAAACTAGCTAAATGCAGGTTTTTTTGTGGATTGCAGATTGAAAATGAAAACATACCACTCTTCTTCATCAAAGCGTTTTGACGGATCTAAACAACAATATCTGCTGTTGCAGTCCCCACAGCAAAAGCCTCTATGGCATTCCTGGGCTTCCTTACCACTGTAGGCCAGGCAGTCGTCCCCTGCTGTAACAGAGCAGACCGAGAAAATCAGAGAGGGGCAGCAAAAGTTAGCTCATTTCAGGTCAATCAATTAGTTATTAGAATTAACTTTTCAGCACTGCAACATTTTGACTTTTAGGGAATTGGTGATTCACTGTCACTGTAGCTCTTGAAAGTGTGCTACGCTGTACAGAGGTGATGTTTTCACACACTTGTCTATGCTCAGCCCTGAGTTTGAAACCCTGCTGCTTCCACTTGGTGGTCACTCTGAAGGATGTAGTTTGTACTGCTGCTAAATGATCGTTCACGCGTTTCTTGTTAATTAGCGGGCAGCTCGAGTGACCAGAATATAGTGGATAAAAAATATAACCTAAAACATGTGAAAATAGCCACTGACACTGACTGATTGTATATTATTTTTAAATGACTTTCATTTCTTTTTTTATGGGTCTGTAACAAACTAATCCTACAGTGTTATTAAAAGCTTTAAAACACAAGCTGCAACTTAAAAAAACAAAACATGTCTTGATGAGTTTTATGGCCTTTCATAAAAATGAAAAGTTTTCGGATAATTAGACGCTACGTCACTGACTTCGCCCTAAACGTGGTCTGAAGTAACATCACAGACTGCTTGATGGTCAGCGGCTACAAGAAAACACAGCGGCCGTTTAAGGATGAACATAATTAAACTTACCGGACGCACAAGGGGACAGGATCACAAACAGAGCCAACACGGCAGCACAACACAGGCCTGACGCCATGTCCGTGTGTAAAACTTTCCCGGATTCACTCACGGACCCGGGAATCTTCCCCGACAGTTACTCTGCTCCGCACGGACTGCTGCACAGATCGTCTATACACGAAGCCGCCTCACTCAGGTCGTGTTCCAGCCCACTGACACACTTATTCCACGGACTGTGCAGAATCACGGGTCTGTAAACACATCATTACACACGGTTACGAGCTGCGAACAAAAAGTCTTTTAAGAAATTGTTAACAGAAATGTTTAAAGAGACGAGACTGCAAACACGAGCGGAAGTTATTCTTCCCTCTTGTCGTCTTTTTCCGGTGAGTTATTGAGCAGATGGAAAAAATACTTTTTCCCTCTTTTTTTACAATTTATACTAATGTAAAAATTATTGCGTATTTTATTTCTTCGGGTATCCGAATAGCTTGAATACCAGTGAATTATTTTACACTATCTTATTACTATGCATTTTTAAAAATAGTTTACAGACTTGTAATTCGCAATATTTCAGAAATATTGTACATTTAACTCTTTGCTGTTTCTGACAAGCCACCACAGTGAAATGCATTTTTACCTAACAGTTAAATCATAAGACATTACATTTTGGACAAGCTGTTTTTAAAATGTAATATTTTGCCTGTAGTCGTATTTTTATAGTACAGTGGAAATGTTTTGAGCCACTTGTCATTTCGTTATGTTGGGGAAATGGGTGTAGTGATGTTTTTGGAAAAAGTGCTTACACATGTGCAAGTATACAGTGTATAAGGCAAAAATAATGTCTGTATAATTCTAATTATTCTTCAGTACAGCCTGAAATAAGGCAGCTTTCATGTAAAGCTCTGCAGGCTTTTTGAAGGACATTCAAAGCTTTTATTTGCATGTTGGTGCTTTTTGTTCTGTTCTCAGTCAAGATGGTCCCATACTGCTCCCACACTGCTAACCAGGAATGCTTTTACTGCCTTGACAGTGTACTTGCCATCATTGTCATACTACATAATGAAAATACTGCCAATGAGACACCTGAATATTGTGTTTTGTCTCAAAATGTGTTTTTTCTGCATTTATTATTCATCAGTTTGACACGATCCCCTGCACCACCTGCTGAAATGCAGCCCAAAGCATGAAAGAGCCTCCACCATGTTTTACAGATGTGTTTTACATTCACTGTTGTACCTCTCTCCTGACATCCTGCATACATACTGACAATTTTAAATTTGGATTCAGCACTCCACAAAACCTGTTGCCACTGACTTTCTGTCCGGTTTTATGTGTGATGAACATAACTCGGACTCTTTGCCCACATTTCCCTTCCTTAAAAATGGCTTCTTGACAGCCACCTTTCCACTGAGACCATATTTAATGAGGCAATAGCTTAGTCTCTAATGGTGTTGTGCTTTCATTGAGACAGAATATTAACCAAACAAATCCAGAAAAAAGTATGCATCACATAAAACTTAAAAATTAATCTGAGTGAAATAAATAAGATCCCCAAGCAAAACATGACTTAGTGCTTTGTGGAGAAACGCCTGTGTGCAGCACAGGGGTTGGACATTTCTTACAGTTGGCAGGCTAAGTGCAGATGGAACAGAGGAACAGTTTAAACGGCTCAAATAACTCAGTATGAGTCACAATGTCTCAAATGTAGCCATGGCTACATCCATTTGCAGTGAATAATGTATAGATGAACGGTTTCACATGGCTGTTTACAAGTGATGTTTAGACAACGATGTTGATGTTTGTTATATTCGATGGCTGGTATTCAAGGCCGTGGCGACGAGCAATGGCTTCCTTTCTCCAACTGTTGCACATGGTCACATGTAGAATGAGAAGCAGCAGCTATTGCCACCATTCTTAGCCAGTAGGTGGATGAGTGACTGTTTTGTCTTTTGTGTTTTTGTTTAAATGGTTTACTAGGCTTTTATTATGCAGTAGCTGTTACTGCATAACTGCATGTCATGTCAACAACATAAACTACTTGTAGATGTTACTGATTATTGCTTTTGTAGCCAACTGTAGAGTCCACCTATCATTTATCAATCTTCCTTAACTATCTTGGTTGTCTTTAATAGCTTGTCGTTTAACTTCTACGTAACAGACTCTTGTTGACTCTACGACGGGACTATTCTAACTACTTTGAGGCTCAAGACCTCTCTCTTGCTCCTATTGAAAAAGGTGGGTCACTTTGGCCAATGTTACCTTAGCAATGGAGTCCAACGTCACCAAATGCCTGCCTCCCGGCACAACACAGACTCCAAGACAAACTCCATATAAAGACAAGAAAACAAACACCGATGTGGCTTCGGACAGAGACAATACTGTGACGCAAGCAAGCCCCGAGGCGTGGCACATGTTTTACATAGAGAGGCTTTCTTTGTGTTAGCTGCTTCAAGAAAACATAAAACCCTGAGTAGAAATAACAGGTGCTGGATGAAAAGGAGGTGTTTGACACCTTTCACTCTTTACAAAATGGAATAACTGAATGTGTTCTCCTTCAGTCATATCAAATGAACATGTAGTTAGAAATTTGTAAAGAACATAAAAAACTAGATAAACAAATGAATGAAAACACTGGTGGCTCCGAACAAAACAAGAGCGAAATCCTGTAGACTCTTAATTTTCTGAATGTATATATAAATAAATGTTTTGGGTTTTTTTTATTTCGGCCGCTCGTTTAACTCTCTGAACATTTCAACTTTAACATCACTCGCTGTATTCAGGCCACTGATTGGTGCTTTACAATAGTTTCATGAAGGAAATCTCTTTAGTTTGTTGCCAGATCAAAGTGAAATTATTTGACTGAATATTTGTGTTGATAAAAAAACACAGTACTGATAAATCGTTCTGTTAAATGTAATTCCAGTTATGTAAATCAGTCCTGGCAGTATGCAAATTCCTGTAACTATGCAACGCATTTTGTACTGATGTAACTTAACCACATGAGTTAGTTTTATGGTTTCAGTCAGGTGTGACTCAAAGGTATAAGCATTAACCGTTTTTTCATTTAGTATCATGCTTAGAGCTGCTGTGAAAATGTGATTTCAACCTAAACTCTGAGCAAAACTTGCTCTGGATCAGGTTATGTGTTCAGTGCAGACTGAACAGCACTTTAAGTTCACAAAGCCCCTCAACGTTTAAAAGAAAAATATTTATTTGTATTAGAGTTATGTTGGATGATAAAATAAATCAATGTAACAACAAAAAATAAACTGAAAGTTTAATTTCCACGAGATAACCTAAATGCATTGTGTCATGTGTAGCTTTAGCTTTGAGCAGCAAAATAGTTAATAGTGAAGATTTTAAAGTTCCAGTGCAGTGAGACTTAATTGTTGTGTAACTTAATTGTTACACCTTGTAAAGCAGCAACGCTGATCATTTCGGGGGCGATTCTAGGATCAGAGCTTTAGGGGTGCTGAGCACCCAGAGAGCTGCCCAGCCAGCTAAGATACACTTTACTCATCCTGCATCCTCCCTGTCCTCATCGTCTGTTGTCTTCGTCTCCGTTATCAGTCATCATAATTCTACCATCTCTGTGCAAGTCTGCAAATTTCTTTATTAAATCATAAGATTCTTAAATTCATCAATCTCTATGTGCCTGGGTCCTCATCACAAAACATGACATCACTGTTTTGTACATTTTAACAATTTAATCCCCACATTTGTGAAAGAAAAGCAAAACACTTTTTTGAAAAGTCTGTAACAAAACCATCAAATCTGATAAAGGTTATTTAAATGCTGCTAAAGAAGAATGGATTCTGAATGGAATGGAAAAACATTTCCTAACCTTAATTACTGGGGAAGAATAATGAATGATGCTCATAGTGAGTAAAAAGTAAACTGAGTTCATTTTTTGGACAGAGATTCACTTTTAATGTGTATGTATAATATAATACAGATACATACAAAACACTCCCAAAACAGAATAAATTATTACAAATACATTATTAAAAAATATTAATAAAAACTATAAAAATGGAGGCACCTTTGCCTGTGGTAGCATGTATACAATGTATGAAAAAATCTTTACTGCAGATACTAATTTTGTGTTGTAAGATTTATGAGTTTCATGCTTTCATAGTGGTACTTAGGAGAGCTTAACATTTTTATCAGGTGGTCCACACTGTAAAAGGTTTGAGAAACACTGATAAGTGTATGTGTGCTTTTGGAAAACATTTAAAGCTGCTGTGCAGAATCTTTGAAACAAGCTTAAAACATTTGTAGAATATAAACAGAGCATCTGCTTCTCTTTACAGCTCCTCACTCCACCAGGGCTGTTTGGCTCTTTCTGTGTGTAAATGTGATACACGTACTGCAGCAGTCATACAGACAACTGGATGGTCCAAAAGTTGGCCGACCTATTACTGGCTGAGGTTTTAGAAGAGTTGTGGCTGAACCACATAAAAATATAACATTAATTTTAATCTCCCCAATCAATGATAATGTTATGTTGGAATGTTGTTAAAGAGGATAAAAATGTTTCAACCCAGTTTGTTTAGCAGATTCTGTACAGCAGCTTTAATATAGGGAGGACACAACATCCAGATTGTGTGAGTAAAATCAGGTTTTTTCTCTTTGTCAGTTTAACAGTTTCCTATTGTGCCTGTCACTGTTCCCTGTCTGTTTGCTTACCTGGTTCTTCCTGACCTTGTACTTTCTCCTCACGTTCCCTCTTTCCTCTCTCCCTCTTCGGACTGACAATCATACACAAATAGATTGTATTCAATTAGATGAAAAATTAAATTAATATAAAAAAATACTATTAAGATCACTAACAAAAAGTCCTCTCTCAGTGTACTTTCAACCAAAAGGCAAAAAACCAAACCACACGAACATCTAATGAAAGATAAATATTGAAACACTGATCCAACATTATTCTTGATTGACGGATCATTTGATTTTACACTTTTACCTGAATGTGGCTCCTTTTTTCTGAAAAAACTTCCTCATATCCATTGTGAACCTGGCTGTCTCTGTACACACACACACACAACAGGAGTTATAAGGTTAATGGGCATTCAGTCAGTCAGCTAGTTAGTATCCATTTCAAACAGGGTGGTAACAACAGTAGGCTACGGACAATTTTATGTTTTAGATTTTAAATAAGCTATATAAATTTCAATAGGAGCAACAGGACGGTCAAATGTTGCTGATTTTACTACAGAGCAGGACAGATTGTAGGGTAGCAACATCGTTGGAAAACACGTTTTCAACACTGCAGGTTACCTGGTGTAATGTTTTTCAGCTAAAAAGAAACATGGTCTGACTCCTACCAACTATATAAAGAGTAACTGAAGGTTAAATGCAGCTAACATGTCCTGTTTTAAGCCAGGCACTAACACCTCCGCTGCGTCTCAGCCACCATCGCTCTGGCAGCAAGAGCGCTAGAGCCAGAGCAGGGGGGAGACGAGCTGGAACAAACCACGTTGGGAGGGGGGAGGGGGGGGTTATCTATACTTTTGTTGTTAAAGTGTTACGTCTCAACCAAGTACTGTGTGCTTTTATATTTTTAGTAGTGTGTCACATGAACAGCAAATATTGTCAACAAAGTAAGAAATCTTTGGGCTGAAATCGCCCCTGGATCATTTTATTAAATATGAAAGAATTTCGACCGTTTTTACCTCTCAGTGATGCCGCAGTGTTCCTTTGACTTTGGGACCTGAAGCAGACGAAGGTTTGAACCCAGATTACTCCACGAGGCTCCTGACTACGGTAGCCATAATGTTATGTGCACCGTGTAGCACATAAAATCGGTTCGAGGTCAATAAGCACAACCAGAATTCATACATAAGGCGCACCGAATTATAAGGCGAAAATAAAAGGATTTTGAGTGCGCCTTATGGTCTGAAAATGACAGTACAAATATCCCGTCACATTTGATCTCTGTGAGGTCAGAGGTCAAATTTACAAATGAATACCTCTTATCTGTGACCTACTCCTACATAAGGTTTGTGTAATCAGAGTAAAACGTCTGTGCAATGTTTTAATACAATAGTTGCTACTAAAATCTTTGATTTTGAAAAGAATGACAAACACGTTCA
>NW_005187498.1:0-1329 GCF_000239375.1 Pundamilia nyererei
TAAAGAGAAGGAGAGAGAGAAAAAATGTGTGGCGAGATGCTCCCTGAGTCTGACTATGTGTGTGCATATTTACTAATATGAGTAGGCTTGGCTTAAGTGCGTGTATCCTAAACGACTGTGTGCGCTGTCTGACTGATGTAAATGTGCTGCCGTTGAGCGCATGGTGCGTATGTGTCGAAATAAAGGATGTTGTTTGTGGATGAGTGTCGAAGCAGGTGATCGAGGCAGTGAAAGAAATAAAGACAGAAACCAATGACAAGGGAGAGCAGCATAAAAACAAGAGGGGGAAAAGAGAGAAAAAAAAAACGAGAAGAAAAAACAAACAAAATGTAAACATTCCAATTAAATCACTGACGGAGAGTGACGGTGTTAATTCTGCTATAAAATCACACTTTAAGATGCGATTTAATACTGGTAAGTTAAACAGATGTTAATGCAAGTTAGTGTGAGTGGATAGGGAAAGGGTGTAGCTGATTCTTATCTGGTGTGAGGTTAATACAGCCACGGAGTGATGTTGGGGTCGCGGTGTTGCTGTCCGTCCACGTACAGCTGGTCCACAGCGATGACAGCGCGGGAGCCCTTCTGGATGAAGCCGCGTCGGATTGGGAAGAGGACCCTGCGTCGTTCCAAGATCTCTTTGGGGAACTGGTCATTCACGCTGAAGTCCGTTCCTTTTAATTCCCTGCCGCGGCTTTTCAACTGTTGCTTTTGTTTGAAGTGGCCGAATTT
Source organism: Pundamilia nyererei (assembly GCF_000239375.1). Classification (NCBI taxonomy): domain Eukaryota; kingdom Metazoa; phylum Chordata; class Actinopteri; order Cichliformes; family Cichlidae; genus Pundamilia; species Pundamilia nyererei. The sequence continues at coordinate 730 of NW_005187498.1, forward strand.
GGCCACAATAGGACGTGGTCTCCCAATCGCAGCCCGTATGGGGCCGAGGCAATGTACCCTATCGAAGACAATGTTCTTCACCGTGTCCTCCGGCAGCTTCAGGTGGGTTTTGATGAAGCTTTTTACCGTGGTCTCCGCGTCCTCTCCAGCGGCTTCTGGAATACCAATTAATAACTTTCTATTACCAGTGGGTCTATAGTGTAGTGGTTTGCTCACAACCTAATAAGCGAGACCTTCCGGGTTCAATGATGTAAGGAGCCTGGAAAGACATCTGCCATTAAAAAAATAAACAAATATGTAGCGCTACCTGCTGTGGTGACCCCTTGTGAATAAGGGCTCAGCTGAACAATTTCTTTTGTACTACTGTTCATTTCAAATGTCATGGAATTAGAGCCCTGAAAGATTAAACTGCATTTAATAAAACAATAATGGTTACTCAGTGTTTAGGAGAGAATGTCAAGTAAAGGAATCTCTTTAGTTTGCTGCCAGATCAAAGCCAAATTAATTTATTAACAGAGCAGATTTTCTTGGTGATAAATACCCTGCAAATGTAAGTGATCAGTTTTCTGAACTTTCTTAAAAAAAAATATATATATATAT
>NW_005187498.1:2368-8671 GCF_000239375.1 Pundamilia nyererei
TTACTGTCATTGAGTAACGTAACGGAATACGTTACAGAATACATTTTGGGGCATGTATTCTGTATTCTGTAATGGAATACATTTTAAAAGTAACCTTCCCAACACTGCCACTTCATAACATATAGTTAGGACTTAGGTAGATCTTCCGTGGATGGTTCTCGAGAGGAAGCGTAAAAAAAGGAAACGAAAGCGAAGCTGTAGGGCTGATCTGAAAGCACGGCTAAAGAGAAAACCATTTAAACAACATTTCCATTCAATGCCAGACTCATAAAAAACAAAATCAAAAGATCATACAATGTAAGCACCTTGAGGAAACTGTTGTTGTGAATTGTTGCTATATAAATAAAATTGAATTGAACTTACAGGTTGTAGCCAACAAATATTTCCATAATTGCTGCATTGTGTTAATCACAGAGACTTGGCTGAGGCCCACAATGCCACTATAAAGTTAGCAGGCCGCACAGCGCACAGCCAACGGCTTTAGACAGCCAGACTTGGAATAACTGACTGTTAGATGCAGACTCATCTGCATACCTTGTGAGTTGTGATGGTAATGCGATATACAACTTAGCCAAAGCAATTACTAGCCAGTAGAACTTCTACTGTGAATCAGTGCACATAATAGCTGGGGACTTCATCCCATTATGATTGAAGAGGTGAAAAGACTGAAGGAAACTGCAGCTCGAACACCAGCCTCCACCTGCATAACCCCATGGTGCAGGAGCACAATGAGAAGTGCACACTGACAGCAGTGAACCCAAGCAAGGCCACTGGACCAGAAGGAGTGACTGGTAGGGTCCTTGTCAAGAAACACTTCTAAAGACACTTCTTCAGCTGAGAGTCAGAGACACACAGTTTTACTTGCTAGCAAGGGCAGACACAGAGCACACGCACGAGAGTGAGGGCTCAGAGACTCGCGCTCTGCCACTGCCCTGGTCTTTATTTATATGCAACAGTAGGTGTGTTTGTTTATTACATTCGAATGTGGATGTGTATATGTGTGTGTGTGTGTGTGTGTGCGTGTGCCAGGAGAGGCTCCTCTACCTGGTACAAAGTGAAACTGCTTGTTAAGATCTTATCTAGCAGGTACTGCTCCTTCCCTGCATGATAACGGGTCACAGTGAATTAAAACAACAGTCTGAGTCATAAAGAGGTCATCATGCAGTATTCTATCATATGCAAACTTATATTATTAAAATATTATACTGACTACTAAGTACAATTTTCTATTGACAGGCCTGAAAAAGTGTGCAAACCAGGTGGCTGGGATTCACTAAGATCTTCATTCATCTGCATCACTATCCCAGTCTTTCTTCCCATCATGCTTGAAACTGGCCACAATTGTCCAGCTTCCACCAAAAGACCACCATCAGTAGCCTCAAAAACTAGCAACGAGTTGCTCTGACCTGTTTCGAGAAACTGGTCCAACACCACATCATGTCCTCCCTGAACAACACTGATATCAACCCAGAAAATTACTCTAGTGGAGAGAAACATCTGTCAAGCCCTTGGGCAAACCCAGCTGAAAGTTCCCATAGAAATTGTGGTGATCAATTCATCTGGAACTATTTGTTCAGATATTTGCCTGGCCTGTATACAGTCTAGACTGGAAAACTCTTCCTTTCACAAGCAGAGAAAGCTCATGTTTATGTCTTCATATGGTTGATGTATATGTATATGAGTTGATGCTTTATCTTGTTGTCCACACTTATCCAATGCATAAATAACTGCAGTAAATCTTTAATATTCTCTACCACCATTGCCTGTTTATTCTCATAGTTTTGATCAACTAAAACATTATTATTTTTTACAGACATTTTTCCTTTTTATGCTTTCACTCTTGCTCATTTGTCATTTATTCTGTCTTTATAGGTCTTCAGTTTTTTATTTGTAATAAACAATTTCCAAGTTTGGTCATTGATTGGAGATCAATGTGATCAAATATTTGCTACCTCATGATTAGTCTGATCACATAGAAATTATTATTCTATTCATTCTGCCACAAATAATATTGCTATTAAAAGCACAAGGACTGCACTTTTTTGCAAGAATAGCTCTCTGAGACAGAATTTTAATGTCTTGATCACAATTCATCACAATCCATTCAAATACTGCAACTATCTGTTAGGATGCCTAGGTCGTTGACCCAGGGTTTTGAGTTTATTATATTATTTATCATTTCTAGTCTTTGGTTTCTTTGTTAGAGTTCTGTCTTATGGTTTATGTCTCTGTGTCTGCCCTGGTCCCACGTCTCTGTTCCCTCTGTTGTAGAGCCTGCCTGTGACTCTGTGTCTGTAAGGTCAGTCTGTGTTATGTCTCATGTAAATGCGTCTGGTTGTGCTTCCTTTGTCTCATTAGGCCTGATTTGCCCCAGCTGTGTTTCCCTCCTGTTACTCATTCCCTGATTGCTCCCTCTGTGTATTTAAGCCCTGTGTTTCAGTTTGTCTGTGTTTTCTATGCTGTGTGTTCTGTCTGCTTGCCTGAGTTTATTTGGAGTCTCAGTTTTGTTACTTTTTTTGAGTTCAGCATTAAAGCTGTTTCGAGTTTACATTGTGCCTCAGAACATCTGCACTTTGGGTCCACCATTCCTGCCTGCACACAGCCTTCATAACAGAAGATCGCGACCAGAACATGGACCCCGCAGAGATTTTCACCTCGGAGTACAACGCTGAGATGGAGCGGATGGTGAGCCTGCTCGACCGCATTGACCAGTTCCCAGATTTAAGGACCATAGCAGTTGGGCTGAGTGCGGTGGATGCCATCATTCGATATAACCCCCGGCTTAGCCAGTTCGCTAAGGACACAAAGCTCGGCAGCACCATAGCTGCGTGGAGAGAGCAAGTCAGGGCTAGTGAGCTCGCTCTCTCTTTCACTAACTCTTCCTCATCACGGCCCCAGTGCGACATACACTCCCCACCTGCCTCTACGCTGCCACGGACTTCCTCGCCTTCCACACACCAGCCGGGACCTTGTTCACCTGTCTGTTTGCCTGCCTTTTTACTGGCAGCCATGTGGTCAGAGGATCAGGAGGTCTCTATTTCTCCACCGGTTCCTGTTCCCTCATCCAGAAGGAAACAATGCCACCGTCACTCCTCTCCTCAATCATCTTTTCTACCACCTGTTGTCCCTGCTGGAGGGTCCGAGGGACCGCTTCAGCCGCCTGTTCCCGTTGGAGGGTCCGACGGGCCCCACGGGGGTTCTGGAGAACCGCACCAGCCTTTGTTCGTCTCCGCTGAAGGGTTCGAGGGGCCCGTCCAGCCTTCTGCCTCCGCTGGAGGGTCCGAGGGGCCCGTCCAGCAACCTGCCTGTGTTTCAGTTTGTCCTTGTCACGATCTACCGTTTTCTATGCTGTGTGTTCTGTCTGCATGCCTGAGTTTATTTGGAGTCTCAGTTTTGTTACCTTTTTTGAGTTCAGCATTATAGCTGTTTCGAGTTTACATTGTGCCTCTGCACTTTGGGTCCACCACTCCTGCCTGCACACACAAATCACCCACAATAATTATTTTATCTTAGCTGAGCACCAATGTTCCCTCTAATTTTTCATGTGTCCCTTGGACCACTGTGAGCAACAGCAGACGTGTGCACTGTGGTCATGCCTGCATCGAATCCATCCAAGTTACATGGTTTATTAAAATAATCAAATTACAGCATTTATGTTAGACTACTTTTAATTAACTGCTTTATCCCACTTACAATGAAAATTAAAAAAAAATCTTTTCATGACCTGTGTAGTATGTTAACACTAGTGGAAGAAAAAATAATTTGAACTCCAATTTTGAAAACACAACTTTCTTTCTTTTCTTTTCTTTCTTTCTTTTTATTTTATTTTATAAAGCTCCGACTTGTATTATGAGTATGAGTGTGGTCTGGGAGAGAGTCCTGTAACTCTCTGTCTGCAAAATACAGTAAATAATGACCAATGTTGGGCAATTAATTATATAGTTACTTCTTCAAAAAAGTAACTGAGTTATGCAAACAACAACTTTTTTGCAGCTGTTTACCTAAAAATGCAGCCAGGGCGTTTTTTTAAAATAAACATTTCAAACTATTTACAGAACAATCAGATGTTCTGTATCAAATCTGATGCCACACAAATTATTTGTGCCACTCCAAAAAATAATTTATGTCCACTATGAGATAAAGGAGAACAACAGCCTGATACCTGCAGGCCTGAGAACAGGAGATGTATCACTCCTGTAACACGTGTAACATTCCAACCCGTTCTCACTCCCAAAGCGTAACATTTTACGCTAGGTGACAAATCGTCACCATATTACGTTTTCGGCTACCCACCACGTTCCTAAATGACGACCTCGGAAAAAAGAGGACATATGAGAACCGTCTGGACTGAATCTACACATGTTCGCTCTTTTTCTTCAAATCGCTTAGAAACACGCTATTTAACATCATTAAAGTCCTGGTTAAGGTCAGGAATAAGGTTATGGTTAGGGCTAGGGATAAGGTTAGGTTTAGGGCTGGAATACAGGGCTGGAACGTCTATTACCGCGGGAGTGTCATTTACTGGATTCCAGCCATAATCCGCCGCGTACCATAAGAACGCCGAAGGTCTCCTTTCGCGTTCCCCAGGAACGCCGCGGGACGTGACAAAACGTCGACATGTTACGCCTCGGGAGTGAGAACGCTCTGAACATTCGGTAGTCGTCTCATTGTTGTGACAACCACAACAAAACTATTGACTACACTACACACTAACTACAAAAGATTTGCGCTAAACGTCACAAATCTCTCACATATCAAAACGCTGCCGCAACTCCTAAAACTTCCCCCTTTCCTAAACAACTACATGCCATGTTGCCATATCATTTTTTGATTGGTCGACATGGTACATTTTTTGACCAATAGGAAAGGGTGTTTTGTCTTTTTTTGTTGTTGTTTTTGCTCGGAGAGTGCTTTCAAGCACTTTCCTTATAAAATGCCATTTTTACCGTTTTTTCCCGCAGTAAAAATAAACAATGATAGTATTCAGGAAGAAAACCAAACATTGCATATATTTTTATCATAACTCTGGTTTTACGTGGCCTATCAACACAATTTAAAAACTGGTATAAAGTCCACACTTTTTCCAACAATTGTTCCATCTGTCCTGCTCACATCTCCAATGGTTGTACACATTGTACACACAGATACTGACCGGTTCTGGGTCCCCAGACCCCAAATAGCGCAAAAAACTGCACATTCCAGGGTGGCCTTTTGTTGTAGGCAGTCTGAGGTACATCTGTGCACTACTCATGATGTCAGATCAGCATCCTGATGTGGCACACCTGTGAGGTGGGATGGATTATCTCAATATAGCAGATGTGCCCACTACCACACATTTGGACTGATTTGTGACCACTGTTTGGGAGGGATGGTTATATTGTGTATCTGGAATGAATTTTAGGTCTCTACGTCCATCCCATGGGGAATGGGAGCAGTAACAAAGGTGTTGCGTTTATATTTTTGTTGAGTGTATATATACACATATATACAGCAAAATCGCCAGTGTCAAATTAACACCGTGAGTTTAACACTCACGGTGTTAATTTGACACTGGCGATTTAACACTAGAAAAGTGTCTATATGTGTCCACTCTTTTGAGTGTTAAATTAACACTTTTCAAAGTGTTATATTTTTAACAATGACCTGGTGTTATTTTAACACTGTACAGAGTTAAAGATTAACACTGACCAACACTGACCAGTGTCAACAATATTCTACACTGGTGTTAAGTGTTAGAAAATTAACACCAAATAGTGTAGGTAGTACTTTACACTAGCCCTGGTGTTTAAAAATTTAACACTGAATAGTGTTGATTTTCTAACACTAACACTAGTGTCAGTCAAATCATCAATACTGCCAGATTACAATAAATAATCTCTGATATCTCTACTGCTACAATTAATTAGAAGGTATTCACAGCTACACACACTCTACCCATAAAAAAAACAAAAACAAAACAAGTGTTCAAAAATACTTTGTATTCAAACAGCAGATACACCACAAATAAACAGTGCATAAAGATATACAAAACTACAATATTGGACAATCTACATTTTCTCATTAGTGTCATTTAAAAACTGCCCATTGTAAGGTCTATAATACACCACATTATCTACACGGATCAGTGCAACAGCATCCAGTTTATCCTCAATAACAAATGCATTTAAGTGACAATTGATCATTTCTTCAGTCTCTAAATTATTTAGATCATGCACAAGCAGCTTTAAATACATCAAAACACACACACAAGAAAACATGCTCTACAGGTTCAACTATTTTCCATTTTTGCTCAAAATGTCTCAT
>NW_005187498.1:9714-10856 GCF_000239375.1 Pundamilia nyererei
TACCTTCATGAATTTCATTAGGTCGTGAGCAGCATCTGATGTGCTAATCTTTGAAGACTTCCTTCCTTTTGATGTTGGAGGTAACAAGTGAAGCAGCAAAAGAATGGCAGCCAACTCGCAGTCCCATACTACAGAATAAGAATTAAGATAATCACAATGACTGTCATTTAAAGGTCCACAGCAGTCAATGTTTTCAATGTTATTCAATGCCATGATGACATTTTATATAACTGATAATTTTTCAAATAAAGCAGTTTTCCATTGTCTTCAGTATGGTATGAAAATTCATTTCCAGAGATTTCAAATCTTCGGGGCACCAAGTGATGTATATATTGAGTCATAACAATAGTAACATTATGTAACTTTTTTTGTCAAACTTTAAATGCCATTAAAGTTTCAGGTTTACCATGTTTGTAAATTCATTTTCACACCATACTGAAATGTGATTCATAAAATCAACAGCTGTTGTAAAGGTGCCAAAACATGTTTAGGTTTAATGGTATGGTCCACTAATATACTGTGCTGTGGGAATTGCGAAAATGCCGTAAAGGCATGTGAAATCTACCATCTCCAATTTACACTTACCACCCTCATAAGAGTCACCATGTGAAGAAATGAGCAGCTCATCCAATTCTGTACTCTGAGACAGATTTTTGCAATCTTTGATGATTCTTGGCTTGAAGAATGTTGGCCACTTCGCGCAAGGAATTTACCAGACACTTCCTCCCCAAACGGCATTGTGAAGTCTTGGTCAATCTTAAACACAAAATGTAACAATAGAAAGAACGCATTAACAAGCAAACAATCAAAGGAACCACAAAGCTGTCAGTATATCATTTCATGTCTTACCAAGCCAGGTGTATCCAGAAATCTTTGGAAAAGGTCCAGGACAGAAGAAGCTGTGGCTGGATCTTGAATCACTTTTTGCCTATGTTCAAATGTCACCTTCATTTTCTCTTTCAAGTTTTGGATACTGAAGAAAACTTGTTCCTGACTGTTGGGATTGTTCAGTGCTACATGTCAAAAAGCCAGATATGGCATCATGCATTAGAGGTCTATTTAAATCAATTGTTACACAATGACTTATTTTTACATTTATTCATTTTGGGTCCATTAGGGAATAACTGCCTGAATTACAGGCT
>NW_005187498.1:38288-47486 GCF_000239375.1 Pundamilia nyererei
CATCTGATACCCGACCTGACATATAGACACAGACAAACAGGCACACACAGATACAAACATCCATTCCCACCCTCATGCTCTCATATGCAATTACTCAACACTCAACCAACGTGGAGACAGACATAAAGAGACACTTTACACGCAATCACACTCCCCAAGCGTACTCTAAGCCCCAGGTCTAGGTATCTTTGACCCTGGAGGGGGAAACTGCACCCAGACCCAGGTAGTGTTACCCTTTTCCCTGGGGTGGAGAGAAGCTGACTGCCCCGACTCGGCAGCAGCAGGGAGGCCCCACATTCCAGACCCCAATCGGACGGCCAACTCCTCCTCCTATCCCCCCCGCTCCAGCAGCTGTTTACCTAAAAATGCAGCCAAGGCGTTTTTTTTAAATAAACATATCAAACTACAGAACAATCAGGTGTTCTGCATCAAATCTGATGCCACACAAATCGTTTGTTCCACTCCAAAAAATAATTTCTGTCCACTATGAGATAAAGGAGAACAACAGCCTGATACCTGCAGGCCTGACAACAGGAGATGTACTCTCTCCTGTAACACCTGTAACATTCAGCAGTCGCCTCGTTGTTCTGACACACACAACAAAACTATTGACTACACTACACACTAACTACACAAGATTTGCACTAAACGTCTCAAATCTCTCACATCTCAAAACACCGCCGTCACCCCTAAAACTTCCCCCGTTCCTAAACAACTAAATGCCATGTTGCCATATCATGTGGCTTCACTCCACATCAGCCACACCGCTTTGCTAGCTAAAACACCGGTGTCGGCACATACGGATGCTGTCATAGCCTGTCATTGACATTGATTAGCTGCGTATATACGAATGTGAATCGCATTATTGGCTGGACTATGGGATAAGGTGGCATTGTTCTAATCCCATACGGGAGCAGCCAGTCACTTACTGACTAACACTGCAAAACAGAATTGTTAAAGTTTTCATTTTAAATTCAATTCAGGTTTGATGGTTTTTTATGTGCGCAACGCAGATTTTCTGTGCGCAGAGACCATGCCAGCAGTGCGCAATTGCGCACGCGCGCAGCTCAGAGGGAACATTGCTGGTCAGTACCGAAAAGAAGCACAACCATTCATATTGTTACAGTTCCGTGGTCTCAGCCTCAAATATTCAAATCAAACAAACGTCATGTAAAAACAAACAAACAAATGAACTCTCTATTTCTTTTCTTCATTTCTGTGAAACAATGCTGTATGAAATGTTTGCAGCGGGTATCATGACAGAGGATAGACCTTTCGATTTCACAAGCCTCATATTTCCGGCCTTCTCGGCCTTCAAGGACGCAGCCCAAGTAGACAGCGAAGGCTGCGTCCTCCAGGGCTGCAGACCCTGAATTGGGATACAGCCATAGTGTGTGCTCACCTTTGCTCTTTGTCGTCCGTCTGTGTATCATTCTATGTGTCATCCCCCATGTTCTAACAACGTTTCATGGTTTCAGGTTTATTTAGTTAGTTTTCCTGGTTTAGGTCTTTCTTATTTTCTTTCTTTGCCATGTCTGCTTCTGTTTGTATTATCACCGTTTGAAAATAAAGCTCACTCACAGTAATGCCAGTGCCTGCACTTGGGTCCATCTCTTATAACTTCACACATCTGCCGCTGCAGCCGTGACAGGATGTATTTGTTTAAAAGCCCGCCTTCCATTTCCCACATTTCATTTCCTGTTTCTTTTCTACAGTTTCGCTGTTTTTTTACATTTATTTTATCACTCCTCTCTATCACTACAGGGAGTGCAGAATTATTAGGCAAATGAGTATTTTGTCCACATCACCCTCTTCATGCATGTTGTCTTACTCCAAGCTGTATAGGCTCGAAAGCCTACTACCAATTAAGCATATTAGGTGATGTGCATCTCTGTAATGAGAAGGTGTGTGGTCTAATGACATCAACACCCTATATCAGGTGTGCATAATTATTAGGCAGCTTCCTTTCCTTTGGCAAAATGGGTCAAAAGAAGGACTTGACAGGCTCAGAAAAGTCAAAAATAGTGAGATATCTTGCAGAGGGATGCAGCAGTCTCAAAATTGCAAAGCTTCTGAAGCGTGATCATCGAACAATCAAGCGCTTCATTCAAAATAGTCAACAGGGTCGCAAGAAGCGTGTGGAATAACCAAGGCGCAAAATAACTGCCCATGAACTGAGAAAAGTCAAGCGTGCAGCTGCCAAGATGCCACTTGCCACAAGTTTGGCCATATTTCAGAGCTGCAACATCACTGGAGTGCCCAAAAGCACAAGGTGTGCAATACTCAGAGACATGGCCAAGGTAAGAAAGGCTGAAAGACGACCACCACTGAACAAGACACACAAGCTGAAACGTCAAGACTGGGCCAAGAAATATCTCAAGACTGGTTTTTCTAAGGTTTTATGGACTGATGAAATGAGAGTGAGTCTTGATGGGCCAGATGGATGGGCCCGTGGCTGGATTGGTAAAGGGCAGAGAGCTCCAGTCCGACTCAGACGCCAGCAAGGTGGAGTACTGGTTTGGGATGGTATCATCAAAGATGAGCTTGTGGGGCCTTTTCGGGTTGAGGATGGAGTCAAGCTCAACTCCCAGTCCTACTGCCAGTTTCTGGAAGACACCTTTTTCAAGCAATAGTACAGGAAGAAGTCTGCATCCTTCAAGAAAAACATGATTTTCATGCATGACAATGCTCCATCACACGCGTCCAAGTACTCCACAGCGTGGCTGGCAAGAAAGGGTATAAAAGAAGAAAAACTAATGACATGGCCACCTTGTTCACCTGATCTGAACCCCATTGAGAACCTGTGGTCCATCATCAAATGTGAGATTTACAAGGAGGGAAAACAGTACACCTCTCTGAACAGTGTCTGGGAGGCTGTGGTTGCTGCTGCACGCAATGTTGATGGTGAACAGATCAAAACACTGACAGAATCCATGGATGGCAGGCTTTTGAGTGTCCTTGCAAAGAAAGGTGGCTATATTGGTCGCTGATTTGTTTTTGAATGTCAGAAATGTATATTTGTGAATGTGGAGATGTTATATTGGTTTCACTGGTAAAAATAAATAATTGAAATGGGTATATATTTGTTTTTTGTTAAGTTGCCTAATAATTATGCACAGTAATAGTCACCTGCACACACAGATATCCCCCTAAAATAGCTAAAACTAAACACAAACCAAAAACTACTTCCAAAAACATTCAGCTTTGATATTAATGAGTTTTTTGGGAACATGGTTGTTGTTCAATAATAAAATTATTCCTCAAAAATACAACTTGCATAATAATTCTGCACTCCCTGTACTTATTTCATCTTATAGGGACAGGAAATGCTGCTGTCACTTTCAGGGACCATTTAACAGTCACCATAGCCATTGTTTGTATTTACTCTTCTCATAAATGTATTTCCAGTTTCAAGTCATCAGTTGGAAAAAGCTACTTTATATTAGATTATTATCTAAACATTTGAGCCCAGCACCCTACTGACATAAACGAATTATAGAGAAACAAATAAATGGTAAATGGCTTGCATTTGTATAGCGTTTTACTTAGTCCCTAAGGACCCCAAAGTGCTTTACGCTACATTCAGTCATCCACCCATTCACACACTGGTGATGACAAGCTACATTGTAGCCACAACTGCCCTGGGGCGCACTGACAGAGGCAAGGCTGCCGGACACTGGCGCCACCAGGGCCTTTGACCACTAGTATTTAGTATCTTGCCCAAGGATATTTGGCATGCAGCCAGGAGGCAGCCTGGGATTGAACCACTGAACTTCTGATTAGTGCCTGACTTGCTCCGCCACCTGAGCTACAGCCACCCCAAATAATTTTCCTTTGGTAACCATGACTTTGTGCAAATTATCTAACTAACTGTTTTTTTCTAATAGTGTGATTAAATTTTGATGTAGTCCACTGATAGAAGAATGCAGGGCACAAGTTATCTTATCTCAAAAACATGATTTTAAACAGTGATATGAGTGAACATCATTACTTTCAGCAAAGATCATGTCGAATGAATTAAGACCACAGCGTACAGCAGAACACATGTGTTTGTAAGCCTGTAATACTGAGGTCAAACAATTCAGAGCATGTCGAAATCATAGAGCTCAGGGAAGAAACATGCCTGCGGTCTTCTTTGTACCACTCAAAATCTGCCCTTGGGACAGCAGAGGCTTCACATTGCAGAATTCCTTTTTGTCCAACTGAAGTGCCTGTACTCCTCGCTTTAGAAATGAAGGGAGGATCTGGAAAACAAAAAAATACCAGTCATATGTTTTCATATGACTGTTTCTTCAAATTGAAATTGTGCCCTCAACTGTCCTCACTCAGTGTTAATTTAACTCTGCACCCTCCCACCCTTTGATGTCCTATATAGCCTGAGTGTGATAGCCTGGCCCTTACAGTTGACGGTGACTTGCACTGTCCTGACATCCGGGCTTGAGATGTCATTAGATGCAATGCATTCATAGGATCCCGACTGTTCTTTGGTGATGGCTGTGAGCATCAGGTGCTCCCCCTCTGTCACAAATTTATGGGTGCCTGTAGAGAAAGAAACAAAGCAAAAGAAAAAAAACAGTGCATGAGTTAATGTTTCAATTCAATTCGATTAGCTCTATGACATATGATCCTGTACTCATTTCAGAAGAAAAAAACCAGTCTGCCGCTGTGGACCTGACCAAAAAAGTTAAACAGCTTTGGTAGGCAGCAGCCGAGGGCAAGTCGACCCTCTGACCACCACCAGTAGGCAACGGGTGAAGTATCTTGCCCAAGGACACAACGACCAAGACTGTCCAAGCCGGGGCTCGAACCGGCAACCTTCCGATTACAAGGCGAACTCCCAACTCTTGAGCCACGCTCGAGGTTATAGGTATGTATATGTTTTTGTATATGTATATGTTTTTCTCTAAATATGTAAACAAGATGACTGACCCAATGCAACACAGCCAAGATTACCAGCTCAGATAATCACTTAATAATGCAAATATGACATAGTAATATGGTAATCCAGTTGCAGAAACTAATGTTTGCATCATGTTTTGAAAAGATATTATAGGATAATGGTAAATTTTCAAATGGTCTGCTGCAACTTAACAGATTGAACAAACTTGTGATTATCCTTGTTAAAAAACTTAATTAAAGAAAAAAGAACCCAGAAACAGGAAAGCCCTCTTTTTCTCTCAAACATCTCCAGATGGCAGACAGCTCAGGGCATGCACTCAGTACACAAAGAAAATACACTAATTGCACTGAAACAAGCCCACTTGAGGAACACCATAAATTACCCCTGACACCAACAATGTTAAAAGCATGTTTTCATGGCAGAGAGAGAGACTTTAAGCCACTGCTGTGTGGGTGGGAAAATGGATAGGAGCACTAATCCCAATCAGTAGAAATGTCAATCTAGCAATATCACAACATTAGCATAATGCCATTATGTTTTTTTAATCCTCAGCTGCAGACACTGCTGCAGCTGGCAGGGGATTCAGTAAAAAGGTTGAGGGCTAGGGATAATCAGCTTCTTGCATGAAACCAGGGAACTGCGAACTCAGGTAATTAACATTTTCATCAACTGTAACTATGTAGATTAGTGACAAAATGCTGTTGAGTTACTAGTTAGAACTATCTGAGATCTCAATGATGGAAAGATGGAAAACAAGTGCCACCCATTGGTGGGTATCTACAAATGTGAACTCAGTTCTTGATTTGTGTAATTAATTATGTAATCTATGTTTTCCATTTTCATGCAAACTATAAATTCAAGGAAATATGACTCTAATTAACATAAATGGTTAAAATTGATGATTTTCCTGATGATTTTCCTGTGATTCTTGCTAAGGAAATTCCAGCACTGTTTGCATAGAATAAAATGTTTGTGCGCTGTAGAGTTCTTTGGGAATTCAAGGAGACTAAAAAAAAGCTCTGCATAAATACCAGTCCTTATCCCCTTTTGCATCACATATTTCTCTATGCGGGAAAAAGCTTAGGTATTCTATGTGGTATTCTAAGTTAATAATAAGGTGGACAATATATATATTTTTTAAAAATGTTACTAAACTACTTTGGGGATTCAACATTTTTGTTTATACTAAAGTGGTTAAATTTAAATCAGTCTGGTAAGTTGTATCCAAATTTCTAAATGTAAATAATATTTGTGGCCAAATCAGCAAAATAGTATCACCACACTGTGCTTTATTATTGTTAAAAGCCTAAATTTTGCTTAAAGCATCTAATAAAAAAAACATAGATGCATGTTACTTCTTTTTTGTTGTGTTTTTGTTTTTTTGTGTTAGGTTTTATAGAACGATTCTTATTTCGTGTTTAAGACTTTTCAGAACTGTGTTTGAATGAGTGTCTCTGTGTGTATGTGCATGTTTATTCTTACAGCACTGTAAGCAGCCACATGTCTCCACAGCACATAATTCATACACATTTGAGAAACAATTTAGCCTCTGGCACCATCACAATACACTGAGATTAAAAGTAAGTTATTTTTTCATTATTACAGAGCCAAAAAACAATACTATACTGAAAGTGCAAGATAATGACAAGACACGGCTCCAGTTCAAGTGTTAGAATTTGAATGTCAGTTTAAATCACACAGCTGAATGAAAATAAAAGAGTCATAATCATTATGTATTAATCAGATTATATAAATATAAAAACAATCACCATTAACACCAACTCCCACATCACTGGTCACATTTCCAGCACAGCATCAGTGTCAGTGTTCCATGACTGGATCACTAATAAGAGTCATTAAAGTACGAGACGGAAGCTGAGTATCTGAAAGCACTCAGTGGAGCACTGTTGTAATATTAGCTATTAGCTTAAGGAGCTCTGCTGTCTAGACACCACTCTGTGCAGTTTTAGTAAAAAGATTACAGTAGACCAGTTAGTTAAGATGGTATGGTACCCAGTGTTGGGGAGTAAAGGAATACATGTACCGCTGTTACGTATTTAAAATAAAATACCCATAACACCCCTAGTTGCATAATGATATGAAGAAATATTTTAAAAAAATATTCAAACAATTATTTAATATGAAGGCAATAGACAGAGTGTTACAGGCATAGCCCTAAAGAATGTAGCCTCATGGGCAGTGTAGTCCGTGCTTCAGGGAGAATGGACTGCCATATCCTTTTTGGCTGTGGTTAAGGAGCTATTGATTGGAGATTGGTGGTTCGATCCTTGGCTTCCACAGTCTGCATGCCAAATATCCTTGGGCAAGATACTAACCCCAAGTTGCCCTCCGATGTGTGAATGTTGGTTAGTTTGAAACAGTTTGAAACTGTGGCGGGCAGAGCGGCCCAAGCGTTTAAAAGTAGCAGACACACGGAAAGAAGAAACCCATGAAAACATGGCAGAGCCAGGATGAACACCCTTGGCCTCATATACAAAGAATGTTTCGCATAAAAGCAGTACAAAAGAACAGCTATGTCTTCAGTGTCGGTGTCTTCAGTGAGAGCCAAAACAAAGGAACTTTTCAGCGTGAAACAACTCGGCTCGTGTAACCTGAGGAAACGGCAAGTTTTCTCTAAATATCTTTTTAGCTGTGGTTAGCTGGATGTCAGTCTTATGTTACAGCAGCTGTGTCGAGCTCGAGCTGCGAGTCATATTTTCGGCGCTACATTGTAGTGAGATAAGTTTGTGGGTGTTTTGTGCAGCTTCAGCTGTCCTTTTAACTGTTCGCTAGTTAGCTAGCGTGAGCTATAAGCTAACAGCTAGCCTGGTTAATGATGCTAGAGTTCAACGCGCATGCAAACAGGTCGTCTCTACTGCTTTAACTGTTAAAAAAGAAGGCAATGCTGCGGCTGACAGGATTTATTGTGTGAAAAAGCAGCTTGTTTAATTTAAACAGTCTGCATTAAGCTGGGCAAACACTACGATTTTTTTCAGCTGCGTTTTCAGCTCCTGCTCAAACTGTACAATTCGCAGGGGTTAGAAGTTCATAGGTCACGATGCAGGGTCTCGGCCTGATGCTCTGATGCGACCTGAGTGCTCAAACATAACATGAAGCTTATCATACAAAATCTGTCTCTCGCTCTCCCTCTCTCTGTCTTACAGACACACACACACCACCACCATCAACTTTGCTAAATTACTAATGGAAAACATTGACCAGGCAGCTGCAATTGAGCAGCAGTGTTCATCCAACTCTTTTTATGGTTGTTGTAGTCGTCACAATTTTGTGAGGCCACATTGAAAAGCCTCTTATATGGAAGCGTAGTACGGAAGCGTAGAGCTGCCACCCAGGCAAAAGAAAAATAGAGAAGTATATTGTTCTAACAATATACTTTTCATGTTAGTACAATATACCTTTCACGTTTGAACAATATAATATTACGTTATTACAATATACATAATTATCACGTTCGTACAATATAACTCTTATATAGGCTACATCACAGCTCCAGTCACAGCTTCCATCACTGTCTTTCTCGTCTTTTCCCAGAATAACAGCCAAACAGGAGGATCCATTGTCTAGCACTGCTTAGCCTTCACGCATTCTTATTTTAATCTTAATCTGGAATTCATTGCAAACTGTTTGTGCGGGATATGAATGACATGATTTAGTTTTCTACAAGAGTTAGTAAAAAACATCACCAGTGTGATCAAATCTTCTTGCCAAACATCTGCAGTTTGGCAGTGTATACATGGTAAATGGACTGATTCTTATATAGCGCTTCTCTACTCTCTCGGAGTACTCAAAGCGCTGTATACAACATGCCACATTCACCCAATCACACCCATTCTTACAAGCACTTTATCTATACTTAGTGCTATCTAACTACATTCACACACATTCATACTCCGATGGATGCATCGGAGAGCAACTTGGGGTTAGTATCTTGCCCAAGGATACCTGGCATGCAGACTGGAGGAGCCAAGGATCAAACCACTAACCTTCCGATCAGTAGGTGACCTGCTTTACCTCCTGAGCTACAGCCACCCTGAAACATATATATATGTGCTGTATATATATATATATATATATATATATACAGCACATGAAAGGTACCTCTCCAGTTCCCCTGCTTCTGGCTTTCCTGACCCCATGGATCCATCATTTTAGTCGGTTAGGCTGCTGTTTGTGCTGGTCTCATTCAGCTCGGAGTCTAGGTGATGTCTGATGAAGTTGAGACCTGTGGAAAGATGTATGGTTTTCAAAAGAATTAGGTCTGGTCATTATAGTGCTGT
>NW_005187498.1:70088-81477 GCF_000239375.1 Pundamilia nyererei
CGGGTAAAGGAGCAGGGTTGGAATTGTGACATTAAAAAAACAATAATTGCTAAAAGAAATTTAATTTGTAGTTCTAAATAAACTCTAAATGCATTTAGGACGTTTTTTACTCACTTTATGTCTCTTCCACGATATTATTTCTCTCTCCAACAACATAGGTTACAATTAGATTAGCATGACCAAGTATGCAAATTAGGCGATGATGTAATTTTGCCTGTGACAAGCTTAGAATATTTCCGCTCGAAATATACTGTGCACCTGCTCAATTAGTTTTAGCATCAAAAAACCGCCAAGATGACCACCAACTACCACCAGCGTTTCTTCACACATAACTGTTATGATCTAGTCCCATTTCAGAAGATTGACATACTGTTCCAGGTCATTTTCCAATAACTTCATTCAGTTGTCTCAGCTGCAGATAACTGGAGATTTATACAAACATTTTCTTTCTTATGCTTTAATTCATCACAATCTATTCCTGGTCATTTTGTGAAACAGTTATATAAAAGAAATGTATTATTCATGTTTACACATATGCAATAAAGCAAAAAAAAAACAAAAAAAAAAACTTTGCGGTGCATTTGTATTATACTTTTCTTATTGACCAAAGTCTTTCAATGCAACAAAACATATAATTTCTTTCTTATTACCACAACCAATGACTTTTTAATCACAGCATACCAGTCTGAAGAATATTTTGTGTGTGCAGTCATCACATTGTGATTTCTCTTTTGGAAGAAAAACTCCTGCCATAAAAATTGCAATAAGTTTTTGAGCATAGAGTAGAGCACTTTTGATTTTAACTACAATATTTAAGGTCATACAATATAACTTTAACACATGCTGCCGTCTTGAAAACAAAAATCTTTGCTCTCATGAACTGCTAGCTCTGTTAAATCGTAAGAAATTCTATGTGACAGAGGAAGGCGCAATTCCCAAGCCTGTGTTGCATCAGGCTGCTAATTGTACCTGATGGTAATTAAGAACAATCCACCAGTAATGCATTCATGCACACCAACTCAGCTGCGCAACTCTGACATTTGACAAAGCCAGTGTGGCAATAGTAGTTACTTGCACAAAATGAAAGAAACATGAGGTGAACTGGGAATACACATTGCATTCAAGCTTCATCAGCTGTGCGACTGTCTTTGTAATCTGTGAAGAAAAAATGAATGCAGCTAAGGATAATTTGGTAATGATCTGATGTAAGGGTTTTAGTTGAAACGATTTTAGGCAGCTCCTGTGAGAGATCACAAGCCATTAAACCGTTGCTTTAGGGACCACAGGGCCTGAATCTATTGAAAAGTTCATTAATGTTTTTGTTCCTTTGAAACCAACAGGAAAAGTTGTTGAAATATGCCCAGGGGCATTACTATGCATATGGGCTGGACGAGAACAAAGAACTTTCAGGCTAAATTTGAGCAAGACATGTGAGAAGGCCACCGGATGGAAAGCGAGCATCCATGACTTCATGGATGCTTGATAAGTATTTACGCAAGCCACAGCACACAGATGATAAACAAGCCTCAGGACCATTATGTCCACTCATAATGGCCCACAGAGGAATATCATTGCTTAATCACAACTTAGCCTCTGAGCTGAGCCTTTGACAGTCATGTCCTACTTGGATAAGTGACTGTCATCCGTTCTTCTGCAACCCATTCTGTGACAGCCACTTAGCATGCAGCATTTTTCATCTTTCTACAGATGTCCTGTCATCCATGTTGGATTATAACACCCATACCTGTCAGACAGTCTGTCATAAATGCTTCACATAAGCAATGACAAGAGTCCTGCAATACGACTCTGAATTAAGTGTCTTATCAAGAAATAGCTGACCCATTGACAGAGCCCTGGCACACAGTTGGGGTTTAAAAAATAAAAGAGGTGAAAAAATGCTAATGGAACATAAAACACTTTCTCCCCCTAAATTCCATCAGGGAAAGCATATAGTTCGATTGTGACAGAATGTAAACCTGACCCCATTTTTACAACCAACACAAAGTAAACCGTTTGTTTTTCTGTGAGTATTATTTCTTATGATTTTTTTTCAATATATGTCTGTTAAAAATTCATCCATCCATTTTAAAATATTGTAGAAACAAATAGAAATCCATACATTTCTAAAATATAGAATATTCTTCTCATGTTTGACTTTGCTGAAACATTCAATAAATAGCTTGAAAAACAGAAGTTCTCTTTCTGGTGTGAACAGCAGTGTGCTGTGCACAAATTGTAAAAAGCAGTAAAGTCTGTGTGCTCTCATTTGTGCTGGTTTTTGTTTCATTTATGGCACTGCATATGTATGTTATCTCTATATGTGCTAGTAAGCGAGATACAACAGCAGCTTGAAGTCATTCTTCTCCGTATTCTCCTTCCACATCATACTAGTGCCAGCAACAACAGGATCATTTTTCTATCTATCTATCCCATGCACCTTTGATGGGCCACATTAACTAGCCTTCAGCTGCTGTTTACTTCACTTGAAGCCTCCCCAGCACCACCTTCCTCAGTATGTTGTTTAATTCCTGGGCATTCTCCTATCCACTCTTTGTTTGTTCATTTCAAATGCATGACCTTTCCTGAGAACAATGATCAATCAATAGGTGTTTTCCCTCATCAAGGGCTTTCAAATTAAAGCAGCTGAGTAAATGAAAAGCCTTTCAAAACTGAAGTTATGAAGTGCAAGTGCTGTAAGTCAGACTTGGAAAAAAACAATCATCAGAGGCCTTTATAGTAAATTCTTCTGCAAGGAACATCTAAATAGGTTCCAAATGATTTATTAGCACTCATGGCATATTCTGGGCGAACTGCTGTATGTACGACAGTCAATCACAGCTTTCATGGCTGGGTTATATCAGAAAAAAAATAGTTAATTTGACAACCAGGAAATGAAAAGTCTTTATAATTGTTCTAAATGGCCAAATGACAACGCTAAGTACTTGCTGTCACAGCGATGAAAACAGACTATATTTTTGTTTCAGTATAAGAATACCAGTACATAAAAGTTGAACAGAATTTTGAGAAATTCTGAATGCTTTATTTTTTATAATTTGTTTTTAATTTGCAGATAAATAGAAAAAATAACAAAGAAAGATGACAAACATATATAATTGCAGCAAACGTGCCAAATTCAGGGCACGTTATTACTGACCTAAGTAAAGCAGATAATAGATTATCAGCCTTAACAAGAAAATTATCAAAACATAAAAATCAATCAAAATATTTAAAAGATCCATGTGAGGTTTGTGTGATGATCATAGATAAAATAAAAGGTTTGAGTGGACCACAGGAGATTTCAAGATTTTAAAATAAATGTTGTTAGTTCCTTATATACCCTTAACCTTTAAATTATTGGTGGCAGAAAATGAGAAAATGTTCTCTTTTGAAGAATATCTGCAAAGACAGTCCATACAGCAATTTAAGGTCAAAAGCTGTTTTCTGATGACCGTGTTTAATATCACCACTCCATATTTCAGTTTGAGAACAACATACAGCTGGAGGTCATCCTTCATGGAGTTAAAGTCTTTTACGATTCAAAACTAACAAAACAAATGCTCTTTAATTCTAGGGTGTTTTGCTAAGTCTATACAAAATTCAAAATTAAATGTATACATCAATTTTTTTTATTTTATTGCATAGATTTCTAAAAAACGACACATAGATATTTCTTTTATTATGCTGTTACAGCCATGTTTCCATACCATAAGCTTGTCGTTGGTTTCTCAGTCGATTTCACATTTCTGTCATCATATCTAGTTTCCCTTAGTGCAAGAGTAAAACTGCAACGATTGCATCCATTTTTATTGTGCATTTTTATTGTGGTATATATATGTGCCTAATCAAAATACAAACGGTACTACTAAGTGTTACCAAACACAGAGCTAGGACTACTCAGACTAAACATTATACTGACTGAGACAGAGAGAGAAACACTGAAAGGACAAACTACCACAAAAACAAAACAAAACAAAACAAAACACATGGACCAAAACACAGGATTACTAACTGAAATATATTAATTATATTAATATTATATATCAAACTGAAACTGCATGTCATCACTACAATATTCACAACTGCAGCCTATTTTTCCATCAGCTGTACTTCTTGAAAATGATCAGAAAGTCTGCCTGGACACACACACACGCACACCACAAAAAAAACAAGAGCTGTGGTCCGGTAGAGGTGTGAGACCTGTAATTTTAACGTGTATCAGATTGTTACTTGTGAAAGCACACTTCTTTAGTACATAATGCAAACTATACATTTGGACTTGTTTATGCGTCACAACAAAATGACAAGGCAGTAGTAAACAGAAAGACGCTATAAAAGGCACAACATAGCAAAACAAGAACAGAAGGGCATTCTCTGAGTTCTAAAGCTGAGAGAGTATGCAGAGGAACGAGCTGGTTAAAAACATTCATCAGACACTGTGACTAGTTTTCATAAAGAACCTTGTATTCTTCTTTTCTTAATGACATGCATTCCCTGGCAGGTCTAAGGAGCTTAGACTTAGACTACGATGACCTGGATGACTGAGAACCTTCAAAGATATCCTTGGTTGGGTTTTCATGGTTTGCAGCTGCCCCAGTTCAGTGACCAGAGGAAGAAAACCTCAAGTTATTTTGGTTGCCTATTCTTTGGTTGCAGGAAGGTTCCTATTGGAGAACTAAAATACCCATGGGTTACTCCAGTGAGACAAATTTTGAAGAAACTGTATCATAAGCAACACCGTTTTCCCATGCCATGGAGTTCCCAGTACAGTTTTTGTGCTGATGGTAATATCAGAAGAAGTTTGGAACTCTGCAGTTATACTTTTATACACCAAATGTACCCTGCTCTGGACAGGGCTCTAGACTAACTTTTTGCCATGGGCGTACCGGTACGCCTAACTTTAAAAAGTTAGGTGTACCGGCACAAAAGTTAGGCGCACACAAATTTTATAATAATTTATATAATATGTGTTTTTCTGGATACACTGTGCTTTTTCAGCATTCAAAGATTGATGACACCGTGTCAGAGCACTGGCTATGAATTTCAGAAGGATCAGGCCTTAACAGAAAAGTTAGCAATAGTTCTTTTCCTATTACAGCTACATCCACGTCTGTCGTGTCTAGGCTGCTCACTAGGGCTGGGTATCATCACTGATTTCTATAATCCATTCGATTCCGGTTTTCAAAGTCCCGATTCGATTCAGCTTAGCCTCAGACAGTCAGAAATATTATAATTCGGATCATTTATCAGTACTGACTTCATCAGAATTGTGAACATCACAGCAGATGCCTTTGTGTGAAAGTAACTGAGAATAAAACACAGAAAAACATGAAGGAGATTTTCCTGGTCTGGCTTTTTATAGCACATAACCTTAAAAATATTCTACAATGTTCTGCATATAAAGTTTAAATTTCTTCAGTATTGAACAACAGAAAAAATAGGCTTTCTTGTCCGAGGTCATTTAAGTGAAAAAAAGAAAAAGAAAAGAAAAAGACAGCAGCCGACAGCGCTGTAAACAACGGTAGACTGGTGGGTAATAAGCGAATGAATAATACAGAAAACAGAGATTGGAGATGGGAAACTGTTCTTGAAGTACAGAGAGAGATAGAGAGAGAGATAGCTGTGCATGGAGTGTGATTTTAATAGTCGTGGAAGCAAAACAGCAAAATTCATGACGACATTGATCAAATGTGAAGCACAGTTTGCTGCTTCTTTTGCTGCTGGCTCGGTGAATTTTGGTTGGAGACAAAACCTGCAGCTCAGAATCAGCGCAAAAAGACGTAAACACATGCGGACCAGACGCATCAGAACCGCTAAGCTCCGACAGCGTGTCCGTCTACGGGCCGTCGGGTGAGAAAGCCGAGAAAGACAAAGCTGATTCTGATGCATCGGGTCCGTTCTGTGTTTACGTCTTTGTGTGGAATCCGTGTACCTGCTCTCATTTGCTGTTTGGTTGTTGTTGAAATTTTTTTTTATGAGCTTTAATCTGAGAATCTGGCGTTTCTGGCAAAACACAGTTATATTTAAAAGTTGATTCAGAATTTAGTGAATTGATATCGCTTTATTCAAGCTACTCACCTCCCACTTCCACCTGCACTTTCAACTGGACCACGGCCAATCAGAGAGGTCCCGCCCCTTACTATCTCTGATTGGTTTAGTCCACGATAGGGGCATAATGTGTGTCTGTTGTTGACCACAGGGAAGGTTGCAGATTTTTTTTTTTCGCTACCCGAACAGTTGGTCGCACAGGTGCAACCAAATATTTTTTTTAGTCGCACCACTGAAAAATTTGGTCGTATTTGCGACCAAATTGGTCGTACTCTAGAGCCCTGCTGGAACTTTACAGTTTATCACACTATGGCTGCGTTGCTGTGGTTCATAAATGCTTCCACTTTATAGTAACACTACTAAAATGAATGGTGGTGTAACACCTGCTTAGTGTAGTAAGGCTAGGCCTTTAGACTAGATTCGAGAGGAGTAAAATAAGGTTATTACAATGTTACAATGGTGCAATAAACCAATGTAAACAACAAGAAAATGATACCGAAGATCGACAGAGAAGAGCGCTCTTTTGAAAATAACAACAAAATAAAATGAGTAGTCTCTTTAGACCTGACTCCTGATGAGAAGGATATTGGGAGTTCAATAGTTTCCAGAGAAACGATCCGTATGGAGGAAGCAGTTTTTGCTCTTGCTTATCTGAAATCCTGCGATTTGAAGTAATTCAGACTGTAGCTCTACTCCTGCATCCAGAACAGCTGGCCACACTGCTTTTGGATTCGCCAAGAGTTTTCACAGGGTCTGGCTCGCCATCCATATCCAGAACCACTTCAGAATCAGATCCAGGATCACAAAATAATAAGATATCTTGAAGTATATTGGGTGTGTGAGTAGAAAGAGATTATTTTATCATAACAAAAATCTTTTATATTAAGAGGTCTGTTACGGATGGCTCTATTTGACGATCAAAGAGAAAAGGGCCACTTCAGTCGCTCTCATGAGCATCAGTGCCTTCATACACTAAACGTTTTTAAGATTTTGTTGCATCACTACAAGTATATCTCTTTCACAGATTAAATACAAATAACAAATTTGAGCATATTTAATCATATGCAGCAGAGCTTTTTACACAAACGCATAAATATACTAATAAATCTGTTAAATAATCTTTTGTAAGTAAACTGTAAAGCTGTTTTTGTTTCTCAGTGAAAGGTCTTTAAAATCTAAGCAGCTCCTTCAAATGAATTAAAGTACATTCCCCCTCCGTGCATTTAAAAATCTTCTATAACACAGTTATTTCAACAATTAATTATGTTAATATGTGGCAATTAATTAAGAGACATGATTCCTCTTAACCTTCAGTCACAAGATTAGATGAGGTGAACTAAGCCCTCCTTTTTACCACACTAGAAAGGGAAACAGGTGTGTGTGCAAATGTCTACTTACAATGTGTTATTAATGTTATTTAGTTTCAAGGACGGATTTACTCACACTGCTTTCATGATTAATGGAGTACAGAAGTGCAGAAGCCATTCACTCAGAAGAGTCTGCACCTGTCTGACACTTTCTCAAGGCTTTTATGTACAAAATGCTTTGGATAACACATAGCTAACAGAAAACTCACAGCTCCTTGGTGAACTAATTTTTCTGTTAGCCCCCTATGCCCTCCGATCCCTTTTCAGTACTTTCCCCCCCTCTGTCTCACTGATGGACTCACTGTAGACCTTTTCCATTTTTACTAACCCTTGCCCATTTTTGAATACATTGCACTTCTTTCTCACAGCCTTTTACGCCTTGTGTGGGTGGCTGGGTGAAACTGAACATTTGAGTGAGCCCTCCAGGTCCTCAGCAAAGCACACACATACACAAACACCTACATCAGCACGCTGTACTCACACTACTTTTGCCACCTCTAATAGCCAAACAACACCTCATACTCCCACACTGTGATTTTTAGAAGTGCTTTTGCCCGATAAATTTGAAAAGAAAGCTTTCCTGGAAACTTCCCAGAAGTGTACAGGCCACAAAACAGGTTACTAGGAAGTGCTTCTTTTAATATTATATACTTTATTTGCACAAGGCAGTCCTGTGCCTGTGCCTGAATGGCTGGCTAATAATCAGCAGCTCCAGACACATTCCCAAAGCTTGTCTGATTCATACTAATTGACTGATAGCACCAATGATCCCTACATAGACGTGGAATCCTTCTTTGTAACAAATACTTATTATTACTGTGGAGTAATAAAACATGTAAGCCTGGAACTGGCTTAACAAGTAAGTGAATAGTATTCAGTGTTATTGCAAATAGTTCTCAGGAAGGTATTAAGGGGAAATTCAATTTCTTGGTCTCACGTTATATACATATTAATGCTTGGGATGCGGTCTGCCCCAAAGCCTGAGTTGTCTCACAAAAAGCTTAGTTTAAAAGGAAAACATAATAATCTAGCAACACTTAAAATTGATTGCAAACTTTCATTGTTTTCAGACATTTAATCCTTGGTGCTGAGGGGTAAAAACTAGTGATGGTAAATCTGATTCTTTTTACTGAATCGAGTTTTAATGAGTCACTCACCAAAGTGAATCGGGTTTTTTGAGTCATTTGATTCACTGAGTCAGTTGACCAGAGAGTGCAAACAATTTACATTTTTACTCAAACTTAATTTGTTTCTCTTTTCATATAAATACCACTGCTAAGATGAATGATTCTAAAAAAAACCAACTATTTTATAGAGCAAAAAATAGCAAAAACATTTCTAAAATTAAGCAATTTCCTATCAAAATTGCTTAATAAACATTTATTTTGTTTATTTTTATTTTATTAGTATTTTCCTTAAATGTGTAAAATATATATTTTCTCATCTAAATGTCCACTGAGCTGTGAGCCAGGGGGCGGTAATGTGAGTGATTCGTTCGCTTGCTCTATGATTCAGCACAGGAGGGAGGGGGTTAGTGAGTCCTGAGTGATTCGTTCACTTTATGATTCAGCACAGGAGGGAGGGGGTTAGTGAGTGAGTGAGTGATTCGTTCGCTCGCTCTTTGATTCAACACAGGAAGGGAGGGGGTGAGTAGGTCAAATGTGCTGTTAGCATGTTAGCATGTTAGCAGAGCGATGCTACTGTGAACCGAGGAGCTATTTTCTTGATGTGAGCTCAGGGTTTTTTCTTCCAGTTCAGAGCAGAAATGCTTTTGTTAAGAAACTGGCTGTTGTTTCCCCCCCCCCACAATTTTAATTATAAGCTAGATATATTTCTACTAAGCGAATTAGTTTGCTAACAGAAACAGGGATGAGTCAGTGAGTCAGTTGGGCTTGTGAATCATGATTCACGAGTCAGTAAAGTGATTCTCGAGTATTGAACGATCGTACATCACTAGTAAAGACACACTGTGATCCTATACATAAAGGTGAACAAAAAGCTCCCACTGGTCGAAGATTTTGTCCTGAGATAGATAGTGGCCCTATATATTTTATTTATTGTTGACTCTATTTAATTTGTAAAATATGTGTATACACACACACACACACACACACACACGTAGAAAAACATTTAGTATATACATCCAGAAATGCATATACTATTATATATTGTACATATATTTATTAGTTTCAGATTTAGCCATTCGTATATTTTGCCTTTTTATGTTATTGTATTTTGCACAACTCTGTTGCTTGTGAAGCTCGCACACAAGAATTTCACTCGCATGTGCTGTACCAATGTACCTGCACATGTGATGTGACAATAAAAGTGATTTGATTTGATTTGGCTTTCAAATGTGTTATACATTATGCCTTTCTTCTTGTGTGCATCTTTTATGGTGGTAATTTGTAGAGGAAACACAGCTTCAAATGAAATACTTGATTTTATTAAGTCCTTGTCCTCTATCTGAAGCCTGTGCAGTGTGATAAAAATGAGGAGTTAGCAAGCAAATAATAATTTAAATGTCTTATTTGTAATAGCAGCAGTGCCATGGGAGATATGTTTGGACATATTAGGGCTGTCTGTCATAGAAAATCTCCAAAGAATTAATGTCAGGATGTCTGAATGTGAGTAGTTGTTGGGTTTTTACTTCGGGTTGTATTTTCTGACTAACAGAACACATATCTGGTGTGAGAATTATGGGACAGCGGTACTCTTTTTTTTTTTCTCTGCTCACCAACCAGTTGCAGATGGCTGCTCATTCCTTAGCCTGATTCCCTCAGAGGTTTCTTCCTTTTAAAAGAGAGTTTTTATTTTCCACTTTTGGCAAATTCTTGCTCACAGGGAGTCATGTGATTATTGGGGTTTCTTTAGAATATTGAAGAGCTGTTATCTTACAATACTGAGGTGACTGTTGTTGTGAAATGATGCTATATAAATAAAACTGAATTAACTTAACTTAAATTGAATCAAATCAAATTTATGCAGTGCCTCCGAGCAAGAATGTCCGTGTACTGAATGTACTTGTTGGCCAGTGCCTTTCTGCATAGGTTATGTTCTGTTGATTAGTGTCACGGGGTCCTCTCCTAAACTTCTCCCGAACAAATGCAGGTATAGTCAGGAAGCGTTCAGTGTGTGTACTTTATTCTGCTGGCCTCTCATGTGCACAAAATATTATTTACAAAGAAAATAAACAACTAACTTAATTCAAAACAAAACCAAAAAATGTGTACAGAATGTATGAGCCAGCCTACATGTTACCCTCACTGTAGCATCTCACAGACTGCCCTCGGTAGGCCCCAGTGGCCTTCCTTTATATCCTATTGCCCCTCCCACTAGGCAAAATAGTTATCCCTCCATCATTTCTTTCACAAAACACTCTTTTTTTTCCTTTTTTAATTTCTACAATAATTCACAAATACATTTATGGCCACTTTCAGGCAGCCTACAGTGTTTCATAATAAAAGAAACCCCCCCCAAAAAAATAATGCAGTTCATGTAACCCTCCAAGCATGCGTGAATCCACTATTCAACCACGAAACACCATACCATAGACTTGCCCAACTGCTCGTGTAATCACCGATCACGTGGTGTCTACGCAACCAGCATTTTATTCAAGGTAAGGGACAAAATATGTTGGTCGCCCTCTGTACTGCTCAAAATATAGCTCTCACCCCTTCCCGTTTATCTGCCCAGTCAACTAAAAGAAGCGCAGCCACAGTAACCCAGGGTGACAGTACCCCAGTGACACCATCCCAGACCTGGGCGCACACACGCACAACCACCATTAGATTCTACACTTGTCGCGCCACATAGGCAGAGGAAGAACACGCAAAGGATACGCTCCCACTCTCCTTTATGATTTGAGAGGAGATAATGCCATCCAGAGGCGGAGCCAGACATTTGAAACACCCGGGGCTTAGCCCTAAAGGGTAGTATGCATGCGGGATATATATATATTTTTTTTAGGGGGGGGG
>NW_005187498.1:83176-88189 GCF_000239375.1 Pundamilia nyererei
GCTTAAGCCCAGTAAGCCACCCCCACGCTCCGCCCCTGATGCCATCCTACAACCTACAGCAACAGACCACTCAACTATTCATCCAACTATACTGTTGTTCCTAGGATCTGATGGAGCCACTCGCCTACCATGGGGGTTACTGCACCGAGTGCTCCGATTACCACTGGGACCACTATTACCTTCACCCTCCCTCCACATCTTCTCAAGCTCTTCTCTGAACTCTTGGTACTTCTCCAGCTTCTCGTGTTCAGCTTCTCGTGTGGGTGTGGTGTTCTCTCTCCGCCTCCTCCTCTCTTGCTACACCCCTCTGTACCTTTCTCACTCTTCTCTCTCCCCAGGACTCAGCTGCTGTTCATTGGCCTCGTTTAACACCTGCACCCAGTCAGCAATCACCTCTCTGAGGTCATAAGCTGGGGATGAACTGGATGTGGGAGGGTGATTTCTCTGGTATTTCTTGATTGTGTTTTAGACAAAAGAGGTCCTGTGGCGTGGAGTTGTAGGCGCAGTGGGGAGAGTAGCTGCTTCATGTGAGTAGTGTGGGCTTGTGGGCCTCAACAGCAGCAGCAGTGGAACTTGCTGTGGCTAGTGAATGGGAGGGCTTGTGGGCCCCAGGAGGTGCCTCCTCGTGTGTAGTTTATTTTGTTTGGTGGTTGTGTTCTTTGTTGTTGAGACCTTTAATAACAATAAAAACTATTTTATAAACACCTCTGTCTGTTTTCCTTTCATTCCGTTCTGGACCAGTTTGTTACCAGTCCCCACACACGGCCCTAGACCTTCATCGTGGGGGTTCATCCGGGATATGAATGGAAGGAACATTGATTAAGTTTTGGTGTGTTGCTTGCCGGTCGCTTGTTTAGTTATATTGTATCTGCTACACTCTCTCCAGTTAGCACAGGGGAGTGCCTAGCTGAGCGTAAGCACCTCTTACAGGCACTCATTTTTTATTTTGCTTTTTATATTTCTGGAGTAATCCCGGGTGGGAATTAGTTCCCTGTCGGGGGTAGGCTTGCTGGTGCTTTGTGCACCTGATGCTTAGCCTTTAAAGCTGCCTCGAGCATGGTACACTCCAGAAACTAAGTAGGATAACATTTTAGTAGGTAGGTCTGGGGAGAGGGTTGGTGGCAATGTTCCCTCTCCCTCTAAGCTGCGTGTTTGCACAATTGCGCACAGCTGGCATGGTCTCTGCGCACAGAAAAGCTGCATTGCGCACAAAAAAAAAAATCTAACCTAAATTGAAATTTTAATTAATACTTTAACAATTCTGTTTTGCAGTGTTAGTCAGTAAGTGACTGGCTGCTCTCGGATTAGAACAATGCCACCTTATCCCATAGTCCAGCCAATAATACGATTCACATTCGTATATACGCAGCTAATCAAATAAATCAAATAGCTAGCAAAGCGGCGTGGCTGCTGTGGAGTGAAGCCACGTTAATGACAACGTGTACAACTATTGGAGATGTGAGCAGGACGGACGGAAAAAGTGTGGACTTTATACCAGTTTTTAAATTGTGTTGACAGGCCACGTAAAACCAGAGTTATGATAAAAATATATGCAATGTTTGGTTTTCTTCCTGAATACTATCGTTGTTTATATTTACTGCAGGAAGAAATGGTAAAAACAGCGTTTTATAAGGAAAACGCTCGAAAGCGCTCACCGCCTGTGAGCAAAACCAAAACCAAAAAACCCCACCCTTTCCTATTGGTTGAAAAATGTACTATGTCGACCAATCAAAAAATGATATGGCAACATGGCATTTAATTGTTCAGGAAGGGAGGAAGTTTTAGGAGTGACGGCGGTGTTTTGAGATGTGACAGATTTGCAACATTTAGCGCATGTGAGAGATTTGCGACGTTGTGTAGTTAGTGTGTAGGGTGGTCAATAGTTTTGTTGTGTGTGTCAGAACAATAAGGTGACTACTGAATGTTACAGGTTTTACAGGAGTGATACATCTCCTGTTGTCAGGCCTGCAGGTATCAGGCTTGTGATGTTCTCCTTTATTTCATAGTGGACAGAAATTATTTTTGGAGTGCCACAAATAATCCCCCGGAAGTGTCTCCTCGTGGTGTGTAGTTTTTTTTTTTTTTGGTTGGTTGGTTGTTGTGTTCTTTGTTGTTGCGACCTTTTTCTTTTTCTAGTGTTATTAGAAAAACGACATTATATCTTTATGTTAAGATTATCTATAATAAAAACTATTTTATTTACCAAACACCTCTGCCTATTTTACTTTCATTCCGTTCTGGACCCATTTGTTACCAGTCCCATCACACACCCCTAGACCTTCATCGTGGGGCTGTAACACTAATGTAGCTGTCATTCGGTATTGCAACATCTATCACTACAACAGTAGTGATACTAGTGAGTCCTGGAGAGTCCTCTTCACACACTAAGGTTAATTATGGAGTTCCACAGGGTTCAGTGCTAGAACAAATTCTGTTTACATAATGAAAGCTTCCTTCAAGGAAATGTGTATAATAGACCTCTCTGTATTGAATAATTTCTGTTATTAATCCCGAGCTCTCTTCCACAGCATGTCTTTGATCCTGTCTTCCTTCTCTCACCCCAACCAGCAGCAGATGGCCTGTTAAAAATGGAGTTTTTCCTTTCCACTGTTGCCAGATTGCTCACTCATAGCAGGTCATATGATTGTTGGGTTTTTCCTCTGTTTGTATTATTGTAGGTTCTACCTTACAATGTAAAGTGCTTTGATGTAAACTGTTGTTGTGATTTGGTGCTGTATAAATAAAAGTGAATTGAATTGTATGTTTTCAGGCTAAAAAGAATAAACTGACAGAGTAAAAAAGTGACAGTATGTTTATTGTTATTATTTCTTTTTTCTTATTATTATTATCTTATTATTATTATCACCAACAACAACAACAACAACAACAACGATAATAATAATAATAATAATAATAATAATAATAATTATTATTATTATTATTATTATTATTAATTGTATTTTTTTGTTTAAAAAATTTATTATAAGAATATTAACAAGGAAAAGCAGAGGAAGAAGAAGAAATAATGCCGCACTGCCGAAGAGGATTTAACATTAGAATCACACCACCATGATGACCTACTATCTTTTGAAAACCTTTACAAGGTCAGGGTTTTTGTCTGTCATGGCAAAAGCTAAGAAAATAAATATTCATATGTCCGTTTGAATTGAATCACTACAGAAATAATGTTCCCTGCTATTTCAGATGTTTATTGGACTTATAAAGGATGAAAAACTTGCTGGTATTTTTAACCATACCAAAATGAAAACATTGCCTCTAAATATATTTTCTGTAATGACTTCTATAAGTAGTAAAATTGGGGTGGCTGAGCTTCTGAGACTAGAATCATGTTCTACAATGAGAATCACAATTATCCTTACAAATGATAGATTATGAGTAGTGCATGTAATGTTGCATAGACAGAAAACCTTGTTTTGTTGACGAAAAAAGTTCTACCTCAAGGCTGCATTGCCATAATTATGTCATATTCACACTTTTGTCAAGTTTATGTTTTAAAATGTATTTATTTACTTAGAACTTTAAAATGCAGATAATATGCAAAGTTGAGATCACCCAATTAAAAAACACTTGGTAGCTGGTTTTAGACCATTCATATGTTTCATTCATGTACACAAAATCCACAAATCCTTAAAGTACACCACTAAAGTACACTAATACTGAAGAATTATTGTTTCAAAACTTCATACATTTTCATATCATACATATAAATATTTTTTAAAAATGTATATATTATTTTAAATGTGAGATAAGACATTTAACACACTGTGTGTGTTAAATGTAGATATAGTTCATTCAATAAACTTCACTTTTGTGTCTGTGTCTGTGAGTACTGATGCAGATTTAATTTAATTAAGCTGTGAATAATGAATTACAGGAGGGATGTCAAGAACACAGCAGTGTGTTTGTCTGCTGATTTCTGTCAGATTTGCTTTGTTTTTCAGTCAGAATTTAAGCTGCTTATTCTCTCAGACAATCATCCGTTGCCTGTACTGGACACGTCCTTTTTTACATGTAATTCAACACCTATATATGGTTTTGTTATGTTCCATGACTGCTTGTTACCATAATCAGTTAGAGCCCTTTTTGGAGTTTGTCAGAGTATTTATCTAAACGTCATTAGTGAAATTGTTCCATTTGCTTGAATTCTCTGTTTACTTCATTTGGATATATTCTTTAGTTCTCCATTAACTGAAAAGAGTTGCCTTCAAATAGTCCTTTGTCCCCAATGATTGCATTAAGCAAAATGGCTCTCTTTGCTTCAGGCCTGCAAATAACTGATTGTGTATAGCCACAAGTCTGAAAAAACAAACAAACAAAAAAAAAACATGTAGGCTACCAGGCTTTTGTCATTTGCAGTGCAAGGCAGTGTGCACCAGTATAGGCACAATATTCATCAAAATCACTAACCACCAGTAGAAAGTTTCTGTTTGGTCATTTTTGACAAAGCCTTTATTACCTTTTTACATGCTTTTGCAATAGAGACAAAGAAAGTTGAAGACAGTACTTTACACACTGTGTGGGAATTGGTTTCCTTTTCCGTTATCCTTTTTTAGAAACAGGTGGGCGGATCAGCTTAGGTGGCATCACACTGGCACACCTGAGGACCATGTGTATTGCAGGAGCTATTTTTTGCCTGATTCTCATCTCTATTTTGTTCAAACTTGAACTTTGACAAAGTTGTAATCTGCACTCTGTATTTGCTTGTCACCAGTCTTTGTCCAGCTCGGCAACTTCACCTGGATCTTGAAGAAGGGCTTCTGCTGAGACCTTTATCCTCTTCCACCAGCCCGAAACAGCAATGTAAAACTTGTACCCTGCGACACTTACCTAAACATTCACACCTAAGCAGCACATGACACTGTGCACACTGTGCTATTACTGTTAATTTATCCACAATTCTAATTAGCTGTTTTATACCTACAAACACACAAAGAGGCAAATCTGTTTTCTTATTAGTAAAATACTTTTGGTAACTCCAAAAGTATATATATA
>NW_005187498.1:88243-89244 GCF_000239375.1 Pundamilia nyererei
TATATATTGGTGCTGTCAAATTTAACACATCTGGAGTGCAGAATGACTCAAAATCCGTGAAATGTTTCTGTCAATGTATTTCGGGCAGTTCGTCCAAGTAGAGATACCTTCACACATGCCCCAGTGGGCAGTTGATCTGGTAGTGACGGGCAAGCGACATTTGGCCCTCTCGATGGGAAATTTGAGTATTAAAAAAATAACAAGACGGAACAGTCGACCGACCGACATAAAGTATCATGCACATTGCCCAAGAAGGAATTTTCTTTTCACCGAAGCAGTTCCAGCTTAAAATATCACATTGGCGCGAAGCTTACGTTGGTCAGGGATGCTGCTAGGACTTTGGCTAAATGCATCACCTAACTTGCAACAAAAACCACTCACAGAGCATCGGGAACTCAGTAAGTCTACCTCGGAAATATTGACTGACACAATAGTGGATTGCAACAAACTCCAAACCTATTAATATCGTTAAGAACATGCGCTTTACATAGCTTTGGTTCCTCGTTTCAAGGACTTGAAGTGCCTTCCCAAGAGTGACACAGAGAGAGTGGATTAATGTTTTTTGTTGACATGAATGTTCAAGATGTTCAATAAACATGTTCAGTGTGTAAGTTTTGCCTTTTTTTCAAGTCTGTTTGCTCATGCAAAATGAATTGTGATTAACATAAAAATGAATGACATTTAATTGATTAATCAAAATTAATCCACAGTAACACTGTGATGAATCTGATTAAACATTTTAATTGTTTGACAGCACTAACATATATTAAATATTAGTGTACACCTATTGGTATATAGGTTTTTTAAAAAGTTGTTTTTCACAGGAAAGAACCTGTGCTAAAAGACTGAAGAAAACTATTCAAATTCTCTTTGAATTTAAGCAGACATTCTTTGTGTTTACAAAAGTGTCAGTTACAAGTTTAAATATAAAGTTGAAAAAAATGTAATTGCAACCAAGCTATTGATCAAGTAATTGTGATTAATCACGATTAATTACAGAA
>NW_005187498.1:89499-98958 GCF_000239375.1 Pundamilia nyererei
GGTGCATTTTACCACCAGTAGGAGAGGGGGGAGGGGGGGGTTGTTATATTAACAGGAGATAACCTGAATGTAAAACAGAGAAATTACATATTTAAAAAAATTACATATATAGAAATCAATAAAAGTTGCGCAGTTATAAAACAGAAAACTGAGGCTGAACACAGCAAACATAACTTTATTGTGTGCCACCAATGTACATATTTTTTGGTTGCTCAAACAGGTTATTTTTTTCAGTGTGGGAGGCATCTGTGAAACGTTTCTGAAGGATCTTCTTACTTTTAATCTTTTCCTATGAAAAAGCACCTTTTCCTTCTCCCAATGATAACCGCATCACCAGTTTCAGCAGAGAATGTCTGAGAGTTGTTCATATTGGAAGGCGACAGCACTGCAAATAGCATGTCATTCATTTCTGCTGTATAACACTCTGAATGGCACTCATCAGGAGACTAATCACAAGTTGACAACATCTGTCCGTGCTGCTGTGGTTCTGTCAAAAGTGCTCAGCACTGCCAGTTTTTCAAATAATTGTCCCTCAGGTGTCATGAAAGCTTTTTTTCACTTGCAATTTACTTGTCATCTCGCAAAAACTGAAATTCTTAAAAAAAAAAAAGAAGAAAAAAATGAGAACTAGAACTACAAAAGCCAGCTCTGTGAGAGGAAAACTACTTTTGTAAAACTTGGCAAATAAATATATGCGAGACTAGAGACCCAATGAAATCTAATTTTTGATAGCAACACTAGGAAAATGACGTTGAGTGCCAGCCATCAACACTACAAGCTTTCTTGTGTATTTATAACTGGGGTAGGTACCTTAATCCTCAGTCAGTAAAATTTGGCAATAATGCAACACTACAGCATATAAAGTAAAGTGAGTTGACAATTTTATTATGCCCTCATTTTGGGGAGGAATCCATGTTTAAAAAAAACAACAAAAAAAACCAGAAGCAAGCGAGCAATGTCGCTATTATCTAGCTAAAGCAATAAATCATATGTAAGTCTGGATTTGACATTTGAGAATAAAAAAAAAACAATTTCCTGGGTCTTAGACTCAGTGTGCTGCATTTATAGCCTTTGTGTCTTCTCAGTTTGTTGCTGGTTTGTACCATTTGTTTGCTTGTGTCTTCACCATTAATGTTTATAGACTTCATTTTCAGTGGCCTTTTTTGCTGCTTGTCACAATAAAAGTTTGTGTTTTGTTAAATACCTCTATTCTTAGTCTCCATTCCACAATACCTGACATTACATGTACAGTAAACTTTAAAAATCGATGTTCCTAGACGGCTAATATGGTTTGCTTGCTCCAGTTTCCTGCTTTGAGTTACTATTCTTGCAATTAAGAGACAACTGTTTTCCTTAAAAGTTGAAAAAAAAGTTTTCCAATGGTAAAAGCTTTACAGCAACAATTGTCTAAGTTTAACTGATCTAATTACATTCTAAGATTGTTGATAGCAATGTCAGTTACTTTGCAATTTCATAAAGTAATGTTTTTGAGACACTTGAATTATGAACAGCTACTGCTAGAGCTGCTAGAATACATTGGAATATTTAAGTCAGCTGACTTATATCTTTTAATCCTTCTAATGCTTTTAGTGGCTGCCAGGGGGTAGCTGGAATAATTTATGTCACCTTATGAGCTAGACCTGACAGCAAGTTTTGCAGTGGAAAAAAAAAAGGGGGAAACATAAAGGAAATTGAGAAGCTGCTTCTCTGTACACAACTCAGACTCAGACTGTCACTATCTCTTATGAAGAATATATTACCAAACAATGGCTTCACAATCTCCATTGATTCAGTAGCAACGAGGACAGGATTTATAGTAAAGAGGACATAAAATCACCACATTATAACTGATCTTTTTTAATAAAGTTAAGAGTGTTGTATGTTAAGGAAAGTGTTTGGAGTTCAAATGAAAATACATAAAAAATATATTGATCATAATCGATTTTTTAAAAGTAATTTTCTGGCTTGTCTCCATATTGATGTTGTATTACTGATGCTATCCTCAGGATGGCACTCACAGCAGCACAATACAAGTAGTTCACTTATTACTGTACAAAAAAGGAAAATTGCAGAAAATGAAGCCCACAGGTGTATTGATAACCTACCCACATATCCGGTAGCATCTGGCTTTAAGACAATGAGCAGGAGTGAAAGCTAAAAATAAACACCTCAGAGGAACAACTGGTGTAAGGTGTGGTGAGGTTTAGGAACACTGCTTAAGCAGATATGAACAGTGCGCAGTGATGCTGATGGCAAGTGAATCAACCAGCTGTTGGGATGCTAGTCACTTGTTTAGGGATGTTTCCTGCATAATGCTATCTGCACTTACCAGATCCTCCACTGTAAGAAGAACGGTTGGAAGTTTCAAAGCTCTCCCTGCAAGAACTCTGTGCAGAGAGTTTAGCAATTCATCAACAGCAGGTTGATAAATTGCTAAAAATAACTTAAAAGCATTTGATCTCAAATCATTTAAAATATCATTAGTTACTTTTCTTTTAAATGCTGAATGAAACTGTGGAGTTTAAATTAATTTAAATGTAAATGTGTTAAATCATATTCACTGTTGCTGTTTGACTAATAATACATTGGTATAAGAAAGCCTTTACCCATTACTATATAAGTTAGGGTTAAATTACACTGGACGCACATTGCAAATCTTTCGAAAAATACATATTTTGTTTAATTTGATAGAAGAAATATGTTTCAAAATGTTGGGACTGGGCTATGCTTACCGCTGTGTAGTATCCACTCTTCCGGATGAGACAGACTGGACTTTTAGGAAATTAATTTTGTCCTTTTTTGCCTGATATAGATTTCTAGGTACTTAACACGATATTATTTATATTTGTCATTTCCTGACATGCGTATAGAAGACAATTCACATGAAAGGCCTGAAATGCAGACATACCATTTCAGGGTACAGATTCTTCTACCATGAAGCTGTTTTAATAACTGCAGTTTAGCTGCAATTTAGCATTGCCTTGTCTTGCTGAAACATGCAAGGCCTTTAATGGAATGGAAATCGTCTGGGTGGAAGCAGATGTAGCTCTAAAACCTGTATATACCTTTAATTACTGGTTGTTCCTTTTCAAATGTGCAAGCTGTCAATTGCAAAAGCACTAATCCATCCCAATACCATCAAAGATGAAAGATTTTAAAACCTCTCTACTTCTCCTCTCTTGGTCCATCTCTTCTTTATTCCAGAGGATCCAACAGATTTCACATTTTGATTTGTCTGACCACAGAACAGTTTTCCACTCCTTTAGCCAAGAGAAGAAAGTAGCATTTTTGGTTCATGTTTACATTTGTTCTAATTATTAGAGCTATAACTTGCACTAGTAGGTGGTGTGGCGGACTGTGGCAGACAGACAGTGATTTCTGCAACTGAACTGTAACTCCCTCCAAGTTGAAAAACGGACACAAGGCGTTCTTGATTTTTACTGGCATTTATTGCACACAGGTGCCACCAACAGTGCCGTGAGAACTGTACAAACAACATAAAATAATCAATTTCCACAGTAAATTGTTTTCATAGAGAATAAACAATAAAGCACAATATTAAATGACATAAAACATTCACAATTTGACCTTTACAAAATGTTAACATATTACACCTGACTACCATAAACTCAACAGTTCTGTCACAAACAAACATCTTATTTTTCTACCACAACATATAAGATACAAATTGCATACCTCATTGGCCGCATTAACTTGCAGGGGTTAATGAAAACGCATTTTGCCGTGTGCACTCTTTCCCATAGCAGGAAAACTTCGTTGCACAGGTCTACATAGCTCTACCACCAAGTGAGAGAGGAAAGCATGCTGCCCTCTACCAAGTGTGGCATGTAACTGAAATTTTGTCAACCCCCAACAACAGACTGAACATTGGTTCCACCCTGGAAACATTCTATAAACCTTTAAATGTGTATTTTTAAACCAACAATCTATACATTAAATCTGATATATTAAAATAAAGTATTTTTAACTTATTTATTATAACTTAAACCATGAAATTATTTTAAACTGCATAACTGCTGCTGACGGCAGCCACACTCCCACCAAATCACTGGTGATTTTCAACTGAACCACATTGCAAAAGAAAAAAAAGTGTAGATGTCCCTTGGGTCAAAACATAAATTACAGAGATAGGAGTTCTAAACTACTCAGCTTCAAGTAGGGTAACTATTTTGTGGATGGGTCTCTCAAGATACACTGGCTTATTAACTCTTTTTTTTCTTTGGTCATCCAGTGTTGCATCACTGATTAGCAGCTTGAGTTAACTAATGATTCCATCCTCACTAGGGTACACCTTGGTTACCTTGGCCAACTTCCACTCATATCTGGGTAGACTATTATCCATCAGCATCACAATGTCAATGATCTTGGCATTACTCTGTGTTTTGTACCATTTTCCTCTCTGCTGAAGATTTAGCAAGTATTCCCTTTTCCATCTGGTCCAGAATTCATTGGCTAGGTATTGCACCTTGCGCCATCTCTTCCGAAGATAAAGGTCTTCCTTCACAAACTCACCAGGTGGTGGTAAAACCACTGAAGACTTCATGGTCAGGATGTGATTCGGTATAACAGGCTGTGGACCAGTGGGATCATTCAGCAGGTGAGTTGTTAAGGGCCTACTATTTATGATCGCCATGACTTCATAAAGGTAGGTACACAAGGATGAAGTGTCAAGCCTTTTGGATAAATGATCCAAAATGGATGTCAACATACTTCTAATTGTCCTGATCTACCTTTCCGAGGCCCCACCCATATGGCTGGTAGATGCTGGGTTCATGACAAACTCACAACCTAGTTGTTTTAGGCTTTCTTAATCCATTTTCTTTACAGATTCCAAGAACTCTCGTCTTGCTCCAGCAAAGTTGGTGCCCTGATCTGACCTAAGCTGTTGAACACTTCCATGTATGGCGATAAAGAGTCGAAGAACATTAATAAAGGCATCACTGGTCATGTCGTCAAGTAACTCTATATGCACAGCACGAGAGCATAGACATGTGAATAGCAGACTGTAGCATTTAAGTTCCTTTCTTCCCTCCTTAACGTAAAACGGGCCAAAGCAGTCCATTCCACACTAGGCAAAGGGAGGCGATGTTTCAACTCTTTCACGCGATAAATCTGCCATTCTTTGTACTTCAGCATTCCTTCTGAATTTCCTACATTTGATACACTTGTAGATGTAGGAAGACACTGCGTGACTACATCGTAATAGCCAAATGCCATTTGATTGCAGCTCATTCATAGTCATCCCACGTCCTGGTAATGAACCTTTTGATGGAAGTGTTCAATCAGCAACTTTGATATGTGGTTTTTGCTCGGCAAGATCGCTGGATGTTTGATGTGTGGGTGTAAATCTGCATGCTCCAGCTGACCTCCCACTCTTAGCACACCATTTTCATCCATGAAGGGATTCAGTTTGTGCTGCCTATTTGCACAGATTTCAGATCTTTGATTTCTTCGGAAAACAGTTTGTTTTAAACAGTAGCTATGTTGAAAAGCTCTGCTTCTTTCCTCTCCTCAAGACTGGTAACTTTGTTGGTTCTGCACATCAGACCCTTGACCTCTTTGACACATCGCATCAGTCGTGCAATGGCTTTAACTAGCCTTATCCAGTTTGAGAACTTTGAGAAATGATTGAGCAACGAACCTTCTGTGGTCAGTGTCTTATGGACAAAAGTCTTACGAAGTTTTGGATCTTCAGCTCCCAACTCTCCCACCTTAATCTCATCAGTAGGATGTTCATCCTGCCAGAGAAAATCTGGACCCAGTTGGAAGTAATTAGTCCCTTTTCTGTCAGACCCCTTGATGCATGGTCAGCAGTATTGTTCTCAGAAGTCACATATCTCCATTGGTCTGGATCGGAACCATCTTGGATATGCTGAATGCGATCTGCCAAAAATATGTGAAACCTTCTAGCATCGTTGTTGATGTATCCAAGAACAACCTTCGAATCCGTCCAGAAGAATTCTTGGGCTTGAACTTCCAACTCCCTTTTAAGCAGGTGACTCGTTCGCACTGCTGCTGATAGCTCAAGCCAGGGTACTGTGGTGACCTTTGTAGGAGTCACCCTGGCTTTGCCAATAACTAGAGAACAGTGGACTTGGTTTGAAACACTGATTGCTCTCAAGTAAGAACATTCACCGTACCCTTTAACACTCGCATCTGAGAAATGCAGCTCATATCTTTCAACTTTCTCAAAACCTTCTGGGAGATAACAGCGCTGAATTTTGATGCCAGCCAGGTTCTTTAAATCTAACAGCCAAAACTGCAACCGTGGTTTGAGCTCTTCTGACAGTGGCTCATCCCATCCAACCTTGTCTTGATACATCTGTTGGAGTATTTGCTTTCCAACCAGAATAAATGGTGCCACAAAGCCAAGAGGGTCATAGATGGATGCCACAGTTGATAAGACTCCTCTTCTAGAAAGTGGACGCCCATTCACAATCACTCTGAAATGGAACTGGTCTGAAACAATGCACCATTTGATTCCCAGAGCTCTCTCAATTTGGGACTCACCAAGAACCAAGTCACTATTTTGTACTCAATCTGCACGTTCACTCTCTGGAATGGATGCAAGTACCTCATGATTGTTGGAAATGAATTTGTGAATTTGCAGTTTGCCAGCACTGCAGAGTTGCCTTGCTTCCTATACCAACTTGATGGCTTCATCTTTGGTTGCGACACTTGTGAGCCCATCGTTCACATAAAAGTTTTGTTCAATGAACTGAATGGTTATTTCACTGTAGTCACCATGTCCTTGGGCGGCAATATGTTTCAACCCAAAGTTTGCACAACCAGGGGAGGAGGCAGCTCCAAATAGGTGCACTCGCATGCGATAGACAGATGGTTGAGCCTGGAAGTTTCCATTGTCCCACCAGAGAAATCTCAAGTAGTCCTGGTCCTCTGCTTTGATGTGAAACTGATGGAACATACACTCAATATCGCACATTATAGCGACTTGTCCCTTGCGAAAGCGGCAGAGAACACCTATCAGGCTGTTCGTTAATTCTGGTCTAGTGAGAAGGTAGTCATTTAATGACACGCCTTCAAATCTTGCTGAGAAGTTGAACACAACCCATATTTTTCCTGGCTTGTGTGGATGATACACTCCATGATGAGGAATGTACCACACAGGACTGTTGTTAATTTCTCCTCTTGGGACCTTTTCTGCATCCCCATTTGTTATGATTTCACTCATAAAGGTTGTGTAGTCCTTTTGGTATTGTTTGTCTTTTTCGAATCTTTCAAGCATCGGCGCCTATGAACTGCACATGCCTTGTCTGGGAGATTTGGTCGATCTTTCTTGAAGGGAAGTGGCATTTCACAGTGACCGTCTGCTTTAATTTTGATTCCTTCTTCCATTATGGTTAGAAAACGCAAATCTTCCTGAGATAAATTAGGATCCTCCACTCTTCTCTCACTGAAGTGATACTCAAGCATCCTCAGCACATCTGGTGGCGAAATTAACTCCTTAACTTGGGTTCAACATATGTATTTCACTTCATTTGTGAGCTTCTTAGATGTCTGGAGATGAGGTTTCACCGACTTCATGACAATCTTGTGGCTGCTTCCTATGGAATCACCATTGTTGACACATGGGCTAACACAACCGACTATGCTGCATACTAAATATGTCTTTTGAGCAAATGGCTCGTTGTCTTTACCTGGGACAACCTCTCAGGTTAGCAAAGCCTGTGGGCAGTTATATGCTATGAGAAGCCCTACATCACACTCAATCAATGGAGCAATCTCCGCAGCAAGATGCTCTAGGTGTGGCCAAGCTCTTGCCATTTTTGGTGTAGGAATGTGACTTAGATTGGCAGGTATTGTCATGTCTATGTGTAGGCAGGCAGGAAGAGAGGACCCAAAATGCAGGACTCACTGAGGTGGAAGTAACTCAAAAACACACAGCTTTATTGCTGGTAAGAAGCAGAACAGAAAAACACTAACTAAACTGGAAGAACAGAATAACTAGGCAGGTAGGCTGGCTGGCAACACACAGAGGGTGAACAGATGTTAATGACGCGACACCGAGTAGGGGAAGACACAGACACTAAATACAAGAGGTGAACGGAGTGAAGAGGAAACAGCAACCTAAACCAAACATGAGGGCAAGATAACAAAACCTAAACCAGAAATAATCATCATGGTCATCATCATCAACATCATCATCAGATAACTAAAGAATCAGAATATAATTATAAACAAAACAGTATCACCAGAGAATAAGAACT
This sequence comes from Pundamilia nyererei, assembly GCF_000239375.1. NCBI lineage: Eukaryota > Metazoa > Chordata > Actinopteri > Cichliformes > Cichlidae > Pundamilia > Pundamilia nyererei. The sequence continues at coordinate 97,749 of NW_005187498.1, forward strand.
AATCAACAATGCAAAAATAAACCAAAACATAAGAAACTCAAAATGCTGGGTCAAACCGACCCAGGACCGTGACAGGTATGAACTCTCTTGAATAGGTTACAGGGAGAGAAATCTTCTTTGATGAATAGAAACCTCTCAACTGGAGTCCAACTAAACTCTGACTTGGGATGATTGTATTTCTGGATGAAAGTGTGGAGAGTTTTAACTGCACAGACTCCCCTTTAGTTACCAGAGCTTCTCCCTTATCTTGCATGACAAATGTGGTATCGCTTTGGTTATCAAGTAGTGCATATATACGAGAATTTCATTCTCTGGGTTAGTTGATGTAGATAACCAATCTGGGACAACTGTAGAGGAGTACATGCTGTCCATGCCTTGCACTACTCTGTTTGATGTAGCTTCATTTGATGGTTCAGGGGTGTGTTTGCTCTCTGTTCTTTCCTTTGACTTAGCATATTTTGAGTTTTTTACACTCTCCCCATGCTCATCACTGCTTTTCTCTCTTCTGGTTGCCCTTTCGCAATCTTCATGTAAACATGTTGGGTGTCTTTCCTTACATGTTTCACAAAGACTCCTTCTTTTGCAGGTCCTTGAATGATGTCCTGGTTGTAAACATCCAAAGCACAACTTCTTTGTCTGGACAAATTTAACGCGTTCTTCAACTCGTTTTTCCTTGAATTTCCAGCATGTCTGAATACCATGATTGCATTTTTCCCAGAAGGTGCATCTCTTGGGTTCTGCATTCTCTTCAGAGTTGCTCACAAGCGCCTTTGCACCAACGTTTCGTGCCTTTGTTGTCTTTATTTTTTCACCATCACTGGACTTCAAGGCATGAAGAGAAGTTACTGGATTGCAAGCTATTTTTGCTTCCTTTGTGATGAATTCTACAAACTGACTGAAAGTAGGAAACACACTACAAATTTCTTCTATCTCAATCACCTTCCTATTCCAACTGGCCACCAGCCATTCTGGCAGTTTTGTTAGAATTTTTTGACTTTCATCACAGTCGTTCAATACTTCCAGACTCTTAATCTGGGACATTGCAGCCTGGCAGCCTCTAAGGAAGTCTGAAAAATCCCTCAGCTCAACACTGTCTTTGGGTCCGATTTTGGGCCATGCTGCAAGCTTATCCTGGAAAGCTTTAGCTATCACAAATGAGCTTCCAAATCTTTCTTCCAGGATATCCCATGTTGAGTCGTAAGCTGCATCT
>NW_005187498.1:100277-109197 GCF_000239375.1 Pundamilia nyererei
TATATTGTGTATCTGGAATGAATTTTAGGTCTCTACGTCCATCCCATGGGGAATGGGAGCAGTAACAAAGGTGTTGCGTTTATATTTTTGTTGAGTGTAACTTTTGATGGCCCTTTTTGCAGGTCCACCAACGTATTTACAAAGGTAATAGGCCTTTTCATTTACTGGAATGTTTTTCCTACCTATTAGGGTTTGAAATGACATCTTCCAATCGTTGTTTCTCAGTGGGTCTCCTATGAAGACAGAAGGTTCAGGTACTGGTAGACGGCTTACATTAATAGACTCTGCTATTGCTTCAGCAAGGACTGTGACACTATCTGTTTGGTGTATCACGGGATGCTCACGTGGACTCCTTACAGCTCCTGGAGATCTATGTTGCTGAGCTGCATGGTTATGAAGTAACTCTGTTATTTCCTCATCTGAGCTTGCATCTTGTTCATAAACTTGGAGCCGTGCCTTTGCCGCACTTAACTTCTTAACAGTCTGTAAGCACTTCTCTTCCAGTGCTTTCTTTCTTGCCACATTTTCTTCCTCTTGTAATGCTATCCTCTTTCTATCTTCTTCTTCAAGGCTTTCAAGTTCTTGTTGTTCACATTCTATCTCCTGCAGGACCTTTAGTGCAGCTTGTGTGGCAGCCAGCTCTACTACAGCCTCTTGTCTCTTAATGGAGGAAAGGCTTGACTTTCGCGACTTTATGCTGGAACTGCTTTCAGAGCTTAACCCTTAGATGCACACGTGGGGTCAAAAATGACCCCATGGGTTGTTTTTCTTCAAAATCTTAAAAATGAAAAGTTGTAATATATTCATGTTGAAGGTATTCCTCATAAAATATGTTTGTAACATGAGGCTATTTGCAATTTTATTTATTTTTTCAATAATTTAAAAAATGCAGTTTGTGTATCACTACTCCACTCTTCCAGAAGTGGGATCAAAAATGACCCCAAGCAGTTCCTATGGAATTTTCTATGAACCTTTAATTCTTAGCAACTCTGAGTGTCCCACTTACACTTCTGATGGATCAGGAATTTATTTTTAGACAGTAACAAACGATTTATACTTTTCTGTGAATTTCAAACATTGTCCTTTCTGATGTTTATTTTTAATATCTAAAGTAACATAGCTACTATGAGGCCAGCTAGGATCCCTGTGGACCTTGCCCTACAAATGATCCAGGATGGAGGGGATGAAGAGCCCATCAGAGGCATTGACTCAGAATCTGACATCTTAGATATAGAGGACCCAGACTACACCACTGAATAAGGCCAGTGAGACACAGAGAAGTCCTCTAAAGAGGAAATGGATATTGTGTCTAACAGAATGAGCCCCTCTTCCTGCTCAATATTCTGAATAGTTGGCCAGGGCTTGCACCTGGGTTTAGTACTGTCTCCCCAATAGATGCATGGAAGATGTTCATGTCTGATAATATAATACAGGAGGTGCTGACATGCACAAATATGGAGGCACGAAGAGTAGCCAGAGACAGGGGAAAAGAGTGGAAAAATGTAATCTAACATAAGCTCATGGCCTCATGGATTAACCATTCTTGCAGGAAGTGAACTGGTATGTACCATTCGGTGTGTTTTTTGGGAGTCCTCTGCACTCTTCCACACCCGTGGAAGAGTGTAGGTATTGGTAGGTTGTGCATCCAAGGGTTAAGGGCAGAGGCATCAAAAGCATCAAATTGGCTATTCTTCCCTTGTCTTTTTAAAGATAAAACTCATTGCTACAGCCAGGAAAAAAATACAAAATTCACCCGTTAGACCTGCTTTTTTTTGTTTGTTTCTGTCTCTATTGTTATGTATGTATGTATGTTCTGTCACTAGTTAGCTTACATAAATCAATGTAGGAGTATTAACAACAATGCCATTTTATGTATTTGGACAAGATAGCACTACATTTACTCTAAAACTGTAACTTCAAGAATTTTAATTTTAAATTCAGTTTCATGCACAGTGTTAAATGTGTAACAGTTGTTCAGAATAGGTGTCAGTGGTATAAATTAGACTTAGTACATGTAGTGTTTCATGTACTCCACATACACAGTAATTTTACAGTAATTCACTTGAAACAGTTTCTTGTGAAATTTTAAGTTCAAAATAAGTAACATTTGCCAAAGATTCTTTTCTTATTCACAGTGAAGGTGCAGCACCTTCTATGCAAAGTTACAATCGTTTATGTTGCTGACACTATTTGAGAGTGAACATTTTATGCCAGTTATATAAGTAATATAAAGTGCAAGACAACATTGCAGATTTAAGACATTTGAGACATTCAAGCAGCTTAAATCTTGAAAAACACGGTTTGGCAATGAAGTGAGCAAACAAGCACCAACACTATCCTTTGAGGGAATGGTTCATTATCACTAGTGACAAACATGAAAAGCCAATGGTAATAAGCGAGTCTGAAATGCTACTCTGCAGGAAAAACATTTACGATTCTGAGTGCCAGCAACAATTTCTTTGGCTGCCCAAAGATCTCCCCACATAGTATTTCTTTTCTTTAGTGCTAGTCAGAGAAACGCCAAGTAAGATAATCCATTACTTTCCCCACTGACTAGAGCACATACACGCACAAGCATAAAGGCAATATACCAGGTTGACTGGCTGTTGATGCCAGTTTATTACTTCTAATTCTATTTACCACTATTCTTGCAACTGTGCACCAGCTCACAGTGGGTTGTAAAGAGTTTATTTCTGATATGGGGGGAGTTTCAAATCACATAACAGAGTGACTTTTTATATTTACATTTTACTTACTATTTCCTTTAATTTCCTCTTGATAAAATAAAAGGTATGTTTTGAAATGCAACATAATTTGTATTTCTTAAAACTTAAAACTGAATTGAATATGCAGTCTGTGTTAATCACACCAGTCCACACTGTAGTTATTCTAATAGGGATTAACTGATTTAATTTAATTGCCTTAGGGCAACTGTAGTTGTGATTTGGTGTTATACAAATTAAACTGGATTGAACTGAATATGACTTAAGACTTATTTTATAGCATTTTTAAACACTAAGGAAACCAGTAAATGCAGGGAGGCAGAAACACTGAATGACTGAGGTGGTGAAGGGTTCCTACGGTGTGGAAACCAGGTTTTGCTGGCTCTAGACAACTGTAAAAGAAAGAGCAACAGCTTGGCTGTAAGCATTCATGTTATGTTGGAGGCTTAACATCTGATCATATAGAGAAGCAGCACATAACATACACTGCTGAAAGCACAGTTGGAAGCGCAATTAGAACATAAAACACACAAAGATACACATACGTAGTGGCACACAGAGCATCTTAGGTGGTATTTTGCTGTGAGGAGCCAACAATCCAAACAAGCCAAACAATCAGAAAATGAGCTGTGGCCTCTAGCCAAGTAATACTTTGATTGGAGTTCATTCTTGTCAGGCCACAGACTGTGCAGTTTCATCTCCTTAAATCCACCACTTTGAAAAGAAGAAAGGGTTGCGGCCTATAATTAATCTTAAACCCTGTTGTGGAAAGTGTACGTTAATAAAAACAGCTACAGATTAATTTCCATCTAGAGATAAATAGCTGTTCTACATATAGAAGAAAATTCATGTGAAACAAGAATTGGGAGTGTTGTGTGGGAATCTCAAGTGTATCTGAGTGTGTGGGGAGTTGGTTTAGACACCTTTACACTGAGGTAATGAGTTGCTTCACATATTTGTTTTGAGAAACTTTTAAATGAACTTTGGCAACTTGAATGTTAATAGAGATCAATATAAATTTTCTAGTTTTGGGCAAAAGAAAAGTGTAGTAAATTCATGATTCAAAATAATAACAAAATAATTTTTTATGCCACCATGAGTTTACAACTCAACTGGAATCCAAAAGGTTCTGCTACAGGGTACTCTATCACAGGATTTACACACAGTAATCAGCTGAACAATAAAATAAAAATAAACCATGGCTTACCCCTTGGTGAATGATGCTTCCAAATTATGCTTGCATCAGGTCGACCAACTGCCAGGCACATAAGATTGACGTTGCTGCCTTCATTCACCGTGACGTCCTTTGATATGTTAGTGATCCTGGCAGGTACTGAGGGTAGAAAGAAGAATCGTGATTGATGTTTTTACTCTAATTAATGACAAATAAACAAAGTACTTGTTATTGCATGTGGTCAGACCCATGATGAGGTTAAAAATAACCCCAGGGATGGGGACTCAATTAGCATGAAATTAGCTGACAAATCTCTCAATTCTCTGGCTCGGTGTGATGTTATACATGATTGATTTTCTTCATCATGTATCTATGCCACATTGCTTATTAGACAAGCATCAGACTAATTTGAAGTACGACAGGATTTTAACTTTCACCAAGGAAATTTGATTTGTGTGTGTGGCAGGCTCATTGATTGAGTGTGCTCTGTAAGAGGATAACCTCAAGTCAAGGGTTAGACGTTACTGTCCTTCACTGTAATTTAACTCTCTCATATTGACTTGAACTTTAAAACCACATTAGCCCAAAATGCTGGGTTGACATTCATAGAAGAAAAGGACAGATGAGAATGGGCATGTGCCTTAATTGATCATAAATAATTTCATATCAAGAAAACAAAAATACAACAGAAACTTCTTCCATTCTGCCCTAGAACGGAAGAAGTTTCTTGGATGAGAGTTGAAACGTCTTCAAGCAACTTAAAGAAGTCCAGACACTTTTCTTTTCAAGCTCCTTAGAGTACAAACCTGGCCACATTTATAGTATTAATGTTACTGTGTTGTGAAAAAGTGTTTGCCCCTTTCCTGATTTCCTATATTTTTGTCACACTTAAATGTGATTATTAAGCAAATTTAAATATTAGACAAAGATAACATAAGTAAACACAAACGTTTCTAGATGAAGGTGTTTATGATTAAGGAGAAAGAAATTGAAACATAATTGGCCCTGTGTGAAAAAGCGATTGTCCCCTAACTCTAAAATTATTCAGGAATGCACTAATAGAATGACAGAAGGAGCGAGGTGTTGCACCAAGGATGAATATAAGAAAAAACGTTTTTTAATCATGCAAAGCTACTATTGAACACTCCAAGAAAAATATGTTAGAAATAACTATTATAGGGCTTATTTCACTGGACTATAAAGTGATCCATTTTATTAGCCATTATTTTGCAGGTATGGTAATGTTTTAGTCCTCATGTCCTCACCTGATGCTTCTATTTTTGTTTGTTGTTGCTCATTGTCCCTGCTTTCCCTCTTTGTACGTTTATATGCGTGTGTGTGTGTGCACATGTTCTCGCCTTCATATGAACATGGGGCCTTGACAGTTTTCCACTCTGAAGCCAGCCACACCTGACAATGATCACATGTTTGTAGCTCATCACTAGAGACCTACTTAACAGAGTGGCTGTGCTTCAGTCAACACTGGATCGTTGTGTGGCAACAGTCAGCTCGTGCAACTGTGTTTTGGCAAGTAAGGAGAACCATGTGGAGGGAGCCATGTGTGTTATTGTAAATATTGCTGTGGAAGCTGTGGAGAAAGAAGCTTTTGGAAGAGGAGTCACTGTACTGGAAGCTGGGAAGTCACTGCTGAAAAGATTACGTTACACTCTAAATAAATTCACTGTCTTCATTCTGGGAGTCCTGCATTGGGTCCTATTTTCCTGACAGATTTGACAGAATGATCCAGCCAGAATGGACTATTAAATTCCGGTTCTTTAGTATTCTTTACGGCCAAGAAAGACACAGGGCTCAAAGTGGTCCTTTTACTTTAAAAATGATCTTTATTTTACATATCCGGATATGGAGACCTGAACACAAAACACACAACCCCAGGTCTGAAGCACAAACGGAAGCCTAGGTATTTATATACTCGCTCTCTACATCACACCAAACTTTAAGTTTCGATCAAACAGCCTAGTTGGTTTCACTTTCTAGCTGCAAAAGCACGCTCTGCAAAAGCATGTAATTTCCTGTCAGCCTGCAACCTAGTTTTACACTGAAGTCTGGGCCTCTCTTATATAAACCAATATAATCAGCATAAAAGCATTTAAGATTATATATTTATTACCTAACAGGACCCAGTGGATTTGAGCCCAGTCAAGCGAATGCTAACGATACAGGAAGACTGACTGGATGGACGCAAAAAAATATTACAACACATTTCCAAGGAGCAGAGGTCAATGCAACCGCACTTTGCGGAGATGCTTAAGATGCTTGAGTCTAGTTTATTCATTATGTTCTCAGTATATTTTATATTTTCTAGTTTATTTTGCTTACACACTGGAGTTTATTTAGTATTTCTAGTTTAGGTTGTATTGGGTGTTGGTCCAGTTCATGTCTTTTTATCAAATCTCTGTGTCTTTCCCTCAGTATTCTCCTAGTTAGGTCAGTCTTGTCTTGATGTTTGTCTAGTTGCCTGTTTCTCCAGTCATGGGCCCCATTTCTTCTCCCTCTGTTTCCTGGGTTTCGTCTGTCTGTGTGCCACTATTTCCTGTTTCAGTTTGACAGTCTCTTGTCCTATGTTTAGTGGGTGGCTGTAGCTCAGGTGACAGAGCAGGTCAGCCACTAATCAGAAGGTCGGTGGTTCGAGAGCAGGTCAGCCACTAATCAGAAGGTCGGTGGTTCGATCCCAGGCTGCCTCCTGGCTGCATGCCAAATATCCTTGGGCAAGATACTAACCCCATGTTTGCCTACTGGTGGTGGTCAGAGGGCCCGGTGGCGCCAGTGTCCGGCAGCCTCGCCTCTGTCAGTGCGCCCCAGGGCAGCTGTGGCTACAATGTAGCTTGCCATCGCCAGTGTGTGAATGTGAGTGTGAATGGGTGAATGACTGAATGTAGTGTGAAGCGCTTTGGTGTCCTTAAGGACTAGAAAAGCGCTATACAAATGCAGGCCATTTACCATGTTTCATGTTCAGCTGTGCCTCCCCTGTCTTGTTAGTTTATGGTCAGTCTGTTTCCTCCTGTGGTTTGTTTCCTCATCTGCCCTTGTGTATATTCAGCGACGGCCTCTGTCCTGCGTTGTTATGTTCATTAGTTTAGTTCCGATGTTTTCCCAGTTTTGTTTTTGTATTAGGACATCCAGCAATAAAGCAGTGTTTTAGTTGTTCTGCCTAATGAGTCTGCATTTTGGGTCCAATCCCCTTCTCTCATGACATTAACAGCTGTGTTTTGTTCATATTCAGGAAACTGTGTAGCGTGTCGAGGGAGCCAAGTGTGTTTTCGTAAATGTTGCTGTGGGAGCTGTGGCAACAGCTTTTAGAAAAGAATTTACTGCACTGGAAAGTCACTGCTGATATTGAAACTGTTTTGCACTGTATTGTTTTACACTCAAAATATACTCATTGTCTTTGTTCTGGAAGTCCTGCATTTGGGTCCTGTTTTCCCAACAGGCTTCACAGATAATTTACACCATCAAGATGGCATCACTACTTCTGATTTTTTGGAACTCGTTTGTGACAGATTTTGTTCATTTTTATGGACGGAATTTCTTCTCAGCTTCTCATCTCTGCTTTTGAAGATGATGCAGTTCTGTTGGCTTCATCAGGAGGTGGCCTCCAGTTCGCACTGGAGCGGTTCAGAGCTAAGTGAGACCCGATGTAAATGAGAATCAGCACCTCAAAGTCTTAGACCATGGTCCACATCCAGAAAAGGGTGAAGTGCCCATTCCAACTCAGGGGCCAGTTATCGCCCCAAGTGGAGGAATTTAAATATTACGGGGTCTTGTTCACTAGTGAGGGGAGCGGGAGATGGGCAGACGGAGTTGGACTGCGGCTGCAGTGATGCGGATGCTGTACTGTTGCCTTGCATTAAACTGCAATTAAGAGACTTCTCTATCTTTTGCTTACAGCAGTTAAACTAATGCCATGGAATGAATGTATGATTCAATGAGAGGAAAATGTAACATGCTGGACTTTTAAGAAGTTTAAATGGAATGGGATGGTTGTGGTGGGTGGTGCGGTTTGGAACCATTGTTATAGTGACCACAGAATTTAATGAAGTAGCATCTGTTTGCAGAGTAAGTGAAGGGTCTCCAGCTTGATAATGCCAGTAGGCAGGTGATTGAAAAAAACATACCTCCCCTGCCACCGGGCTTGCTAAGTTGTGGCTTGTGGCTGGGGATGCATCATCCTTCATATCAGCACAACAAATAAAATCCAGAAGCGATCAAAGGAGGAAACTAATGCTTTCCTTTAATATTTGTTGAACATCTAGGCAAAAGTGCTGAGAATGATTTTCTCTGCAATATTTTTTTCTAATTTTAACCTTCATTCTACTGGTAAATGGGTTTCATTCACATGGAAAGGAACAGAAATGCTACAATGTGTTATCCTAATGGCACAAGAAGAAGTAAAATGATATAGTATGCATGGCTAGAATGACTTGCAATGATGTGTTTGAGAAGATAAATCATACATTTATGACAAATGCCAGTGTCAGAAAATGCAATAGCAAAATGTGTAGATGGATATTTCTAGATGTTTGGAAAGTAGGTACCTAAAATAAGCTAAGCAACAACATCCATGCTCATCTTCCCACTCCTACTAAGGGGATTAGGAAGGATTGGGAGCCTTTGCTCCCAATTTACTTCAGCAGAGATAGCACAATTATCATTTAAACTACTTCAAGTCCTGATTTAAAAACAGAAACTAACAAGACATACTCCAAGAATGTGCCTCCACCAAAACAGCTCACTCTCAAATTCAAATTCAAATTCAAATTCAAATTTTATTTGTCACACACACACAACCATACACAGCATGACATGGGGGTGAAATGCTTGTAGCTGTACAATGCCCGACCATTAAATGACAGAAGAAAAGTTTTACAATATTTACAATTTACAGTTTACTACAAAAATTTACAAATTAACTTAGGAATGTACAGTAAAGAATGTGCAAATAGCAGAAGAGATTATAAAGATAAGGATTATAAATTATAGGAATTATAGGATTATAGGAAATGTG
>NW_005187498.1:144166-150557 GCF_000239375.1 Pundamilia nyererei
AGTTAGTTTATTTGCTTGTTTTAATCAATTTTAAATCATGCTTTTTATTTGTTCTTGTTTCTAATGTCTCTGTAAAGCACTTTGAATCACCTTGTTGTTGAATTGTACTATACAAATAAACTTGCCTTGCCTTGCCTTAATATAAAGACTTGTTTTGGACTTTACGTTTCCCAATTTTGCTTTAAGTTATAAAGTTATTTTGTTATTTACATATGGCCAAATAATTATCCTTATTGCTGTTTTACAGAGGAGCGGTGCTTCAAAGGATAGTAGATTATACAGTACAAATAAAATCTTCACGTTTCTCCAACGTTGTCTTCCCAACAGTTTCACTAACATCTACACGGGATGGCCAGGAAGCGTTCACGATGTCTTCTCGAGCGCTTCTCAGGCGCTGAATTGGCGTCTGTCTTGTGTCAGTGACGTAAAAGACGGATTTAATGCGGCACAACCATTCAAACAGCAGTCGCTTTCTAAAACATCAGATATGTATTGGATTCAGGACCACATACGAAAGTGACCTAGGTCGGATTTGAAACTGTCATACCATGATCGGCTATGGGTCGCATAGGGTCAAAAAAGTCGGATTTGATGCGCTTACACCTGCAGTGTGAACGTAGCTAAAAAGACCCCAAATCACAAAATGCCAGCAAAGCTGTGACACTAGCTGCAGGCAGAACACAAAGCCTGGAATCTTTCCTTTGATCTACATCATCACAGACATGACAAATAGGTTCTTTTACCAACTTTGAATTAATGATTATTGGATACTCCAGTTTTAACTGTAACATGTAACATGTAAAACATCAGAGGACTGATACGAATGAAAGCCAGTGAAACACCATTATACAAAGCAGGAAGAATGAAAACACCACAGCTCAGGCCAAAAAGCCATTTACCTCTGTAGGTGAGAAATGGGAGAAATGGAAATCCCAGCCTCAGGGGAAAAGGGAACACTTTTAAATGTATTACACAAGCAAAGCTTATAGGATTTACTCTCAAATTTCAGTTATCCTAATGTTGTAGAATATTTCAAATGCCTCATTACTTGCATTTTGCTAGGAAGAGAGAAACCGCTCTATACTATATAATGAGCCCTGAAGCTTATTAGATCAATGTGCATTGAGCTGAAAGGGTCAATGCTTTGTCTTTTTTCCTTCTTGTTATGGCAGAGAAAGGTTTGAGTCCCAATCAGAAAAACCCAGCCACATTGTTACACTTCACAAAACCAACAACAGTCAGTATAAGTTGTTTTATAAATGAACTGAATGAGTGTCACAGTCTAACCTATAGGAATCCAGGTTAGGGGAACCCATATGTTTCCCTCAAATTTATGATCTCTGCGGTCATTTGAATTAAAAGGCTCCCCCATAGTGGCAAACAATGGTCATGCAGAGGCTTCCCGTGGTCTGGACCCATATTGGCCGAATGATATGTAGGCTTCATAGTTTCCTCATAGTTTAACTCAGTAGGGTTGCAAAATTTGCTTTGCTATTGTAGCTTCCACTGAAACCTGACTACCAAGGGTTTGTGCATGAAATGCATTTAGATGATCCAGAAAAAATAAGTTAAAAGAAAAAAGGTTTATAAATTTGTAGTTTTACTTAATTGAATTATTCTAGATTTATGCAGATGTACCCTGGAGAGGCAGGGTACATCTTAAATAGGCTAGTTTATTTCTGTGACTCTGTTTTATAGAATAATGTGATTAAACTACAACACATGGATTAGAAAGAGGAACTGAATATACCTTTTGTTGTGTTAATTGAGCTGAATATTCAGATAAAATCCACATGTGAAATGATACAATAACATGTAGTCTCTAAACACAATCATAGGTTTTCCTTCCGTGATTTAAAGAAAAGCACTGTTTGCTTCCATGTTGAACAAATATTACCATCTTTCATCAGAAAAGAGGTCAAATATGAGCCAGTCATGTCTTATGCTAATTAGTATATCTATAGCTGTGTTAGAAGTTTAATGATTTCTTTGAATAGCTCTTTTTCCAGGGTGAAATGATTGTACAGCACACCTCTTTAATGACTTAAAAGTTTGAATTTATTTTAAATTTTATATATTCTACACAGGGCCAAACGTATCCATAAAGGCTCAAATATATACATACACTCATTTAAATCGTTTAATAAGTGGTGCTGAAAGCTTTACAATGTCTTTCAGCTTGACAGAACCAAGGCCCATTAATGTCTCCTTAGTGAACATGATTGATTACAATGCATAATTTATCTTTGCTAGCATAAAATGTATCTATGCAGATGTGGTGGACCACTGGAGGGCTCCACTCACACCCAGTTCTCAGGAAGTGTTATTGCTGTGTTTTGGAGGGAAAAGCATTCAGTTGTGTGGTGATGAGTAATAAATGAGGAGTGTTAATTGAGAGCTCTCGTGTCGTCTGTGTTTACCTCCACACAGACTTAAATGTATATAAAAGCCAGCTGAACTTTGAACTGACCCTTTTTGGATACTTGTGTTTGGATTATAGAAAATCCAAAATAAATTCAAACTTCTTCAAAAATAATTTTAAAAAGTCAGTAAAAATGTTTGCTGTTTAAACATTCCACAAAAAAACAGTTCAAAGTCAAATCATCAAAAGCCCAAAAGTTAACATGACATTAATGGTGGCCTCACAGTGAAACAATCCTGGTATGAATCTCAGTTTTTAAATTTTTGTGTGGAGTTTGCGAGCTTTTCCTCCAACTAGTTTATCTCATTCCACGCTCACGCCGCCCTGCTGGCTCACCCGTTTCTGTCGGTGGAGATTGCGTTGACCGTGGGCAGTGTTAGAATTGCGGGTCTCTGGTGTCTGGCAACCGCTCGCCTTTTTCAGTCGCACGATCAGGGACAGTGAGCGCAAATATAGTGTTTTTGACAGGGAGTTGCTGGCCCTGCACCTCGCAACGCGGCATTTTCGTTTTTTTCTTGAGGGTCGTACCTTTACTGTTTACGTCAATCATAAACCCTTGACGTTTGCGATGTCCAAGGTCTCTGACCCGTGGAGCGCGTGCCAGCAGCGCCAGTTGGCAGCCATTTCCCAGTTTACAACAGACATTCAGCACGTGGCTGGTAAGTCCAACTGTGTGGCTGTTTCTCCCATTTATGTTGGCATAGACTTTGACGCTATGGCTGCTGACCAGCATGCCAACCCGGACGTTTTTGCCCTTCGGTCTGCACAAACTGGCCTTGTACTGGAGGACAGACCCGTGTGGAATGGCAGGCCTAGCCTGCTTTGCGATGTTTACACCAGCCGTCCGTGTCCTGTAGTTCCCCTTTCGTGGTGTTGTCGCGTTTTCGACTCAGCACACTCCCTCTCATCCAGGCGTCCGGGCCTCGGTCAAGCTGGTCAGCTCTAGGTTCGTTTGGCCGGGCCTTCGTAAATCGTTGAAAGACTGGGCATCAGTGTACATCCTATGGCAGTGCGCTAAGATCCATAGGCACACGCAGGCGCCCCTCGAATCCTTCCGCATCCCAGGGAGGCATGTTGATCATGTGCATGTGGACCTGGTTGGTCCTCTGTTGTAGTCACAAGGTTTCACGCACCTTTTGACTGTAGTGGACCGCACAACCTGCTGGCCCGAGGCAGTGCCTCTGGTGTCCACTACAGCAGCAGCGGTGGCCAGGTCATTTTTGTCAACGTGGGTTTCGCGTTTCAGTCCCCATTTCAGCTTTAGTCTGCCATGGCTGACGGCCTGGGGGTCAAGGTCCACCAAACCACTCATTACCACCTGCAGGCTAACGGGATGTGCGAGCGTTTCCACTGGTCGCTTAAGGCCGCGCTCCGTGCTTCTCTCACAGATGACAAGTGGGTTGACCGCCTTCCGTGGGTTTTACTGGGGTTGCGCTGCGTGGTTAAAGAAGACCTCGGAACTTGTCCTCGGTCAAGTTCAGCTGGGGAGCCTTGGGGACCCCGAGGAATTCTTGCCCGAGAGCCCGCCCCCGTGCTCCGATCCCTCTGTGCTGTCTCTCCGTCCCCTAATTGACTCGTTTTCTGTTCCTGGCCCAGTGTACCATTGTCTGCCCTGGCGGGGCCCGAGCTATCAGCCAGTTCTCCACCTCCCCGAGCTGTTCTGGACGTTTGATTAAATCAAGGGTTCTGGACTAGGGGAGGACCCTACTGGGTGTTCGGGGGGGGGGCATGTGTGGTGGACCATTGGAGGGCTCTACTCACACCCAGTCCTCAGGAAGTGTTATTGCTGTGTTTTGGAGGGAAAAGTACTCAGTTGTGTGGTGATGAGTAATGAACGAGGAGTGTTAATCTAGAGCTCTCATGTCGTCTGTGTTTACCTCCACACAGACTTAAATGTATATAAAAGCCAGCTGAACTTTGAACTGACCCTTTTTGGATACTTGTGTTTGGATTATAAAAAATCCAAAATAAATTCAAACTTCTTCATAAATAATAATAAAAAGTCAGTAAAGATGTTTGCTGTTTAAACATTCCACAAAAAAACAGTTCAAAGTCAAATCATCAAAAGCCCAAAAGTTAACATGACATTAATGGTGGCCTCACAGTGAAACAATCCTGGTATGAATCTCAGTTTTTAAATTTTTGTGTGGAGTTTGTGAGCTTTTCCTCCAACTAGTTTATCTCATTCCACGGTCCAAAGATGTGAATATTGTGTTAACTGGTGATTACAAATTTAGTGTCAATGTGAAATGATGATGAAGTTATTTCCATGATTTTTAAATTTCAGTGATCAGACAATGGAACAGACATGAAACTGTGGCTTACACATGGCCCATTTGGACTATAAGCCACATTTATCCTTTTCCACATCTATTCATTTAGGGCCAAACATACAAAATAGTGTGTAAATGCAATCCCAAAATAGTGCTCACAGGGGTGGTTAGTTATATGAGGGATTTACAAATGTTGGGCTTTTTTCTGAACACAGTCACTTCATTTAATTTGGTATGCCCAATCTGCCAAGAACTCCACAATTTAACACAAGGTCACAAACTAAAATGGTATTTAGCTGTGGGTAATTTACAGGAGAGGCATAGTTTGTTCCCTGATATCAGAAAACCATATAAATATAGGTTATACAAATGAACGTCAAATATAGGTCTAAAGTGACAGTCTAGCAGAGAGAGTTGTTATAATGGAAACAGGCATGCTCCGACACAGGACTGTAAGCTGTACCCCAAAATATTTTGACATTAGGAGAAATTACATTCCTTCCCTTCAGTGGATATAATAAAAAAGATTAACCTGATTAATAAAAGTTTATTTGTGGTTTTCACAGTTTTCTTATGGTGGCTTTGTTCAGTAAAAAAAAAAAAAACCACAATGGGATTTGCAGATTTTGCAGGGGCGTTGCGTGGGTGTATCTGTGATCTATTTCTCACATGTTCTCACAGTGCATTCAGCTGATTTTTTTGTAGGTCCACCACTAAAAACTGTCATGTTAGAACACATGAAATGCACCTTAGAACAACACGTAGCAACTACACATGAGCGAGAGGAGGGAGGTTTGGGGTCTTCACACATCCCTGTTCTCTGCTGGCCATTGGGGCAGGGGGGCTGGAAGGAGGTGTTGGCTGTCCGATTGGGATCTGGGATGCGAGGCCTCCCTGCTGCTGCGGAGCCTGGGGCGGTCTGCTTGCCTCCACCCCGGGGGAAAGGGTAACATCTCCTGGGTCTAGATGCCGTTTCCCCCTACAGGGGCGAGGGTACCTGGTACCTATAGAATTTGTTTGGGGAGTTTGTTTGCGGCTCGGTTCACTCTGGCACAGCTGGCTGGGCATGCCACTGCAGCCCCCGCTGGCTTCTGCTCCGTGGCTACTGGGTGACCCCTCATCTGGGGCTCTCCTCAGCTCTTCCCAGGAGGGTGGCACGGATGCCTCTCCGGTGGTCCTCCTTGGGCTCTTGCACTCTGGGGCCTCTGGATGTCTGGGGCCTGGATCTCCTCCATGCCTGCTTCATGCCCTGGGGGACAGGGCTATGGCTCTCTACATCCTCTAGCAGACCATTACATGGGGAAACCTTTTGAATACAAGTGCGCTGATCCACACAGGTGTGCACACGGGTGTTCACTGTTCATAGACATAAACTACACCTCTATTGGCTGCTATTTCCAAGCACATTGTGCGCTGTCGGTCCTGCTTGCTACACAACAACATTCAATAGTAGTATTTACTGCTGTTTACACTTAGCTAGATTAACGTGATGGTGTTAAAGTATGTTGCTCTGTTTTTTTGCTTGTTTTCTCTTCTTTTTCTCTCAACAGGTGATCCAGGAGATTTTTTTTCTTCTTTCTCTTTTTAAGTGCCCTTTCTCACAAATTCAAATTCAAATTTTATTTGTCACGTACACAGTCATACACAGTACGATATGCAGTGAAATGCTTGGACAACTGCTCGTGACCTAAAGAAA
>NW_005187498.1:168138-202968 GCF_000239375.1 Pundamilia nyererei
CACACACACACACACACACACACACACACAAACACACACGAAAAAACTAAACTTTCTTGGCAACAATATGGTGTAAATACAGTTAACGGCTCGCAGTGGAATACAGAAATATTCTGATGCAGTTGTCTCGTGAGTACAAAAGAAACAGGGAACAAACAGTGGGGTGGCTGTAGCTCAGGAGGTAGAGCTGGTCACCTACTGATCGGAAGGTTGGTGGTTCGATCCCTGGCTCCTCCAGTCTGCATGTCAAGTATCCTTGGGCAAGATACTAACCCCAACTTGCTCTCCCATGCATCCATCGGAGTGTGAATGTACTTAGAAAGCACTACGTAAAGATAAAGTGCTTGTGAGAATGGGTGTGATTGGGTGAATGAGGCATGTTGTATAGAGCGCTTTGAGTACTCCGGGAGAGTGGAAAAGTGCTATATAAGAGTGCTTGACTTACATTGATCAGGTTGCTAAGACAATTTAACTCTATTGTGAAGTCATGGGTGAGAGCTAACCAGCCACTCTTGCTTGGTTCATTTCAATAAATTTAATAAAACTTTGCCTCAACTGTTTAGGGGTTGGAGCAATTTTTATATATAATTTGCCATTTCTGTAGACTCAAAAGTAATTAGATTTTTTTATAATAATTGATTTTTTACATTTACAATACATTGTGGTTACACATATATTTGGGTTTGCACAGTGGAATACTTTGCTATAATGCAGCTCTTTCTGGATGAATACTGCGCACCTCCTGGGTTAACAGGTTTATCAAAAACTCCCAAAAATTAATTTGTCTATACATAGATTCCAGTAATGCCACACAAATGACCTCAACCCTGTTTCAAAAACTATTAAAAAAAGAAAAAAAGTACACACATGCTTACTGAAAAATGGTCTGCTAAGTCACACCTCCTCATCACTCATCCTAAACACAGGTACGCCACAGGGTTGTGTGCTTAGCCCCCTCCTTTATTCCCTGTTCACACACGACTGTGTTCCTAAACATAAGTTCAACACCATTATCAATTTTGCGGATGACACAACCATCATAGGCCTCATCACAGACAACAATGAGACGGCCTATAGAGAGGAGGTGATGGCACTGTACAAGTGGTGCCTGGAAAATAACCTGTCTCTCAATATCAGCAAAACTAGAGAAATGATAGTGGACTACCGGAAACGACCAGTCAGGGAACACCAACCCATCCACATCAACGGTGTCAAGGTCGAAAGGGTCAGCAACTTCAAATTCCTTGGAGTCAACATCTCCTGGACCCTTCACACAGACACTGCTATCAGGAAAGCTCGCCAGGCTGAGGAAGTTTGGCATGAACGCTAACATCACCTGAAATATCTGCAGGTGTGCGATTGAGAGCTTGCTGACGAGCTGCATTACAGTTTGGTACGGAAGCTGCTCTGCCAGCAGCTGGAAATCACTACAGAGGGTGGTGAAGGCAGCAGAGCACATCACTGGCATGAGGCTTCTTGCCATTCAGGACATCTATCTTATATTTTATAAACATTTTGCTCTTACTATTTTTTACTTACTATACTGCTGAGTGACTGTCTGCTGCTCTTCAAATTCATTTGATTGCAATGTTGACCCTGTGCTAACTTGCATATGACAAATAAAACTGAAACTGAAACTGAACTGAAGTCAGGTGCTTTAAGCACTTAAATCAGTCAGAAGAAGGTAACATGGAGAAAAAGGATCAAGTAAAGACCTATAAAATAAAAAAAAATCCAAAAAACCCACATCCATATCTACAATCTGTGAGTCTTTCAGCAGACAGAAGTGAAGGCTGATTCACCAAAAGAAGAGTGATGGAAAGGTTACAGTCTTTAGTTGAAGATATCCTTGTTGCTTTGATAGATTCTCTGGGGTGAAAATATTAAAAAATAAAGCAATGGAGGAGGCACCAAACCATTTAAATCTTAAAACACCACATACATATTGGAAAATAATTTTAAAACTCATTAAGTGATGTTTCTCCAGAATCTTGCAGTGGTGATATTGCACAGATTTTATGTTCAGCATTTTTAAAGTTTCTTTATAAAGTGATTCCAGTGGTTTAATGACTGTTTCCCGTATGACATATGAGAAAAAAATCATGGCATGCATGGTATTGGCAGAATCCATTTCCAATGTGCAATGTGCCTAAAATTGATCCGATTATGCTTAATGGTTTTCATGATTTTCTTAATGTGATTCTTAAAACAAAGATTTAAGTCAAGATCATCCCAAGACATTTAAACTCACTCCCACTTTCAGTCTTCTCATCTTTAATAAAAAAAAAAAATTCTGCTCTAGCAGACTGTTTTGTTTTTTTGTTCTTTTTTTGTTTTGGGGGTTTTTTGGGGAGGGTGGGTGCAATCTTAGTCATCAGCTTGTTTGTTTGTTCACTGTACATTTATGTTGGAATTCATATTATGGCAAGAACCAATCAGATATGTAAAGAGAAATGACAGTACATCATTACTTTAAGCACTGAGGGTCAGTCAGTCTGGAAAATTGCTAAAACTTTGAATGTGTTCCCAAGTGCAGTCGCAAAAACCATAAAACGCTACGACAAAACTGGCTCACATGAGAACCGCCCCAGGAAAGAACGATCACGAGTCACCTCTGCTGCTGAGGATAAATTCATCTGAGTCACCAGCCTCAGAATTCACAAGTTAACAGCACCTCAGATTAGACCCCAGATAAATGGCGCACAGTTCCAGTAGCAGACATATCTCTACATTAACTGTTCAGAGAAGACTGTGCGAATGAGGCCTTTATGGTCAAATACCTGCTAAGAATCCACGACTAAGGAAAAGCAACAAGGAGAAAAAATTTGTTTGGGCCAAGACACACAAGGAATGGACATTAGAGCAGTGGAAATCTGTGCTTTGGTCTGAAGATTGCAAATTTGAGATCTTTGGTTCCACCTGCGTTGTCTTTGCACGATGCGAAAAAGGTGAATGCATGGTCTCAAGATGCATGATGAAGGCAAAAGGGCCAACAAGTGACAACTCGGTGAACAACAAGTGACAAATGGGTGAACAAGTGCTCAGTATCTCTGGGAACTCCTTCAACACTGTTGAAAAAAGAGTGTGCAAAGCAGTAATTAGGCTAATTTGAAGAATCAAAATATAAAACATGTTTTGAGTTATTTCAGTTTTTTAATTATGTATAATGTATAATATGTATAATATATGTATAATTCCATATGTGCTCATTCATATGCCTTCAATGAGAATCTTCAATGTAAAAAGTCATGAAAATAAAGAGAAACCATGAAATGAGAAGCTATATCCAAACTTCTGATTAGCCTCTGTCTAAAATGATGTGGAAGCTCCTGTACCTCATGCCTGACAGCAGAACATGGAAAGTATATGGCTGGGATATAACTGCCACATCAGGTTGTGCACAGTAAGGGGCTATACATATCCCTGAGGGGGCACCCGTACTGAGACTGCATCAGTATGCATCTTCGTCATTAATAGAAGATTACCTGCACAAATTTCCACTCCTACCAGTGCATTAGCAACATCGTGCTAATTTCATAATAATAATAATGCATTTTATTTGAGGATGCATTTCAGAAACCCAAGGTCACCTTACAAAGAACAAAATTAATAAAATGAACAATAATCATAAAATACATAAAATAAGTTGAAATGGCAAAACGGAACTTGACAACAGATAAAATCAGCACTAAAGCGAATAAACCAGTTTAAACAGATGTGTTTTGAGCTGTGTCTTAAATACGGAAAGGGAGTCAATATTTCTTATGGCTGGAGGAAGAGAGTTCCAGAGCGACTGAAAGCTCTGTTCCCCATAGTAATAAGGCGTGAGGATGGAACAGTAAGATGAATAGCAGATGATGATCTGAGAGGGTGGGAAACAGTGGTGATGTGGAGCAGGTCACACAAATATGATTTATGGATACACTTGTATGTAAGAAGTAAGATTTTAAAATTTATCCTGGCTTCTATGGGCAACCAGTGAAGCTGCTTAAGAACTGGGGTAATATGAGCTCTTAATGGAGTATGAATTATGACCCAAGCTGCAGAATTTTGAAGAAGTTGGAGTTTATGAAGGGACCTTTTAGGGAGAACAAATAGGGGGGAATTGCAGTAATCAATGCGGGATGTAGTAAGACTATGGACAAGGATGGCAGCAGAATGGGGAGTAAGGAAGGGGCGGAGTCGGTTAATATTACGTAAGTGGAAGTAAGCAGACCGGGTTATGTAATTAATGTGAGACTGAGATGAAAGAGTATTATCAAGTATGACACCCAAACTCTTAACCTGAGGGGAGGGAAGGGTAGGAGAATTTTCAATGTTAATGGAAAAACTGTTGGATTTGGTTAAGATAGATGGTGTACCAACAAGTAAAACTTCAGTTTTATTACTGTTAAGTTTGAGAAAATTGGAGGAGAACCAGGATCTAATCTCAATAAGACAGTCTAAGAGGGAAGTAGGTGGGAGGGATGAATTGGGTTTAGAAGAAATGTAGAGCTGGGTGTCATCGGCATAACAATGAAAATTTATATTATATTTTCAGAATATATGACCAAGAGGGAGCATATAAATAATGAATAAAAGAGGCCCTAATACTGAACACTGGGGCACACCAGCAGAAACAGGATAGAGACTTGAAGAATGGGATTTAAATTTTCAATAAACTGAGTGCGTCTGAGAGATAGGACGTGAACCAGGCAAGGGGTGTGTGACTAATGCCAAGGGAAGCTAACCGGTTCAGGAGAATATTGTGAGAAATGGTATCAAACACCGCACTATGCTCAAGAAGGATGAGAACGGATAGGAGACCAGAATCAGCTGCCATCAGAAGGTCATTGGTAATTCTTAACAGAGCAGTTTCTGTGCTATGATTGGGGCGGAAACCAGATTGAAATTGTTCATAGAGATTATGGTCATTGAGATGTTAATGAAGCTGGGAGGCGACAACTTTTTCAAGAATTTTTGAAATAAAGGGGAGATTTGATATAGGGCGAAGATTATCAAAGTTATTGGGGTCTGCACCAGGCTTTTTGAGAATTGGAATAACAGAAGCATTTTTCAGAGATGAAGGAATGATTCCAGTGTTCAGGGAGGAATGAATAATATTGGTTATGAGAGGTGCTAACGAGGGAAGACAGGCTTTAACTAACACAGTAGGGAGAGGGTCAAGTTGACAGGTGGATGACTTAGATTTTTTAATAAGATTAGATACATCAGTTATGGAGGGAAGAGTAAAGCTTGAAAATAACTGACAGGAAGACAGTGGGGGAAACAGGAAGTCTACTTCAGAGCCAGAAGCTCCTAAAGAGTTAAGTTGACGGTGAATATCTGAGATTTTACAAGTGAAAAAAGAGATAAGAGAGTTGCAAAAATCAACAGAATACATGTGGAATGTGTCTGGAGGTTTTGTCATTTTACTGAACAATGAAAAGAGAGACCTGGAGTTACCTTCATTAGAACTAATTAAACCAGAGTAGTAAGCAGATTTGGCTGAGGCAATGCAGTCCTTATAGAACAAAACATGATCATTGTACATTTCTTTATGTACAATAAGTCCGGTATTCTTGAATAGACGTTTGAGTTGGCGTCCTTTAGCTTTAAGATGACGCAGGTCGGGGGTAAACCATGGTGCTGAACGGGAAAATGAGACAGTTCGATGTTTAAGGGGAGCAAATATGTTAAGAAGGTTATGAAGGTTGACATTATAATGGCAAATGAGTTCATGAGGGGTTGAGGAGCTGTGAATAGATGGAAGGTCATGGACGGCAGATGAAAAACCAGCTGGGTTAATATTACTAATTTTCCTAAAAGTAATATTACGAGAGATACAGGTTTTGGAAGCGATTATGTTTGCATCAAAAAAATTATACATATGATCAGACTGGGGAAACAATGTGGCTTTACAATGGGTGGGGGTAATGCCAGAACAACAGACCAAATCCAGGATATGACCTTTAGAATGGGTAGGGGATTTTATGTACTGTAGAAGCCAAAAACTTTCCAGGCAGGAGGTAAAATCTCTGGAAAGAGGGATTTTATCATTGTCCATATCAATATTGAAGTCACCAACAATTATCAGATTTGGAAAAAATACAGAAATGAGTGAGAAGAGCAGAAAATTCAGTTAAAATCTCCTTATTTGGCTTAGGTGGCCGATAAACAGTACATATGATGGTGGGGTAGATCCAGGGAGCTGTAGTGCTATGTATTCAAATGAATGGGAGGGAGGGGCAGAGACAGGGAGAACTTTCCAGTGCTTCCGGTAAATTATCGTGAGACCTCTGCCCCCCACCAGTAGGCAACGGGTGAAGTGCCTTGCCCAAGGACACAACGACCGAGACTGTCCAAGCCGGGGCTCGAACCGGCAAACTTCCAATTACAAGGCGAACTCAAAACTCTTGAGCCACGATCGACCACCCATTGTGGTCAACAGCCCAGTCAGTCTTGCGGGGAGGATGACGAGTTTGTGACCAGATGGACAATAGTGAGTTAGTGTCACTGATGTTGAAAAGCCCTCGGCGGATATACCTGCGACGGGGCTTGAAGGCGATGTCCGAGTAGAAGTATAGAGCCACAGGTGAAGAGACAGCCAGGCAAAAACCGATTCGCAAAAGATCCGTAGCAGAGTACTAGAGAAGAGCTGTCGTTGGGTGATGAATGATCGATAAAAAAACCCAGGTGAGCATGAGCCACACCAACACTCTGTGGATCCGCATCTTAATCAGGGCCGAGCAGTGAACACAAACGTAGGGACCGAATAACCAGTTGACAGCTGCAGCGCAAGCAATAAAAGCCTGCAAATATTGCAAAAACAAGTCAAAACAGGGTTGCACTCGATTCAAATTGTCATCAGCAACTGAAAAAATTATAATAAAAATTGTAATAAGTGAGCAGCAGCAGCAGCCAAGCACGCCAGCGTCCACTCGACCGGAACCCACTCTGTAAAACCATTTCCTAAGTGTTGTACACAATTATATGTCATTAAGGTAATTATTGAAATTATAATTATAATAGTGTATAATAGCCATTAAAAATGGTTAGACCTAAATATTAACCATAGTACCTATTTTCTTAAGATTGTTTAATTCAGGATTACAGGCAATCTACAGCCTCTCCCAGCTTTCATAGAGCAAGACACAAGGTACACCCTGGAAGGGTTGCCAGTCTTTAACAGGACTAACACAAAAAGAAGCAACCATTCATATTTACATTCACACCTTCAAACTAACCTAATATGTATGTCGTTGGACTGTTGGAGGATGAGAGGGTACCCACAGGAATCCCAGGGAGAACATGTGATATGCCATGCATAAGGGCACCAGCCAGAGGATTAAAACCCAGGATCTTTTTGCTATGAGACAGTAGTACTAGTGGCACCACATAGTGCTGTAAAACATTCTGCAGAGATTTCAGTTTGTAATAACATTGTAATTATGGATTGCTGCGGATTTTTTGGATACACAATCATGATGTGAATCTCCTGTTCCACATTCCAAATACCCTTTATTGGATTGTGATCTGTTGACAGTTTAAGAACTCATTGAAACCAGTTTGAGATCATTTGAGCTTGGTGACATGGTGGCAAGCTCTCTGAAACCCTCCCCTGGACCAGGAGGGATGTGCAGTGTACTGGAAAGGTGCCAAGGAGGTATACAACAGTTTTGTAGGGGTTAAATAACTTGTTGGGGCAGTGTGTGAGGATGCGTTCACAAATGATAAAACTTATGATGCCTGTGCTGTGCGCAGCGGCGACGCAAAGTTGTTCGACCTGAGTTATTGTTCAGCCAGAAGCCACAGGGGGTGTTGGACCTAACTAAAGAAAACTGGGATGAAGGTTCAAGCCAAGCTAGGAATAAAATTCACTACATTCTGGACCAGAAAGCAAAGCTACACAAACTGGGAAGTTCTCATGGAATAATTTGCTCAAGTCCCTGGAATGTCAGCATCTCCTGTAAAACAGAGAGGCTCATCTCAGGAAGTTTTCAACGGGAAAGTGCTTGTATTGCTTGCTTTATTCAACCCACCAAGTAGCAACGGCTCTTGGTGGTCACGTGGCAAGTAAGAGACATTAATTATGAAGTGGTATGGTCAGACAGGGGCGGGGCCGCACAAATCCATCACCTCAACCTCTTTAAAGCATGGAGAGAGGCTAAAATTGGTTCTCTGATGAGCTTGGTTAAGAAAAGAAATGATTTGGAGCCCGAGGTGGCAAATTCAAAGTTATAACAAAGATAAAATCCATAGGAAAGTACAACTTGGAGTTGTGCTTCCGTGTCTGTGAAAGAATATGCTTGTCCATTGTTTGATTAAAACCATGGCCTGGATGCTTCCCTGCATCAGTTAAGTTATATTGACATATCATATTGAATTATGCAGTCTGAAAACACACAGCGTTAATTTATGATTTCAAGGAAGTGTCTATCATGAAGTTAAACTATTTTTTTTGAAGATCATGTGAATTATTTTTCAAAGACCCTGCAATACTTTTCCCAAGGAAAATAAAAAAAATAGAAATAATTCTAAAAGAAACAATTAAATAATTTTTCTTAGAAAATAAACATAAACATCCACTCTGAAAACACAAGAAACACATAGCACTGATCCCGTATGACACTTTTGATATTTGTTGGAGCTAAATCTAGTTCCTGACAGAACTGGCAGCAGTAGCCACATCTTACCTTGAACAATGAGGTGCACTTTTGTGGACTGTGGTTTCTTGTTTGTGAGTATAGAGCATACATAGGGCCCTTCATCATGGACATCAACATTTTGGATTTTGATGCTGTACTCTGTAACTGCTGTGTTTTCCAACAAGATGACACGAGGATCCAGAGACCACTTTTCACTCCCTGCAAATAGAATAGTGGTGCGATTGAGCCATGCCACTCGTGAGACTTTGCTGTCCACATTGCATCTGGCAGGCAGAAAGAAAGAGAAAGAAAGAAAAACATATTAGAAGTTTATCCCTGGACATTAGTTTTAACTTCCAAGAAACCTCAAACGAATTAGATTAGATGACAGTTCATATTATAACATGAGGTGTTGCTTATGAAATATCTATGCCGTATTTCCTTTCCTAAACCAAGTGGATGACCTGAATACAATCTTCTCAAGAAACTTCATCACAAATCATCACGTCATAAACACTTTGGAGGACATTTTCCCCTTTGTTTAACAAGCCTTTCACAAGCATGCCATTGATAAAATATTTTAATATAATGTTGATATTATATTAAAATATTCACACTATTGAGTTCCTGTTTCTCTTTATTCTTTATACAGGGTGGGCCATTTATATGGATACGCCGTAATAAAATGGGGATGGTTGGTGATATTAAAGTCCTGTTTGTGGCACATTAGTATATGTGAGGGGGCAAACTCCTCAAGATGGCTGGTGACCATGGTGGCCATTTACAAGTCGGCCATCTTGAATACAACTTTTGTTTTTTCAATAGGAAGAGGGCCACGTGACACATCAATATTATTGGTAATGTCACAAGAAAAACAATGGTGTGCTTGGTTTCTTTATTCTGTCATGAGTTATTTACAAGTTTCTGACCACTTATAAAATGTGTTCAATGTGCTGCCCATTGTGGTGGATTGTCAATACAACCCTCTTCTCCCACTATTCACACACTGATAGCAACACTGCAGGAGAAATGCTAATTACAGTTACTTGTCAAAATGTTATGTTGCTTTTTGAAAACAGATTCAAAAGTTAATGTTCTCAATAGCAACAAGGCTAACAAATTTTATTACGCTCATTACCTCAATTTAGCTAGAAATAAAGTAACATTTAGATAAACATGAGTCAGTGGTCATTGCTTGAGTGTAAAAAAGTCAGACAGTAGCTATTGGAAACAAAACATCCTCAGGACATTTTCTTTAAGAGGATTACAACCGTAATTAAACTGCTGTCTGATTTATTTGAGCAGCTTAAAACAATACTTTGCGTCATTCATGTCAAAGATGTCTACTTATTTTTTTAATTTAGGGGAAAAAGCTAAAATTGAAAAAATAAAAAACACACTAAAATGTTCTTGGACACTTATAATATTCAAAGCCACAATATAGTAAAACATTTTCTTGATAGCATCAGTAAAACAGTGGACTGAAATGGCACGCCATTTTATTAAGACTTTTCAAGATAAATATGTGCTTCACATCAAAAATAGCCTACTAAAAAATATAAATACACAAAGTTACCTAAAAGGAAATTAAAATGTAAGTCTTTACTTACTTAAAAAAAAGACTATTGAGTTCACAGATAATAATAAAAATAAATTTTAAATTTTATTTAAAAGCACCTTTCAAGACACCCACCCAGACTTAACGATAAAATAAAGCACAACGTAGAACAATGACAAAAAGAAGAACAAAAAAAACAAGTTAAGTTAACAAACTATAAGGTCATAGCTAATATGCAGATTTTAACAAAACAGGTTTTGAGTTGAGATTTAAACTGGGAGCAAAGCCTGGGAGCAGTGCAACTGAAAGCTCTGCTTCCCATGGTGCTGAGGTGAAAAGAAGGCACAGCAAGTTGGATAGAAGGAGAAGATAGAAGTGAGCCGGCTGAAGAGGCAGTGCTTAAAAGGTTAGAAAGGTAAGGAGGAGCAAGGTTATGAAGGGCCTTGAAGGTGAGCAGAAGAAGCTTGTATACTATTTGCAATTTCCCAGGGAGCCAGTGAAGTTCCTGAAGTGATGTGCTACTAGGAGGGGGTTCTGGTAATAATGCGGACAGCAGCTTTTTGAACCAGTTTGGGGAAGACCATGCAAGAGAGAATTACAATAGTCAGTGCGGGAGGTAACAAGACTATGAACAACAATTGATGCAGACTGTGTGGAAAGAGAAGGGTGTAATCTGTTAATGTTGTATACAGTGGCTTGGAAAAGTATTCGGCCCCTTGAACTTTTCCACATTTTGTCACATTACAGTCACAAACATGAATAAATTTTATTGGAATTCCACGTGAAAGACCAATACAAAGTGGCGTACACTTGAGAAGTGGAATGAAAATCATACATGACTCCAAACATGTTTTACAAATAAATAACTGAAAAGTGGGGCGTGCGTAATTATTCAGCCCTCTTTGGTCTGATTGCAGTCAGTTGCCCATAGACATTGCCTGATGAGTGCTAATGACTAAATAGAGTGCACCTGTGTGTAATCTAATGTCAGCACAAATACAGCTGCTCTGTGACAGCCTCAGAGGTTGTCTAAGAGAATATTGGGAGCAACAACACCATGAAGTCCAAAGAACACACCAGACAGGTCAGGGATAAGGTTATTGAGAAATTTAAAGTAGGCTTAGGCTACAAAAAGATTTCCCAAGCCTTCAACATCCCACGGAGCACTGTTCAAGCGATCATTCAAAAAATGGAAAGAGTATGGCACCAAACCTACCAAGACAAGGCCGTCCACCTAAACTCACAGGCTGAACAAGGAGAGCGCTGATCAGAAATGCAGCCAAGCCACTGTAGATGGAAATAGATAGAATGGGTGAGATCATTTGATATGAGATTTATAGGACAGTGAGCTGTCTAGGATGGCACCAAGGCTCTTAACCTGAGGTGAAGGGAAAACTGTGGAGTTTTCAATAAAGAGTGAGATGAGTAAAAGTGATTTGTCTTCAGTAGGTTGGATTTAGTGCCAATATGAAGGATTTCCCTTTTATTCTCACTGAGTTTAAGAAAATTAGAGCTGAACCAGGATTTTAATTGGGATAACCATTCTGTAAGAGAAGAAGTTAGGAGGGAGGAATCAGGCCTGCAGGAGCGATATAATTGGGTGTCATCAGCAAAACAGTAAGTAAGTAAAGCTCAAATTTAGGGAAAATGGTACCAAGAGGGAGGATGTATATTAATAAGGGCCTAAGAGGGCCTAAGACTGAACCTTGGGGTGCACCAGAAGTGACTGGGAATAGACGAGAGCGGAACGATTTAAGTTGAATAAACTGGGAGCGGTCAAGGAGATATGATTGGAACCAGGCTAGGGATATGTCAGAGATGACAAGACAGTTAAGTCTGCTTAGATGAATAGAGTGAGACATATTGTCAAAGGCTGATCTCAGATCCAAAAGGACAAGAATATTGAGAATACCAGAGTCCACTACATGTAAAAGAGTATTAGTAACCTTTAAGTAAAGTGGTTTCTGTACTGTGACATGAGCAGAAGCCAGATTTAAATCTCTCATAGATACTATTATTAATCATGTGTGAATGAAGTTGAGCTGCAACAATTTTTTCTAGGAAAGTATTTTAGAGATGATGTTAAATTAGAAATCGGGCGGAGGTTGTTAAAGTTGTCAGGATCCAAGGAATGTTTTTTTCAGTATATAAGTGACTGAAGCAATCTTGAATAAGGGAATAACAATACCAGTGGTGAGTGGAGAGTGAATGATAGAAGTGATGAGTTGGAGAGGCAAGATTTCACGATGGGCACGACGGGCTTTGATTTACATACGAATTCAGAAATATCAGCTTTATCAGGAGACTCAAAATGGAGAAAAGGCTCTGAAGAAGGGATAGACACGACATTCAAACTGAGTTGCTGGTAATTGTTATTCATTTTTGTCAGTGCTGGGGAGTAACGGAACACATGTACCAGCATTAAAATAAAAATACAAAATATAAGTAACTATATTCCATTACAGTTACCATTTAAAAGGTGATAATTAGATTACAGTTACTTTGTTGAAATAAATCAATTACATGGTGCTTTTTTCCTGTTTAATATGTTAGGCTATCGCCTCTCTAATTTTGGTAATTTCACACATTGCCGAAAACCCAAACTAAACACACAATAAGCGTTCTAATGTAAGCATGTTGTTGGCGTCAGTTACACAATGTACCCGAAGCCAGCACAACAGAGCCAGCAACAGAGCCAATCAGTGTTGGAAAGGTTACTTTCCAACACTGATTTTTGTAGTGAAGAACAGCATCAAAGAGTTACAGGTTTCAGATTAATAGAAGGTGCTGAAGAAGTTTGTTGAGAAGTGAAAACAGGATCTTGGTGTTGTCCTCATAAGAGCTGATAATACCTGAGTAAAAGCTTTGTTTAGCCTGGTTGTTGGAATCTTTATACTGGAGTACATGACATTTATAGATTTCTTCATCAACAGTTAAACCAGATTTCTTATATCTAATGTATGCTCTAGTTGCCAAACTTTGGCCTTCAATGCTCGGAAGTCCAAGGTAAACCATGGAGCAGAAACAGGAAGGAAACATAATGGGTCCAGAGAATCAAACGACAATTATTAAACAATTATTATTAACATATAACACCAAATCATTAGGAGTAGAATATCAGTCCGGAACCTGAATATTATCTGGTAATGTCTGTGAAGGTTCTCAGTCATCCAGGTCATCATAGTCAAAGGAGCTTGCAAAGAAAAGCGTCTGGACTTCTTTAGGTTACTTGAAGACGTTTCACCTCTCATCCGAGAAGCTTCTTCAGTTCTAAGGTCAAATGGTGGGGCGTCCCAGATTTAAACCCAGTGGGAGTATCGCCCACAGAGGGACAAAAGGACCCCCTGATGATCCTCTTATCGCCTGAGCCAAGGTGTGAAACTGGGTGTGGGTCCCAATCAGCCAGAGTTTCGGGTGAGCTCATTGTGAAACCTGGCCCCACCTCCTTTGACTACGATGACCTGGATGACTGAGAACCTTCACAGACATCTGGCCCCACCTTATCATGCGAATTCCTGAGGTCAGATGGCCCAGAATGTGAATGGGCGTTAAGGCGTCTGGGAAGGGAACTCAAAACTGGATTATAGATGGCAGAGAGTTGGTGTCGTAAACCACCGCCTCTGTTCAAGGATGGTCGCAGTGTAAATAGATGGCCTCTTTCACTCCTCTTTGTCCTCTCTGTCCAAAATGTGAACATTGGCATCCTCGAAAGAGTGACCTTTATCCTTAAGATGCAGATGGACTGCTGAGTCTTGTCCTGTGGAGGTGGCTCTTCTATGTTGTGCCATGCGCTTGTGAAGTGGCTGTTTGGTCTCTCCAATTTAGAGGTCTGGGCATTCCTTGCTGCAGTGTACAGCATACACCACGTTGTTAAGTCTTTCAGACCCAGCAACACACTCAGACAAAAACTGGTTCACCCGAAAGACAAAACTCCAAAACACAGACTTAACAACGTGGTGTATGCTGTACAGTGCAGCAAGGAATGCCCAGACCTCTACATTGGAGAGACCAAACAGCGGCTTCACAAGCCCAATTTTTTTCAGGCAATATAATGCATTTGCATATGTGTGTAGAGATGTGTTTGTGTGCATTTATATGATCATAGTCAATGTTTTTCTACTCTTCATTAGGAGGCTGGAGGTTTTCCAAGCATACTCACACTAATATTAACGGCTTTTTTATATCTTAGCTTTAGGGGTGTTTTACATTAAAATTCAATGTTTCTGTGTGTGTTTTGAGGATTGATTAAATAATGGCATATGCTGTACAGAGGAGTTACCGTCTACTGTATAGTGTTGCCCTGAGACAACAAACCACATTTTCATGCCTTACACTGGCCCTTCAAAAAAACAAAACTTTTTTTCTTTCAAATAATGCTACCAGGCACATCTCTTTCCAATAAAATGATGAGTTGAAGGTGGTGTGACTTTCATCTGGGAGGGGGGGCAGGACCCCTTTCTGCAAGCTGCACTACATGAGAGACATCTCCATTAGGAGGCAAGATAAAGATCACTATTTTACATGTTTATAGTGAAATAAATGTATATTAAAAATACTTGTATGTGCATGAATATGTTAAGAAGCATATTTGATTGTTTGTTCTACTTTTTAAAATTTATTTATACAGTAAAACTGTTAATTTTCATTCGTTGCCTCAAGGCAACACTGCGCAGTTAGCCCAATTTTTTTCAGGCAATATAATGCATTTGCATATGTGTGTAGAGATGTGTTTGTGTGCATTTATATGATCATAGTCAATGTTTTTTACTTTACAATCTACTCATAATTACAGGACATGGATGTAAAAACCATTTATGGAAGGAAACCAAGAGAATGTGCACTTTCTGTCCTCAGAAAATGAGGACAGTGAGCTTTCAGGGAGTGACAGTGAAGTAGAGGAGTGGATCCCTGACTGAGGTTTGAGGGACACTTAGGAGGTCAGGGGTCAGTTGGTAAAGTAACTGTGTCTGTGTGTGTGTTAGTGCCCACATAGCAAGCAGGTCTGGCCAGGATCTGGTATCAAGTTGGCACTGTGAGTAATCTGGGAGAGTAGAAAAGCGCTATATAAAAATTAGAGATGGACCGATCTGATATTACGTATCGGTATCGGTCCGATACTGACCTAAATTACTGGATTGGATATCGGAGAAAAATAAAAAATGTAATCCGATCCATTAAATATCACGAAAGCACCTCACAAAACTTGCAACACGCCGTAACTCACCTCAGAACGTTAGCACGTCGGAGCAGTATACATCACGTGATAGAGCGGCTGTGGCATCCAGGACCTGTCGGTGGTCTGGATAGCATTTGGAGCTTCGCTAGCAACCCGGCATTTCATCTCAGACAAAGTTATCCCGAGAGAAGTAAAGCAAGTGTGTAAGTCCATCTCTGAATGTTTGTAAAGCATTCCTGTGTTAAGCTTAACAAACGATATATGGAGCGACTGCCTCTTCTTGCTGCTACTTCAATCATGAAACTGCTTAATGATCAGCTGATCGGCTTTTCTGTCGCGAGTCCGTCTCTCTTGTTTGTTTTTGGCCCACTTTGCACCAGAAAGAGGAAACCAAAACAACAGCAGCACGTTTAAGCTTGATAAGCTGTTGTTAGAATTTATTTAATAATAATAATAATAATAATAATGGATTGGATTTATATAGCGCTTTTCAAGGCACCCAAAGCGCTTTACAATGCCACTATTCATTCACTCTCACATTCATACACTGGTGGAGGCAAGCTACAGTTGTAGCCACAGCTGCCCTGGGGCAGACTGACAGAAGCGAGGCTGCCATATCGCGCCATCGGCCCCTCTGGCCAACACCAGTAGGCAGCAGGGTAAAGTGTCTTGCCCAAGGACACAACAACCAGGACAGAGAGCCCGGGGATTGAGCCGGCGACCTTCCGGCACATGTTATTGCATGGCTTGATTAAGGTACACATTATGCTGACATCTGGGGCCAGAGCTTAAACTGTTCTGGGCCAGCACAGGGCCAGCAGTGTGTCTACAACTGGCCCGTGGCTGCACACCACCTACAGATGGCCCACATATCGCAATGAATAACGGCCCTTTGGTGGCCCAGATCAGGTTTGCCAGAGGTAATCCACACATGGATCAGCACAGGATGACCAGGGTGTCTGAAACTGGACTTGTGCTGGCCCTTGTGTGGGCCACCTCTGGCAAACCAGGTCTGGGCCACCAAAGGGCCGTTATTCATTGCGATATGTGGGCCATCTGTAGGTGGTGTGCAGCCACGGGCCAGTTGTAGACACACTGCTGGCCCTGTGCTGGCCCAGAACAGTTTAAGCTCTGGCCCCAGATGTCAGCATAATGTGTACCTTAATCAAGCCATGCAATAACATGTGCCGGAACATGCAAAACAGTGCAAAAGTAACATGCCGAAACTCTGTTCAGACAGTGAATGGACTGATTTTTATTAGAGATGGCACAATACCACTTTTTTATGTCCGATACCGATACCGATATCATAAATTTGGATATCTGCCGATACCGATATGTGAAATGTTTATTCGTTGTTTATTTATTTGTTCATCCTTGTTGTACTAATACAACTTATTATAGAATAACTTGGCATTTTACTACCCTTGTTGCACAGTGTTGCCTTGAAGCAACAAACCAATATCTGTTTGGGAGGGGGGGGGGGTCAAATTTTATGATTGATATGTTATTAGGGACCCTAAAGCTCCCCCAAAATAGGGAGAAATATTTTTTTCCCCAAAAATTAAAAAGTCATGCAGTAGAGGAGTAATATCGTCTGACATTTAGTCTGGGATAACTTGTTCTTCATTTCTTTATCCTGTAGAAGTGTAATATTTTACACTTTAAGTCATAAATTATTAATTAAATTCCAGGATGCTTCTTTAAGCATGGATTTTCTTGTGGTACTACAGCTTCCTCCAGTCCAGGATATGCATGTTGGTTAACTGATGATCCTGAATTGGTTGTAGGTGGGAATTTGAACACCTGTTTCTTTTTGTCACCTCTGCGATTGACTAGCAGCTTGTTCAGGCTGTGTCCTCCATCGTCCAGTGACAGCAGGAATAGACTCCAGCTCCCCCAAAATCACAACTGGATAAGCAGTTAAGAAAACTGTAAATCCTTTCTGATCTTTCTAAGAACAACTTCAATTTACCTAACAGTTTTTGTTCCTGTCACTCATTTATGAAAATGCAAGAAACTCTAAATAAATACATGAAACAGATTACATCAGAAGTGATAAAATCTAAAAAAAAAATAAAAATACCTTTATCAAATGCCACAATGGTAGAGAATCAGAAGAAAACACGGTGGCACTCATATCAGAAAAAAATCAAGAAAAAAACCTGCATTGGATGAATTGACTTTAATAATCGGTTGTATGAGGGGTGACGGAGCAGCAACATGTAAAGATGCATGGCTGAGTTGCTTTGTGGGGAAACGCTATTTTTTCGTATAAATACTTTGACATTAGGCACTAACGCATTATCTGTCATCAGCTGAGTTACCACTGCAAACGTGCACATCACCCAAGGGAAATTTGCAACAATGTCAGGGTCCAAAAATACCAGAAAGACTGATGGAGCCAAGGCCATTGATAGCAATGCTATATCCGTGCCACAGCCGCGCTAATGGCTGCCATAGCTTGCTCGGAGAAAGACGTAGTCACCAAAATTTCTACCCTGGAAGCAAAAGTTGAGACCAAGTGCCAAGCTCTCAATGACCTGATCGATTCGCTTCGCAGCAATGTTTCTGACCAAATAGATGAAGTGCGGACTGAACTTTGTGCTAAGATAGATGCTCTAGCTACTACCTGCACTGACCACCATAGCCAGCTAACTAGCCTGGAAGAAGCTGCAAACATGTATTCGGACCGGGTTGTGGACTTGGAGAAGACAGTTCACGATCTGCTGAAAGAAATTGTACCAGCTCTTTCGGACAACACCGAAGACCTTGAGGGGAGACAGCGCAGATGCAACATTCGAATACTTGGCATGAGGGAGCACTTTGAGACTGGGATGCGCCCTGTCAACTCCAGGTTTTGGCCCTGGATACCGCTCAGACACTGGATCGGGCACATCGCAGCCTACAGCCCGTCCCTGCAAGAGACCAGAGACCCAGGCCACTTACCGTCAAATTTCACTACCTCGCAGGGCCGCGTTAAACAGTCCCCTGACCCATAATGGAGAGAAAATCCTAATTTTCCCAGACCTGCCATCTGCAGTTGTGAAGAGACGGGGGGCTTTTAAAGAAACGAAAGATCTACTGCGCAGATGTCGAGGTCTGAGATGTGTTTAAAAAACAAAACAAGTGAGCCACTGCAGGAAAGGCAGACTGTTTTCTTAGCTACTACTTCAGTGTAATGCTTATTAGTTTGTTTGTTTGTTTTTTAACTTTAAACTAACAGAATTTCATGCTGTAGAATTTTGACACTGATGTTCAAACTAATCTCAGCTGTTTGTAGGTTTAATATGATAGCAAATTTTAACATGTATACACCTTAAACAAAGACCGTAGCAAACAGTGTTCCTTCTAAAATATCAGTGTTTGCATTTTATATTGTGAGTATATTAGTATGTTAAATTCAATTCCGTTTTATTTATATAGCTGCCAAGCACAACAGTTGCCTCGAGGCGATTTAATATGACACCTGTGAATCAAGCTAAGTGCAAGTATACTGCTAGCAAAGTTAAATAGATGTCTTTGCAATTACTAGAGTGACAATATTATAAATTAATTTACATTATATAATAATAGATTGCATTTATATAGCACTTTTTGAGACCCTCAAAGCGCTTCA
Source organism: Pundamilia nyererei (assembly GCF_000239375.1). NCBI lineage: Eukaryota > Metazoa > Chordata > Actinopteri > Cichliformes > Cichlidae > Pundamilia > Pundamilia nyererei. The sequence goes on from NW_005187498.1 coordinate 187,119, forward strand.
TAATTCTACTATTCATTCACCGGTGGAGGCAAGCTACAGTTGTAACCACAGCTGCCCTGGGGAAGGCTGACAGAAGCAAGGCCATATCGCACCATCGGCCCCCAGTACGTGAAGTGTCTTGCCCAAGGACACAACGACCACAACCCAACAAACTTCCGGTTACAAGATGAGCTTCCCAACCTCCTGAACCATGGTCGCCCTAAATATATATAGCAATAAACTGCTCACGTTACATAAAAACACATTCATTAAAATATTTCCATCCTTAAGACTAAATACCAGTTCTGAAAACTTTACACAACTTTTCACAACTTTCCGTGACGGAAGGGAGACGGGAAGTCTAAGCGATTGTCCAGTTTTGATGCGAGGCTGTCCCTGGTAGATTTAGATCTCTGAAGGAATCCCTGGAGTTCAGCCAGCAGCAGGTGGAAACACTTGCTGCAGAAAACGCCACGCCACGCTACGGAACTACGGGACTCTCGGTCTGCTGGAGAGGACCCGGAAACGATCGTGAGAAGCTTCATTAAAACCCACCTGAAGCTGCCGGAGGACACGGTGAAAAACATAGGGTTTGAAAGGGTGCATCGCATCGGGGCTCCGAAGACAGGAAGCGGGAGACCACGGCTTATTGTGGCCAAATTCGGCCACTTCAAGCAGAAGGAGCAGGTGAAGAGTCACGGCAGAGAGCTGAAAGGAACGGATTTCAGCATGAACGACCAGTTCCCCAGAGAGATCCTGGAACGACGCAAGGTCCTGTTCCCAGTCCGACGTAGCTTTACCAAGAAAGGCTCCCGGGGCTTTCATCGCTGTGGACCAGCTCTACGTGGACGGACAGCTCTACTGCGACCCCGGCACCACTCCCTGGCTGTATTGACCGCACACCAGATAAGAATCCGTTACACTATTCTCTTCACTCACACTCTCTTGTATTAATTTGTTTAACTTTGTAATATCAGTTTGCTAATTCAGTATAACATCACTGTCACTCTCCGTCAATGTCTTAACTTGAATGTTTCTGTTTTTATTCCTTTTTTCCTCTCTCTCTCTCGTCGCTCACACTGCTCTTTGGTTTCTTTGCTTCTCTTTTCTATCACTGCGTCAATCACCTGTTTCCCTACCCATCCACAAACAACACCCCCTATTTCTACATGCTCACTCTGCACGATCACGCACACACCATGCGTTTAAAGGCAACAATTTACAACAGCCTCACAGCACACACAGATATAGGACACACACACTCAGACGTGCACACACTTGCTCATATTAGTTAATATGCACACACATCAGAGCTATGGAGCTTCGCGCCACGCGCTTTTTCTCTTTTTTTACAAACAAGTCATGTGTTTCCATTTTCCTCACCCGTCTAAGCGAGACACACAGCGTACATCATTCGCCATACACACACAACTATGGGCGCACTAAGGTTTGTCTCTGGCTCCAGAGAAAAAAGGTTAAAAATATTTAACCAACTTAAAAACCTACAGGCAGACATTGTTTTATTACAAGAGACTCACAGGCCTGTCACAGGTCTGAATGAACTTAAAACACCTGAGTTTCCTAATGTGTTTTCAGCCTGTTCTAATTCTAGTCAAAGAGGAGTAGCAATTTTAATACATAAAAATATTAATTTCACAATATTCGACACAGTTATAGATCCAGAGGGCAGATTCCTAATCGTTAAACTATCTATACTTATTCAAAAGCTATGTATTGTAAGTTCATATGGTCCAAATGTTGATGACCCCTCATTTTTCCATGGATTTTTTAGTACACTCTCTGAACACCTAGATTGCACACTTGTTCTTGGGGGCGACCTCAACCTGGGGCTAAATGAAGAAATTGATAGGCTCAATACAGCAGGAACTCAGAGCAATTGGCAGTCCACAAATATAATCAAGCATTATATGAACAACTTTGGTCTTTACGATGCATGCCGCTCCCTTCACCCCAACAGTAAGGAATATAATTTCTTTTCACATGTCCATCACTCCTACTCTCATATGGATTATTTTTTGGTCAGCAGCTCACTGCTGAGTGACATCTCAGACACTGAGATTCACCCTATAACTGTCAGCGATCATGCTCCTGTATCTTTAACACTAATGCACAAGAATAATACTACGTCAAGTAAAAACTGGAGATTTAAATACATCACTACTCAAAGATGAAGAGTTTATCAAATACTTTAAAAAGAATGGACTCTATATTTAGTCTATAATGACATTCCTGGAACATCAGCATCTGTCCTCTGGGAAGCAGGGAAAGCTGTGATGAGAGGAAAAATAATTTCTTTCTCATCACATAAGAAGAAAGAAGAAAACAAAAATGTTCCCGAACTAGAAAAAAACATCAAATCCTTAGAAAAAGCCTACGTGTCCCAGCAAGATCAAGAAATATTGAACAAAATACACAAAACAAAGCTAGAATTAAATGAAATTATTAATAAAAAGACTCAATTCTTAGTACAAAGACTTTGCCTCCAAAATTTTGAACACTGTAACAAATCTGGACAATTTCTAGCTAACCAGTTAAAAATCAATAAAGAAAAAACAACCATATGTGCTGTTAAAGATTTATCTGGGAATACAATATATGACCTTTCTATGACACTTTATATACACCACAAATAAACCCATCTAAAAACAAAATGGATCAATTTCTCGACAACGTAATTCTTCGAAAATTACTAGATACCCCAGCAGTGGCACTGGATTCGCCACTGACGCCAGGTGAACTCCAGGAAGCCTTTGTAAGTATGCCCAATTATAAGGCTTTCCAGCAGAATTTTACAAAGAATTCTGGATGGTTCTAGCACGTATTTTTCACAGAATGTTGCAGGAAATCAAAGAAAATGGTAGACTACCACCAAATATGAACTCTGCAAATATTAGTCTCTTACTAAAACCAGGCAAAGACGCTGTATTTTATTCAAGCTATTGTCCAATATCCCTTATTAATGTAGACCTTAAAATAATCTGCAACGTTCTCTCAAAGAGATTAGAGAAAAAACAACAACTTTTAATTCATCCTGACCAAACTGGTTTCATAAAAGGTAGGCACTCATCAACAAATACACGTAGACTACTTAATTTAATAGACTACTCATGCAGTAAAAATATTGAAACCATAATATTGTCTCTTGATGCAGAAAAGGCATTTGACAGCGTTAACTGGAAATTTCTATTTGCAACTTTACACAAATTTAGTTTTGGAAACTCTTTCGTAAGCTGGTTAAAATATTATATAATTCCCCAACAGCTTGTGTCAAAACAAATGACCAAACATCCTCCAGCTTCTGTCTCCTAAGGGGCACCAGGCATGCCCACTCTCCCCTTCACTGTTTGCAGTTTTTATTGAACCACTAGCAGCAGCAGTTAGAAAGAATACAGTAATTAATGGGCATAAAATGCAAGAACGTGGAACATAAAATCAGCCTTTGTGCGGGTGATGTGTTACTTTTTTTCCAAAACTCACAAACCAATCTCTCTGGGGGTAATTGCATTGATAAACTCTTTCTCAAGAGTCTCAGATTATTCAATTAACTGGTCAAAATCTACAGTTCTTCCGATTAATTGCTCCTTCCATAATTCTTCATCTACCCGACTGCAATCTGGAAATATTAAATATTTAGGTATCAATATCTCTCCCAAGCTTGCAGAATTAACTAAATTAAACCACATCCCACTTTTACAGACAGTAGAAGGCGATCTGGCTAGATGGAAATCTCTACCCATATCACTCAAGGGTCGCCGCTATAAAATGGTCTTGCCAAAAATAAACTATTTATTTTCAATGATCCCAAGTAAGCCATCACAAGATTGGTTCAGATCTCTAGACTTGTATATTTCTAAATTCCTTTGGAAAGATAACCCCCCGCGTATCAGCATAAAAACATTACAAAGGACCAAGGATAAAGGAGGACTAGATCTGCCTAACTTCAATCACTACTTTTTAGCCAACAGGCTTCAGTTCATCTCTAGATGGTTAAAACACACCTTCTTAGATGTACCCTGGATAGATGTAGAACAGGCACTATGTAATAATCTAGAAATTTCAGACCTACCATTTCAAGCGACATGAATGCTTTAAAAGCATCAACATCAGCTCTTCTCTAACAGCATGGTGGGAGTCTTCATTAATCCCATGCAAACGTACACCTATCTGAAACAACCCTGACATATTACAAAACAATAATATGATCAACTTGCCAGATGGGAGTTATAAAGGTATTAAATACTTGGAACATATATTGGAAGGAACAGACTTTATTTTGTTTGACAGACTAGTTATACAATATGGGATCAACAAAAAAAGATTTTTGGAATATCAACAAATTAAATCCATAGTAAAAAAAAAAAAAAAAAATTATCCCAGTGAAGCTGAATTACAAACACCACCAAATGTGGTACAATTTTTTTTAAATCTAAAAACCCCCAAATTATTGTCTAAAATATACAGAACACTTTCTAAAATAGATGAATCAATATCCCTTCCTATGGCAAAATGGGAAGTGGATTTATCGATTAGCTTAGACCAAATCCTTTGGTCTCAGATATTGTTAAAACCTTTCAATGGATCAGAAATCCCAGTTTGCAATTAATACAATATAAAATATTACATAGAGTGCACTATACTGGTCATAGGATGTTCAAGATGGCCTATACGTCTTCCAACAACTGCTCACACTGTCAAGCAAATACACCGGACAATTATATCCATGCTCTTTGGTTCTGTCCACCAGTTCAGAAGTTTTGGTGCGAGATATGTGAAGACTTATCAAAGCCTCCCCTTTAGTGTGCTTGCTGGGCAACTTGGATGAGGTCATTACAGAAATAAACACAGCCCACATTGTTTTTATGGCCCTATGCATTGCCAAGAAAACGGTCCTCATTAACTGGAAATATAAAAAATAATCTTAATTCTAACCAATATAAAAACTATCTAATAGATCACATTAGTCTTGATACAGCCTCTGCCATCACATTTGATCAATCCCTCTGCGCTCCTTTGATCGGCTTCATCACCTATTGGGGGTGGGGGGTCATGGTTTAGTCCTGCTTTCACTATTGTGGTTGATATGGGGGTAGGAACGGCCTTAGGGCGTCTAGGGATTCCCTAGGGACGTTTTCCCTGGAGGGCCTAACGCGGGGGTTGTGGCCATGCCCTCCTGTGTTTTAAATGCACTTTAGAACAACACGCAGCAACACTACATTTGAGTGGGCGGAGGGAGGTTTGGGGTCTTCACTCCCCCCGTTCTGTTAACTGTCAGGGCTGGGGGGCTGGGAGGAGGTGCTGGCCGTCAGATTGGGGTCTGGGATCCGGGGCCTCCCTGCTATTGCAGATAAGGAGGCGGTCTGCTTTCCTCCACCCCAGAGAGAAAGGTCTCTGGGGGCAGGGGTACCCGGACCTGAGATATAGAGTATGTTTGGGGAGTGTGAATGTGTGTACAGTGTCTATTTGTGTCTGTCTCCACGTCGGGTGAGTGCTGAGTATTTGTTTGTGTATATGGGGGTGGGAATGCGTGTTGGTGTCTGCGTGTGCCTGTTTGTCTGTGTCTGTATGTCAGCTTGGGTCTTAGACTCCACCTCTCCTTCCGTTCTCGTTTGGGACTCTCCTCAGCACGGTTGCCCCCCTGGTGGTCCTGCCTGGGCCCTTGTATTCTGGGGCCTCTAGATGTCTGGGGCCTGGATCTCATCCATACCTGCTTCTAGCCCTGGGGGACGGGGCTATGACTCCCCACACTCCCTAGCAGATCTTTACATGGAGAAACCTTTTGAATACAAGCGTGCTGATCCACACAGGTGTGCACACAGGTGTACACACGGATGTTCACAGACACAAACTACACTTTTCTTGGCTGCTACCTTAAAGCACATTTTGCGCTGTCCATCTTGCGTACTGCACAATAACATGTAATATTTAGTATCTACTGTTATCTACTGTTAGCTAGTTTATTGTGATGGTGTTGTATTTATTATGTTGCTCTTTCTTGTTTGTTTTCTCTTCTGTTTTTTCTTATCTCCATACAGGTGATCCAGGTGTTTCATTTGTTTTTGGGGGGGTTTCTTCCCCCTTTCTCACCATCTCTTCTATTTTTCTTTCTCTCTCTCTCATTCTTTCATTCTTTCTCCCTGTCCTATCCCCCAGTCATGTCTGTCCCGTCCGTAACAACCGAAAATCAAATCAAATAAATACATAATTATAATAAAGGTCAATCAAATGGACCAATATGGCAAGGTCATGATGATCCACTTGGTAAAGTAAAGCCGCTTGGCGTCTTTCTTGGCCTTCAGACAACAATTGTGTCCCAAACGGGACAGGCAGAAAACCAAAAAAAAGAAAACTTTTCATCAGTCAATATGAGTAAATGTTTCAGTAAGCGAGTGTAATTTTTTTTTTTAAAAAAGAACCTGAAATACTGACCCCTACTGTGAGGTAATAGATAAAAATGATGTGAAACACTGTGACCAGATCTCTACCAGTGAATCTGCGGGACAGTTTGGAGTGGTACCAAATGAAGGAAAGTATTTCAGAAGAATCATTTTCCATGCCTTTAGAGTTCCAGAGACTTAGAAATTCAGTGCCAAAGCACACTGATATACAGTACAGGAATGCTTTACAATTTTTCCATTAATTTGTTGTGTATCTCTGTATCATCTTTAAAAATGAATCTTTTCATTATGTCCAAAAATGAATGGCTTTTAAAAAAGCACACACTGCTTTTACAGCATTACTGCAACAATTTTAATCTGAAATATATTTTTAAATCAACAATAGAAGTTCCTTGTTGTTATCATGTATTTTTACAATGTACTGGCAGGAGCTTGCATATTGACTTAACTGTGTCTCCTGGATTTTATGTATTAGGCACAGCTTCTGAGCAGCAGTTTGAGCGAAAATGTTTAAAGCATTATTAAATAAAGTAAACAAATATAATACTAGGCTTCACTAGTATGCCAGACATCAATTGCTTTTCTAAATGTAGTTACAGTAAATTATTGTTTATTGCTATATATCCAGTGGGCAGTTAAATTTTGTTTTATCGGATTCAAATATAATTTAGCATCTCCCTCAGGGTATACTCATGTCCTCATCTGGCTGCCTCTGTCCTCCTAAAACCTTGATTTGCTGGTTATGTTTTCGCTTATTCTACTGCACACTGATACTGCTTCGAGCCTGCTATGGTGTCCAAACACATTTACTCAAATGTGTTTGCACTTCAGTGAGTACAACTGGCATGGTGGATAGCTGGATTTTAAAATCTAACACTCCTCAGTGTCAGATTAAAAATAGCTGTAACTGGTGAGTGGAGGCGTCAAATGGTATGTATTTTCACCATTTCAACACTTCTGTCAGCAACAGCACAGACCACAGAGCACAGACTACTGAAAAGTAGGAAAACCATGATAAATGTGGAATGTGCTCACCATTGCTCTGAAAGTCGAATTTTCACAGCCCAACTTAACAGAAATCCCTAAAACGACAAGGAAATTATTTCCTGTTTTGTGCATATTATTCTTTTAATTAATTTATATATATATATTCAGTACACCATCGTTGCATAAAGTAACAGAGTAACAGTTGAGGCAATCGTGTACTAAAACACACGTACACACACTTTCCACATATTACTTCTTTCTTGGATGCTACATGTTACAACAGATTTACAAATTTAGATTTAGAACACGCATCATGTCTTTCCAATCATGTTTGCCAACAGGGATGGTAACACAGCTTTTGACTCATCAAAACCCTCATCAATTCCTCATCTCCTCCAGGTATTCCAATTTCCATGAACAGTCCAAAGACATGGTTAGATTAACTGATATTCCTAAATAGGTCATAAGTATGAAAGAAACCTAGATAAAGAGCATAAATTAAAGTGCTGTAACTAAGCATAAAATAATGACTATAATTACTTTTATAAAAAGACTTTTATGAGAAGCAAAACAGAGATGACAATACCCCCCATTACCTAAACCCCACTTGCTCCACTGTGTTGTGCTTGTATTTTATTCTTATTCATATTTTGTTCTTTTTTTCTGTGCTCACAGTCTCCGGCATCTTACAAGACTCTTCTAGGCTGAATAACTGTAAAATATTATTACTTCTATAGTTCAACTATTATTTACTATATTACTGAATACATTTTTAACAGGATATTAGCATTCCCATTAAATTGAAACACACTACAGATTTCATTGGGATTAAAGAGGAGCTTCTAGCAACAATAGCCAATTGTGACTACAAGATGGCAGTAGTGTAAAGGACGTATGTAAACAGGCAATAAGCTTTATGAAAGAATGTATGCTTGAGATAAAGGGAGAGGGATTGCTTTTACTTTGGTTTTTTATTTATCTCTATTTTGAGATTTCACTAGGCAAACACTGCTAGCCCTGTTTGTCCTGATGTAACCACCACTACTGTAAAACGCATAATATGGCCTACTACAAAGTCATTTGGGTGGTCAGTAAGACTTTACACATGAAATATATAAATGTTAGTCCATTGCACTGATCATGAAGAAAAGAGTCAGCTATTAACATCAAGATATTATTATTGCCAAAGGCCAGTGTATCAGTGTTGTCCGCTTATTGTTATGCTCATTATTATGAACATTTATTTGTCATTTAGTTGTCACTCTCAAAGACATGAATAAGGCCCTGGCAACTTCTCAAACTCTTGATAGGTCATGAAGGCTGGCAAGCCATGACTTGTAGGGGAACAACAAATCCATCATTTGTCATCCGAAGACAGACTAGACATGTGTTACTATCTGATCTTTTAATCTTACCATACATAAATTGTGCATTTGAAACATGGATTTATTGTGACAATTTTCACAGACTGTATGAGTGGAAGTCTCACTGAGACTGCACATAAAAGCATGTTGTCAGTCTATAAAGTAACATAAAACCACTGCAAGTGATCGCTAAAATGTGTGTAACACATTCCAATATTTAGCGTACTTGTGTGATGGTGGATCCTGACAATGAAATTTACTGCTGATACCTGTTGTTTGCACAATAACATGCTGCACTTGTGAACCTCTGATGAACTTACAGCATGTAAAATCTCACTACTAGATGTTAGTCGATTTCACTTAACTGAATTCTGGTTGTTACCCCTCCCAATTCAAGCACACAGTCCTAGATATCCTGGCACCTTTAGAACAAACAACTCCTATTTCACTGCAGGGCAACCTGCATGTTTCAAATAAAGCCTTTATTGATTGATTGATTGACTCATTGATTGATTGATTGATTGGAAGACGATGACATTCGTCTTTTTCCTTTGCATTTTTGCTTCTGTGGTATGATCCTATATATCTTGAACTGAAGTTGCAAACATAAATTAAAATGTGCCTCCACGGCAGAATATAAATGCATGTTATATAGAAAGCACTTAAAAGCATAGAAAAAAGTACTTGTATGAATGATTGAATTAAGCACGTTGTATAAAGTGCTTTGAGTAGAAAAGCGCTATATAAGAATCAGTCCATTTACCAATCCAAATACCAACCCCAACTCACAGGTGTTTTTATGCTTTTATTTTAAGATTTTTTGAGAATGCATTAGTTTGTTGGAAAGGATAATTAGACACTAATCAATGTATATTTTAGAGTAAAATAATCGGTGTTATTGTTAAAATTATTATTAGGAAATATTATTATCAAAAATGGTTGACTGTACCTTTAAAGGAAAACTGAAAACATTTTAAACAAATTAAATCCCACTCTGAGACATAAATGTACTTGTAGATTTTGAAATCTGTTTGCATTGCTTTTGATTTTGTATAAACCATTTTTACAGGTGTAGGATAATTTACTTAGACCATGCAGAAACCAAGAAAACTGTCCTCATGAACTGGAAAAATAAAAACAATCTTAATTCTAACCAATATAGAAATTATCTATTAGATTACATTAGTCTTGATACAGCCTCTGCCACCACATCAGATCAATTGCTCTGGGCTCCTTTGATCAGCTCCATCACCTAGTGGGGGTGGGGGGTCATAGTTTGGTCCCGCCTTCACTGTTGTGACTGGTGTGGGGGTAGGGACAGGCTTAGGGCGTCGGGGGGTTCCCCGGAGGCATATTCCTTGGGGGGCTCAACCCGGGGTAGCGGTCATGTCCGGGTGGGGGCTCTTTTGGCTCTCGGGTGACTGTTTCCTCGTGGCTGCGTGCAGCGGGGCTAGGGGAGGGTCTGTGCTGACGGACGTGGGTTACTGACCTGGTAGCCTGTCTGCCCCTGGGTGGGTCCGGGATGGGCGTGAGGTTCTGGGGGCGCTCCGTCTCTGGGCTGGGGCCTTGGGTCCTGGTTTGTGTGTTGCCGGGGTTGTGGGCGGGTGGGTGCATGGGGACCCATCCCTGGCGCAGGGTGCCGCTGGTGCGTCGAGCCGCCTGGGGGCTCTTCAACTGGTGAGGGAGATTGTCACATCTTGCAGGAGCTTTCCTCTCCTCAGGAACTCTCTGCAGGAGGGGGAGATACAGGAGAGGTGGAGGAAGATCTCAGCCTGGGCGTCTATTGTCTCATGTAGTCTGGAAGATGAATGGATGGTGGGGTGGGTGCAGTTTTCTCTGTGGTGGGGTTGGGTGGACTGTCCCGGGCTCTGTGGAGCCGGGGGGCGCTACTGCACTGGGCCCCGGTCTGATGGGCCTGGGCCCCCTTTCCCTGGCGGGTCGCGGAGGATGGGAGTGCCTACTGGGGTCAGCGGGGGAGTTGGCCCCAGGGAGGGGTCACCTGCCCCTCCCTTCCTTCCCTCCCCATCTCCAGCTGGCTCCCCACACTCCCTAGCAGATCGTTACATGGAGAAACCTTTGGAATGCAAGCATGCTGATCCACACAGGTATGCACACAGGTGTACACACGGGTATTCACAGACGCGGACTACAGCTTTCTTGGCTGCTGCCTCAAAGCACATTGTACGCTGTCTATCTTGCGTGCTGCACAATATCGATTATTATTTAGTATCTACTGATATCTACTGCTAGCTAGTTTATTGTGATGGTGCCGTTTTTTTTATTATGTTGCTCTTTGTTGTTTGCTTTCTCTTCTGTTTTTTTTCTCCATACAGGTGACCCAGGTGTTTTGTTTTTTTTGTTTGTTTTTCTTTCTTTCTTCTCCCCCTTCTCAACGTCTCTTCTCCCGTTTGGTTTTCTTTCTCTCCCTCTCTTTCTTTCATTCTCTCTCCCTGTCCTATCCCCCAGTCATGTCTGTCCCGTTTGTAGCAACTGAAAATAAAATAAATTCATAATTATAATAAAGGTCAATCAAATGGACCAATATGGCAAGGCCATGATGATCCACTTGGTAAAATAAATCCGCTTGGCATCTTTCTTGGCCTTAAGACAACAATTCTGATGGCTAAAGATCCAAACGGGACACAAAAAAAAAAAAATTAAAAAAAAGACCATGCAGAAACGTTTTCAATTTGTCTCTGTGGAAAGTGTTTTTTGGCTCCCTAAAGAAGGATAGCTGTTGTCTTTTTTTGGCATTCAGGTTAAGGTGGTTTTAGATAGCAAAAGTTTTCATTTTTTGTCATCTTATAAAAAAGTACATATTAAGCCTCTGAAACCAATTACATTTTCAGTTGATTTGGATCTTTTTACTCTGAGTCTGTTTATTGTGACTAGGGAATTTAGATAGAGTATTTCAGCTCGATTTGTGCTTTTTAACTAATTAAACCAAAATATTAGACTACACGTTAACATATCCAGTTCAACTATTTGAAAACAAAAACTTTGTCCCAAGAATGCAAAATGTATTGTTCTGTAACATGGTGTGTGCTTGCGAGACCTGTGCTTTAAGCAGTGCATTTCCTCTGCAATATGCAAAAGAGGTGATTAATGGCAACAAAGTAAAATGGCTTCCCAAAAGGTAAATCTACTTAAGAAAGGCTTCCTGCTACAATGCCCAAAATGTCATCACCCATGGAAATTTTTATTTATCACAAATTTATATTCAAACCTCCAGATTAGCTTATAATTAAATTTCAGTGGAAAGCAAACATGAGAATTTGTCTGAAAAAAAGGTTACAACACTGCATGCTCTCACCCTGAAGTGTCCCTGGAACAGACAGTGTGACAGAAGATTCATATTAAAGACAGATTATTGTTGTTTTCTTCACACAATGCTTAGCCTTCAGTCCAATGGACCACCCTGGATGAATAGCATTACTCACACTGTCATTTCCCTCTGCAACTGCAGGGTCATAGGAGACAGCCATATGGGAATCCACTTCTATAACAGTACTCCATCAAAGTCCAGACATGAATCAGAAAGTGTGACAGACATTTAAAGTATGAATATGCTACTCACTGCTGAGACACTCTTGACCCACTGGTTTTACCCATATCTAATTGGATTTTTTCACATAGAAATTGACTTAGAAACAACTAAAAATTGTTATTATTACTTCTTTTTTTTTTTTTACTTATTCTGGAAGAGTAAAGAATTCATTTTACATGCAAACTGATTATGACAGTGCAGATGTCCCAAGATATTTGGGCTTAACTTGGATGTAAAAGTTGGAAAATGATCTGATAAGTAGTTCTAGGATCTAAGAAAATTCCTCTCTCGCCCCTGCGAGCGGTCTATCCGTCAGGCTCAGGCTTGGGTCCTCTACCAGAGGCCTGGAAACTTGAGGGTCCTGCACGGTATCTCCAATATTGTTCTTGAGATCTGTTGGAGCCACTCACCTAGCTTGGGAGTCACCACACCTAGTGCTGTTACTTTCACCCTCCACATCTTCTCAAGCTCTTCTCTTAGTCCTGGGCATCTCTCGAGCTTCTCATGTTCCTTCTTCCTGATGTTGCTGTCATTCGGGACCGCTACATCTATCACTACGGCCGTCTTCTTCAGTTTGTCTACCACCACTATGTCCGGTTGGTTAGCCACCACCATTTTGTCCATCTATATCTGGAAGTCCCACAGGATCTTAGCTCGGTTATTCTCCATCACCCTTGGGGGCGTCTCATATTTTGACCTTGGGACTTCCACGCCATATTCGGCACAGATGTCTCTGTATACTATGCTGGCCAATTGGTTATGGCTTTTCATGTATGCCCTGCCTGCTAGTATCTTGAACCCTGCTGTTATGTACTGGATTGTGTCAGGGGCGTCTTTACACAGCCTGAACCTGGGGTCTTGCCCGGTGTGATAGACTCCATCCTCTATGGATCTTGTGCTCAGAGCTTGGTCCTGTGCTGCCATAATTAGTGCCTCTGTGCTGTCCTTCAGTCCAGCTTTGTCCAGCCACTGGTAGGATTTCTAGATATCAACCACCTCCTCTATCTGCTGGTAGTACATACTGTGCAGGGGCCTGTCCTTTCACAATGGTTCCTCCTCTTCCTCTTCCTCCTCTTTCTGGGGTTTTTGCTGCCTGAGGTATTCACTGAGCATGCGGTCGGTTGGGGCCATCTTCCTGATGTATTCATGGATGTTCGCTGCCTCAACCTGGACTGTAGTGCTGACATTCTTTGTCCCCGGCCGCTTAGCATACAGCCTCAGGGACCTGGACTTGGGGTAAAAACCCTCCACGCATGGTCAGGAGCTTCCTCGTCTTGATGTTTCTATCTCCTCCTCTATCTCCTCCTTTGGCCAGCTGAGATGGTTACTGGAGCCTGTTCAGGGAGATTGCTGTGGTCTGCCCTCAGATCCACTAGCCACTGAGCATTGCTGTTATGGGTTGTGTCCTTCTCCCATATGGTCTTCCAGGATTGCTCTGTCTCCAGCCTTGGTGGTGCTGTTTTCATATTGTTTCTCTGGCACTAAGAGTACACCTTGGCTGGTTCCGTGAAGAACAATTGGCTTATTCTCCTGCCTTCTATCTCTCTGGAGTATCTCTTCAAGCGGCTGGCCAAGTCTGTGAGTCTTTGCTTGGCAGTTTCCAAGGCTTAGGTATTGACAGCTCGCTGTAATTCTTAAGCACCTTCCTTGTCACGCCTCTCTGCAGCTCCAATAGTTGGCTAACCTCCCTCCATGCTACCTTGATCTTAGCCTCTAGTCTCCTTCTCCATGTAAATTTTAATTCTCAATATTAAATTGAACATTTTGAATGTTTAGAATTACTTGAAACATCTGATCTAATGCAGGGCTATTCCTGCATAATTATAAATCTCTCTAAAGTTGACTGTGTTGATGTTTTCCTCTTCCTGATGATTACATACATATGGCAGGACTTTATGTGCTAGAGCTATGTGAACACAAGGGATTTAATCATACAACAAATTATTTCCATAAATTATTCATCATTATTCACTTAGTGTTGAACTGATCAAGGTCATGGGGCTGATATATGCACAAAATAGATGCTAATGCCTTGTCACAATTAAACCTAAGAAACATATAACTGTACATATGTCAAGGATTCTTTATCATTACAGTGGTGGGAGTATGCACAGACAGGTTCAAATACACAGTGGCAGTTTGGCAAAGGCCAGTATATGCATGTATATATATGTGCAGTATTTATATCATTTTAAAAGTACTGTTGTTTTTCCTTTTTTTTCTTACTGAAAAGCTATTAAGGCTCAAAATAGGAAAAAAAAACTGTGACAATAATAATAATTCAGTTAGCAAAAAATTAACATATTATGAAAGTAGGAAAATAGCACAGATGGTCTTACTGTATTGCTGCTGTGTCTCCAGCTTCAAATAGATTTTTAACCACCTTAGAAACATGCAACTGAGAATGAGGAATATCTTCCACTGAGTAGGAATAAATGACTTCTTAATTAGCCTGTTGTAAATTCAGCTGATGCAGAACAGCTGTTTCCTCAGCAACAAAAACACCTGCAGCCCTGCACAAGATCTGAACAATAGATTATAAGCAGCATTTTCTCACCGAAACTCACAAATCCATTTTTTGTACATATTAAATATTATTAGCATGTTAATAGTGAGAATAAAACATCACTGAAGCACTGCTGATTAAATATGTAAATGAATCTCAGTCAATTACCTGTCAAGTATCAAGTTAATCACCCACACACACACACAGAAAGACAGCCTTTTTTACTTTTAAGATTAGGGTTAAAACATTCCTTTTTGATAAAGCTTATAGTTAGGGCTGGATCAGATGACCGTAATCACAATCTCAGGCAGTCTTCAATAGGCCTAGGTCTTTTTATGATACACTGCCTGTTTATTCTTTTCATACCTATAGTTCATTTACTCTAGTTCAAATCAGTTGATGAATTTGTAATTTTGTAGCTTTTCCCTGTGATTTTGTCATGGTCCCTCAGTCCTTGTTGTACAACCTGCCACGTTGTTCGCTTTGTTTTTGTCTGTCTCTACTTTTTCATTTCCTGGTGTGTGTGTGCGTGAGAGAGACAGAGAGAGAGAGGGAGAGTATGTGTTTGAAATGGGCATTGTCTTGACCTGAGTGGTTTCCTGCATTTGAGGTCACACACAGGGTGACAATTAGTGATGTGTCAGTCCCAAACGAAAAGCCGGATCTTTGACGTGAACGATGCGAGCCAGCTCCTTTTTTTTTTCTTTCTCTCACCCTCTCTCTCGCACTTTTTTTCCGCGTCACTCCGCAGGCGAGCCTTGTGCTTTGCGCTGGGAAGAGGGGGGAGGGGCGGTATAGTTACACTGGCAGCAGCACAGGAACAGAGCAGGATGGAAAGAGAGAGAAAGAGAGCCAGGGACAACAATGTCACATTGGAAAGGTATAGTAATCATCCACAACTATTTTCAGTTGCGGATGATAAAGGATTCAGAAAGTTTATTCACGCAGGCCCAAATGACAGAGAATATGCATCTTCTTTTTGTTTTCATATTTTAATTTATATTTAATTGTGTTGTGGTTTGCAGTGTTTTGTGTTGTTTCACTTTAAATT
>NW_005187498.1:204562-206740 GCF_000239375.1 Pundamilia nyererei
CTATATTGTGTATTTTGTTGTACAGTTATTTCATTTTTAACCTTAGGTTATATTTTATTCCTTCCTAGTTAAATTTACCCTTTTTAATTTTTCATATTTATTTCCTAGCCTTTTCCTTTTTTGTTTTCTTTAGGTCACGAGCAGTTGTCCAAGCATTTCACTACATATCGTACTTTGTATGACTGTGTACGTGACAAATAAAATTTGAATTTGAATTTGAATAATGGCTTTAAAGACTGTCAAAAATAATATAAAATAGTGTGCAAATACTGATAACAGTGCAAATGTTTGCAATATAAGAAATAAATGAAAAATGTAAACATCTATGTTTAGTGAACTTTGTAGTGTTGTTCTGTGGTGCAGCTACGACACCATTGCAAAGTTCACACACTATGTCTACTTGATCCACGTCTGACTCCGCGAACCCATAATGCTTCCACACCACTGAGGTCGTTTAGGGATGGGTATTGTTTATGTTTTATCTAATACCGGTGCCAAACCGGTACTTTTGAAATGGTGCCGGTGCTTAAACTGTGCTCGAACCGGTGCTTAATGAATGAAAAACACAAACTTTGTCCAAAAACCTCTCATGTTTAGCTGTGTTCCACTTTTTCTTTGGTAATTTTAGCCTTTTTGGTCAGGGTGAAGGGACTATCTGCCATCAAAGACAGAAGAAGACAGCCGCATGTAACTACGACGGTGTTTGCTATTTCACCTTACATGCATTAATCTAATAACATGGTTAGCCTACTCAACGTAAATTACACACGAACAACATTAAGCTACTCACGCAGAGAAGAACGGCTGCTGCTGCCATCATCATCCATCATCATTTCTGCTACACTGGCAGGGCTAGGGGTCAGTACTCTACTCTTCGGGTTCTTGGGGGATGTTGCTAAATCCAGTGTTCTAGGAATCCATCCCACCTGACAAACATCCTACCCGTTGTTTCTACGCATGCGCACAACACGAAATTCAGTGGCGAACCATCCTACCTTTGTGAATATAAGCTACAAACATACTCTGATGGGTAAAATTAAGTGCCAAACCTACCTTTCTAAATGTGACGTACAAGCATACTTTAACAGCTATAATTAAGTGGCAAATCGTTCTACCCTTGTTAATATGAGCTAAAAGCATAATTTTACAGCTCGAATTCAGTGGCAAATTGTCTTACCTTTGTTAATAAGAGCTAGAAACATACTCTGACGGGTAAAATTTTGTGCCAAACCATGCTACCTTTGTGAATGTTGCCTACAAGCATACTTTAACAGGTAAAATGAAGTGGCAAACCATCCTGGCTTTATGAATGTGAGCTACAAACATACTCAGATGGGCAAAGTTAAGTGACAAACCATCATACCTACTTACATTTGTGCTGGAATTACTCTGTGACAGCGGAAATGTGCATAAACGATGTTTTGCCAAAGTAGGGCTCTTGTCAGAACACCGGGTCCGATAACAGGCACCACACCAGCAGTACACCGTTAGACTTTTCATCGCCACTTTACGGTAACATACTGGCGTCACTGTTGCCAGCGTCATACCGTGACGCCGTGTTACGGTAGCTTACCGTTCTGCAGGATGATACCGTTTTTTGCTGGTGTGGTATAATACTCTTGGACAAATTATGGTAACGCACCGTAGCCTTTTTTAAGGTATCTCACTGGCGACAGTGACGCCAGTGAGATACCGTTATGTCATTATGTTGTAAATTACGTCAACAAAGTAACATCATACTGTGATTAAGAAATTGGTATACTACCGTTTATTCACGGTATGTCACTGTAAGCCCGCTGCAAGGTAATAAACTGCAATATATTAACCAGTAACTTACCGTTATCACGCATCATCAGTACCAAAAATATTCATCTCTGCTAGAGGATACCGTGTCCCAACAGGCGGTCATTTACTGTTTAACAGGTCGTAATTTACCGTAATTTCAGTTAACAGTAACATACCGTAAGAGACTGGAGGGTTCCAAAAAAGTTGGATGGCTAGACGGATGCATGGATGGATGGATAGATAGACACACACACACAAAATATAATTCATGTGCTTTACACCACTTTATTTCAATTCTGATTTTTCCCTGCTGAAATACACATTTCCAAAATCAAAAACTGAAAAGAACTGAAAACATATTTTCATTGAGGAAGCACTTGTTTTTACTAAACC
>NW_005187498.1:224430-235566 GCF_000239375.1 Pundamilia nyererei
ATGTTTAATTATTACTGTTTAAAACACTAATATGTGACATGTATTAGTAGTGATGTTGTGCTGAGGGTTAAAATGCCTTTTTGTCTTTTGGTAACTACAAAATGACAATAAACCATTAATATATGTCTATGCTGTGCTTGTATTTATTTTACCCTACTCAAATTCAATTTATGATGCATTTTATTTTGAAAGATTTAAAATGGTTTTTTAAAGAACCACTCAAAAAAGGTTCTTTAAAATGGTTCTTTTAAAGAACCATTTGAAGGACCTTTTTAAAAATGATTCTTTAAAGAACCATTTTTAAAAAGGTTCTTTGAAAAACCATTAAAGGTGCCCCAAAGAACCATTTCTTGATGGTTCTTTGGGGCACCTTTAAAGGTTCTTCAATGAACCACTGAAAGAAATGGTTCTTCAAAGAACCATTGTTTGAAAGGTTCTTTGTGGCACCAAAAAAGGTTATTCTATGGCATCAGAGAGAAAGAACCACTTTTGGTTCCAGTTGGCACCTTTATTTTTCTGAGTGCAGTTGTTTCCAGATAATAGTCACACACTTTTTAAGTTTGCTTTAACAGGTTTTTCATATGTTATTAAATATCATCCATGATAATTTCTTACTTTATAGCCATTTTATAATAAAAAATTCTCCCTTCCAAATAACCTAGTGGCAGGCAATGTTTATATTAATTTGTTGCTGTCCTTGCACCATGTGTCTCTACCTGTTCAGTAGTACCCAGACTCAGAAATAAATAAACTGAATGATTTAGTATTCAGTGTTAACAAGTAAAATGTAGTGATAGTCTGTTGTATATTGAAAATAAGAGATCCTAAATCCCAGCTGCTTTTCTGTTCCACTGCCATTATTCTATCTGTGTTAAAATGCTAAGCAGGAGTGACAGAGGCATCAATTTGTGTTCATTCCAATCATCCCAGCCACTGGAAACTCACATTTGGTCATCTTTCAATTAATTACCCAATGCCAATTTTAGACATTCCCCAAGCCACATGCCGGTGTAACCTTTACAAATGCTGTGTCCCAGTAATGGTTTATTACTCTGCTGGAGAAAATAAAATGAAACAGATGCAATAGTAATCTGATCTATATAAATCTTTGATATCAGATTATAATTTAAATAATGACACACAGAAACAGGAGAACTCACAATGTTGCAAACATTCAGTAACTGCCATTCAAGCTCAAACTGGAAAAAAATTGAAATCAAATAAATATGTACTGGCAAGTACATATTGTAAATATCTTCTGGTTTAGCTACATTTACACAATAAAACCTCATCCACTATTACATTTATTTTAATTCAACTTATGTGACTTTTATATGAAACCAACCTGGTGTTAGTGGTGACCTTTTTTCCTCTCTTAAATATGTAGCCTCACTGAGATGCGCTTTCATTTGTTCTTAATCTATATCTGCTGTAGATAAATAATATAATAGCAAGCATTTATTCAATAAATAAACCCAAAACCCCATTGCACTAATGATGTTAGTTTCATTTTGGTATTTCCTGTTTCTGTCCTGTATTCAGCTCGTTTTTTTTTTCTGTTGAGGTGCTTAAATATTGTTTTCATGTATTTAACATTTATCTTTATTTTGTGTTAACTGCTGTGTTTATTGTTTGAATAACCTATAACATAAAGTTCCATAAATGGATCAAATCCGTTCTATATCCACAGCTTGTTGATCCACTAAGTTAGTGGAATAAGATCTTTCCTAGTCCGTTTATAACCAGACCAAAAGCTTTCTGCCTAACCGCTCTTGAGGAATTAAAGTAGGCCTAAAGTAAAGAAGGAGTGAGGCTGTGCGTTGAGCTTCCTACTTCAGCAAAGTAAAATGTGCTGTTTTTCCGTTACCAGTCCATCTCTATTCCATCTTTTTATAGTTTGAAAGGTTCCCACAACTTGAAAACTTTGACAGACACCAATACCTTAACAGAACCACCACCATTCTTTGGGATCCTACAGTAATTATTTATTTATTTTTGTTGTGCAATTTAAATATGCATATAACGTCTATTTTTCTGTATATGTCTTATATGTCTTTATGAATATTATAAATATGGGTGAGTGGTTTTTATACTTTTTTATGTTTTTTGTGTTTTATTTATGATTCCCTCAGTTCTTATTTCTTTACATTTTATTATTTCATGCTTTCTTGTCATTGTCAGTCATAACACACATATGATCTTTTTCTTAGTATTTAGACCATATGAAACTCCCTGAATAGGATCCAGTAACCATCCAGTAACCATATGAAGAGTTGGACAGCACCAGATCCTGACATGGTTCATGCCTACTGGCTAAAAAAAGCTAACTGCACTCCATGAGCGTCTGGCAGCACAAATGAACCAGATGCTAAAGGGTGACACACACCCAGAATGGCTAACTGAAGGCACGACAGTCCTAAACCTCAAGAACGTCCAACTACTGACCAATAACATGCCTCATGGAAACTCTTGTCATAGCAGCTCAGATGAACTGGCACATGGTCCAATACATCAAGGAAAAGCCCAGAAAGCAAAACATTTGACTGTACAGTGCATACAGTAAGATCAGCCTTAATTTAGTTTTATTTATTGAACACTCAATTATATATTAGATTATATATTATATATTAGAAATTTGTTATAAAATAAAATAAGCTTACCATAAAATAATCTTGTCAATATAACACATAGTAGTCCAATACAATTAACACAAAAAGTTCATGTTCAAGCCATGTTCATGTTACCAGAAAAATGTGTGCAGGTATAACATAAAAAACTAAAGTTAACCAAACATAACTTAATTTCGTGCAACCGCTTAGAATAATTTTTTATGTTTATCCCACTGATTATTTTTTTCAGTGTAGATACAGTCACTCAAAATTATAAGACCAGACTCACCAGCCTGTGCACTGCTTGGATTCACTACAAAAAAGCCTGTGACTCAGTGCCCCACACATGGATCTTGGAATGCCTACAACTGTACAAGATCAACAGGACCTTAAGAGCTTTAAGGTCAGCAAATCTCTGGAAGAATTTTGTGTATATATCATATTGAATGATTCTGTAAATCCGTTTTTAAAGAAAATCTACACATTTGTAATTACAATTTTGCTTTTTATATATATATGCTTGTCATTACAGCAAGTGTGAACCTGCCTTGCCTTTATCTTTGTTTGCAGCAAGCACTCTCTTAACAAGACAATTTATTTATCACACTTTGCTTGCCACAGTAGACTTTGCATAAACTTCTAGCCCAGCACGACAGCCGACAAGCAGAAGATTGACTTGTGGGTAGGGTGTAGGACTGAGATAAACTACCATATCTTCATTTCACTGTCAATGATGAGAAGCAGAAAGAACCTTTGACTGAAAACATACAGGTGTTGACAGATGATTATGGCGCTTCCTTAGTGAAAAAGGATTATTTGCCACATCACAGAACATCTAGAAGTGGTGAGACTTCTGCAAGATATTTGATTTGTCTAAACGGCTCACAAATACCTGTCAGTCACAACAACTGAGTGAAATCGCAGGTGGGCTAGAATGTGGTGAGGCAGCTGGTGACACATTTCAGAACACATTGAGGGTTTGCACTCTGTTAGTTTGTGGATAATGAAAAGGGGGGGAAAACTATCCTTTTCAGCATCTACACGCAGCTGTTTTTAGATAATTATATAGTAAGATTATAGTCTGCTGGGAGAACTGGACATCAGAGGAGCTCAGTTCACAGTGTGACATAAAGAATTCTACAAAAATGCAATAATTTAAAAGACAAGAAGATGAAATGTAATAACATTTCTCCTTTTTTTTCTAGTCAATATCTGCCACCCAGATTTAGCATGCTGTGTACCTTTCTCAGGTGTTACATTATACTGCAGCACACCCAACATTTTTAAAAACATTTTCTCCTTCATATTTTTGAGGTCATTGTTACTTTTACCACTGCGGTCTACAGTTCTGATCCTGGGAGGAATCTCAGTATTCTCATTCTCAGAGATCAGAAAGAGAAGAATGTGGGACATGTGACTTTGATTCACTTTCACAACTAAGACTTGCCTTTGTTTGGCCTATTTTCTTGTACAAGGATTTTGCTCAGTGCTAAATTTGGTTTAAAAAATTATTTTAAGCTGTCATGTGGCCATTTATTTAGGGATTATATTTACAGGTCCTGAAATCACAAAAAAACATAACCTGTAATGATAATGATACTGCATTTCTCTCTCTCATTCATAAGCTTTCTGCATGTTCCAATGGAAAGAAAACACAAATGCAGGAACAAAAAGTGTACATGTGACGTGAATCGTTATTACACGTTCTGCTATTGTTTCGTCATTGTAAGTCAATGATGAGGCACATACTTGTGTTACTGTCAGGATCCTATCCTTTGTTTTGAGTTTTATGTTTTGTTTAATGTTGTATTCTTTACTTAGTTGTTCTTTGTTCTTTAGAGTTTAATATTAGCTACCTTTAGCTCCTGTTTTGTTTTCCATGACTTTATTTTGACCTGAGATTGTGCTTTCTTAATTTGTAATAATAGTTAACAAGAAAAAACCTTTAAGTGGATTAATGATAAGTCTCCATTTATTACATTAATTGCCCCCCCATTTCACTACTTTCTGTTTTATTTTGCTAGTCTCTTGTTTCATGTGTGTTGAATAT
This sequence comes from Pundamilia nyererei, assembly GCF_000239375.1. Classification (NCBI taxonomy): domain Eukaryota; kingdom Metazoa; phylum Chordata; class Actinopteri; order Cichliformes; family Cichlidae; genus Pundamilia; species Pundamilia nyererei. The sequence goes on from NW_005187498.1 coordinate 229,090, forward strand.
AAATTTGCTTTTCTGATTTTATAATCATTTTTAGACAAAGTCAAGTTCTGTAAAACAAGTATCTGTTAAGCTGTTTACTTACCTATCTAGAACTGGTTTTAAATATCACTCTGTGTCTGAACTGGGTTTTTTTTTGTTGCTTTTTATCCTTTCTTTTTCTCTTAGCTGTTTCATCAAAACATTAAAACTTAATCAAAAGATAATAGCAATCACAGCAACTATAGATAAAAATCAGAAGTCAATATACATCTATCCATTCTCTGTTGCTTATCCTTTTTCAGGGTCAGATGTAGACAGAATGCCATCTTCTTTACTTCAACCGTCATCTCCTTCATTGAAATCAAAATATGCAAAAAAAAAAACAAAAACTAATTTACTCCCCAGATTAGACATGTGACTCTCCCATCTCCAGACAGGTGACAACAACAGCAGCTCATTATAAGCTTGCATTATGCCAACTAATGTGAGGTTTCTGGAAACCTAAGTCATGAGGTCATGAGGTGCATGAATACCTATGGGGCATGAGTCTGAGTCTAACAATGCTAGATCCACTTGACATAAACTTTCATTAAGATTGGCTAACAGAGACTAACGGCAGATAAAATTTCAAATAATAACAATAAGAATACAAAGAAATAATGATAATTTAACAAAATACTAAATTATAAACCATCTTATTCTCCCGTGTATTGAAGGTGACGTTATGATAAGTCAGTTAACTCACACAATTGGCATTTTTGTCAGCTTTCCTTCATGCCTTCAAAGAGATAACATTTTATTAATAATGAAAACAAAGCACAGTTTTACCACTGATCTACTGTACAGTGCTCTTCCTCTCACACCACTGATTTATCTGCAGCAGCTGTGCTACTTTTATTTTTTATTACTCATTTATGGTCTGTGTGTCAGCTGCAGGGGAGGGGTGGAATGGCATGTTCAGGGGGCAGTGCCAGGGGAGGCTGGTCAGGACACATCTGGCAGTAATTGTGTGATTTTGCCTCTTCTATTTCAGTAGACACCAGGACCTATGTGCTGAGCTGTAAGCAGGAATCGGGAGCCTGGCTTAAAAGCCAGAAAGTGTCAGGCTACAAGAATTATCGCTTGCGTGTGCACTGAGTGTAAAGAGTCGAATCACTTTGGGTGACTTTGGGTCCTTCATCCTCCACACTGTTTATATTTTTCTGATAGTAGGTTATACTTCATTTGTAAAGTCAGCCACTCAGTTATATTAGCGTGATTGGTCAGATATTGTCAATGCCACCCCTTACATATGAAAAACCCTGGGTTAACTGAGAAATTTGTTCTACTACCAGTCCTGACCACTTACCTGCTGCACTGAACCAGAGTTAGCGTAAGGCTAATTTCCATCTGAAGTCTGTTGCATGCATAAAATAGCAAAAATGTTTGAGAAAAAGTAAATTGCAAAGCGAACAAACAATATCAATACACTCATAAGCGCGACACAAGGAAAAAACAGACATCAGTTTATATTAGTCTGAGTCTTTCGCCAAATATTTCAGTCTGTTTTTAAAGCTGGTCAAAGAGCTGGAGTTCTTAATGGCATCAGGCAGGGCATTCCATTGAGCTGAAGCTTTCAGTGAGAATGAGTGCCAAAAAGGTACAGTATCATCTTTAGTTAAAGATATCCTTTTAGATTTTATAGATTCTCCTGGGTAAAAGTTAATCAAATGAAGTGGTAGGAGGTCCCATCCATCCATCCGCTTCCGCTTATCCTTTTCGGGGTCGCGGGGGGCGCTGGAGCCTATCCCAGCTGTCATAGGGCGAGAGGCGGGGTACACCCTGGACAGGTCGCCAGTCTGTCGCAGGGCTAACACATAGGGACAGACAACCATTCACACTCACATTCGCTCGCACATTCACACCTAGTGGCAATTTGGATTATCCAGTTAACCTATCCCCACAAGTTGCATGTCTTTGGACGGTGGGAGGAAGCCGGAGTACCCGGAGAGAACCCACGCAAACACGGGGAGAACATGCAAACTCCACACAGAAAGACCCCGGCCTGATGGTGGAATTGAACTCAGGACCTTCTTGCTGTGCGGCAACAGTGCTAACCACCGTGCCACCGTGCTGCCCTGTGGCAGGAGGTATGACAGACAATTTAAAATCTTAAACAACAAATATGCATTGGAAAATAATTATAAATTTGATACTGTCACCTGGATTAGGAATATTTCTAATTTCTAATTACTGATTAGTTCCTTTAACACTATCCCTAACCCTAAGTGTCAGGGATAAAATTCAGTATAAAATATCAGATATATGTCAGGAGTAGTGTCGTGGATGAGAGAAGGAGGACCCAAATGCTGGACTCACAGGTAGGTAGGTGAAGGTGGGCGTTTATTGCCGATGGAGTGAACAAACAGAACCGAGGTAGCAAATGGCTGGCTGGACGGCTGACTGAATGAACAAAGGACTGACTGGATGGCTGGATGACTGAACGCAGGCGGAAACGACAACATAACATCACACGAACATCAATGACACAACAAGGGCTGAAGGGAAGAGAGGGCTTAAATACATAGACTGATGAGGATGATAATGAGAGACCGGTGAGTACACAGCTGAAAATAATCTGGCTAATGACACGAGACGAGCTGACACAGGAAAAGCAGGAAGTGAGAACATGGAAGTGGCAAAATAAACTGAACATGAACAAAACTGAAAACACTGGCTCACCGACCCAGGAACTCTGACAATATAAAATGTTTTCATGTCTAAAGATTAATACACATCATACACATAATACACATTTATTTTATACTAAATTTGGGTTTTCAGTTTAGTTTCAGTTAGTTTTAGGATTTATGAAATACATAAGAGCTATTACCGTACAATACTCTGAAGACAGTTGAATCATAGTCAAGTTCAAATTTGAACTATATAAATTGAAATATTTTCTTTAAAATATAAAATATTGTTCTGTTTTTTTATTTTATCTTATTATTCTCATTTATTAAATAAATTTTTCACACTTTAGTTTTTAGCTCAGTTTTAGTTGACTAGAATAACCTTGATTAACACTAAGCCATTTCAAATCATTCATATTTGTACATTTGTGTAGTACTGAAAGACACATTTAATATCAGTCCAGTTGAAGATTATAATTTTATGTAGTAACGTCTCTTCCCTCACTCCCTTCGACAGACAGATTTGCACAAAGGTTTAACAAGACACAGACCTCAATCAGACAGTGGACCAACATCAGTAATGAAAGCTGCACCAAGAGTGTGATGTTTAAAGTACAGTATTCATTTATTCAGTCCCTCTTTTCTTTCCTTTAATCTGCTTTGAGCTAAGATATATTTCACATTTCAGACATTTCAAAATTTGGCATATTTGTATTCTTTGTGATAACAAAGCAGCAATCAGTACAACAATACAGCAAGCTCTCATGAGGTTTTTGTTTGCTTGTTGTTGTTAAATGTCACAGTCTTTCTGTAAAACCTTAATGTATGAATATGTATTTTACTATAAATCAAAACACAAAACTCGTATATTGTCCTTTAATAAATACATGATATTCTGCACCTACAGTGTATTTTAAGGTTTAATCTTTTTTTGTGCCATGTTTAATATATATAAAATATTACAAAATGTTATTTCTGTACTAAATCAATGTTTCAGTATTGAAACATTTGTGGTATAGGTTATAGTATGGGATTGTCATGATGCTTGAATTTCAAACTAAATACCAACACCCAGGAAAGTCTTTAATACCCTACACCTTTTTTCATACCATAAGTAAAATTTTGAGAAGTAATGGTGAACAAGTAATTTGAAAAAATAAGTTGCTAATTTTTTAAAATAAACTTTCCCAATTCTAAGGAATAAATAACAAAAACAACAAAATATATATTTAAGACTTAGAGTTTAGGGTTTTTGTTTCTTGAGATCATTTCATTAAAGATCTTAAACGTTACAAATAATGACATAGTACAACAGCACAATATCTGACAAATGTAAATACTTTAATTGTTGTACAAGAAGAGCCTTGTGAAAAAGTTAAAAATAATCTTTGGATAGTATGTGGTATTAGTAAAAAAAAAAAAAGAGTGCTCACTATGAAACAACTGACTGCATTTTAAAAGTAACCTGTGAACTGGCTACAACCCAGTTAGAAAAACATTTTAACAAATCATTTTAGAGTAGAGAAGTTCTCATCTTGTCCACATCTGCAGCCTCTCTCTTATCCAGCATTCATACTGCTCTTCCTCAATCTGCAGCTCTTCACCTCCTCAGCTCTGCTCCTCACCCTGAGACTCGCTACTATGATCTGAACTTTTGGATATAATTCTGGACTTTCTACTCAGTTCGGCTACAGTTCAGCTTTACTACACTGTACAGGCAGCATCCTGCCCAGTTCTCCACATGTTCCTAATCTGCTCTGTGACGGCTCAACATTCCATTCATGACCCATAATTATTCATCTTTTATCTAACTACAGACAGTTACCGGGGCTATCGGGTGATTGCTAATAATTTAAGAGCTAATATCAATTTGTGTACCAGTCAAATTTAAATTTACGATCACTATTAAATATTAAATATTCAGTGTTGTAAATTCTTCCTAAACTGTTGTTCGCTGGTATGAACATTAACTATTTCAACTATTTCTGAGGGGGTTTGTGTAGGGAGGAGCTGTGTGCCTGCCAGCAGTGCAGCTCTGTCAAGTGTGTGTGTGCGAGTGAATGAGGCCAAGACGGCACTGTGTAAATAAATACTGTTGCAAATGACTATTTATTTTTATGATAATTTTTAGCTTCTAGTTATATTAAGTATTAATTTTTTTGACAACCCAATTGTATTAGCCTACCCACTGAAAGTTAAAACTGTGACATTTTAACATCTAACTGGTATATTTCTTTTTTTGTTCATGTAATGTTTAAAGATTATTACCCTGGATAGGAATACTTCCTGCATTTTAAAGCATTAGATCACAGTTTGGATTAGATAGAAGAAAGATCAATGCATGGCATATGAATATCGCATAGAAAGCAGTAGGATGTGGCATGGTACACCTTTTCATTGGTGTACCATGCCACATCCTAATGCCTCCCTAGTAGGATCGCATAGACAAAAAAGAAAAAGAAAAAAACAATAGCAGAGCAGAGACTCGCTAATCCCCCTCTGTATGGATCCTTCAAAGAGAGGTAGAAAATAAGCAAAGCAATGCTAAGCAATGTGATGATGAGATTATTTTTAAAAATATATATATATTTCAGATTAGACTAGTTCATATCGTAAAAAAGAAGTATCACAAACAATCTTGTAAGTCTTGTAAGTCTGAGGAAAATTCTAAGTGTATCCTGAAAAGCCTCCTGCAGGTTTTTCATCATGGCTTTACTGTAATAATACCACAAATGAGCTGTATCCAAAGGGGTACAATAGGCTTCACTTTGCTTACCAGATCCAATACTTTGTCTGCTAAAGACAAAGATTCCATCCAATCTCACTTCTGATCCTCCTTAGTTGTAGCAATCACAACAACACTCTTTTTAGAACTCTTTTAACCTCCTAGGACCTGGCATCCACATATGTGGACATCACATTTTGGGATGTCTAGACCAAAATACAAAATTTTACTCTACAGGGGCCTGATAATCACTTATGAGGACATTATACTGCAAATGTTCTATTGAAATTTAAAACAAATGTCCTCATATGTCAATCTTGTTTTTGTCAGAGCTGCCATGAAAGAGTTCAGGTCTTAGGAGGTTAAACAAAATATCATACTGAGCACAATAACTAGCACAAACTCCAAGTAATTGCTACTATCCTGGACTGTAGTGGACTAAATGACCAAATCATCAGGGTGCATTAAATGATTAACAAGAAGGTTACCCACCATACAACCAGTCCTTAATCATTTAACTTGACTGAAATATCATCAAGATACAAAATGAAGAAAACAGGGAACAATATTCCACATCGACTCATTAGATACAGAAAAAGTTTTTGATACATCCTTACCGCACTCAACTTGCATAGTTTGATGTGAGTACAAAAAGTATATCATTATAATTAGATATAAAGAGACCCCTTTGCTTTACAATTTGATCAACAACTTCTGATGGTTGACTGTGTCAAATACTTTGGAAGCATCTAAAAGCACATCAAAACTGATGTGTTCTATCTTTTATATTTGTTTACAGTTTCCTTCCAGGAATATATACATAGATCACTATTATGCTCACTTTTAAAACCAACTGATTATAAGTTGTTATTATGCACTTCTCTAGGTCAGCCACCAACAGACACCAAATACAACAGGGTAACGAGTAGGGATGGGTATCGTTTAGGTTTTATCCGATACCGGTGCCAAACCGGTACTTTTGAAACGGTGCCGGTGCTCAAACGGTGCTCAAACCGGTGCTTAAAGAATGGAGAACAAAAAATTGGTCCAAAAACCTCTCATGTTCAGCTGTTTTTTGTAAAAAGATAACAATGTTAGCCT
>NW_005187498.1:248896-251793 GCF_000239375.1 Pundamilia nyererei
GCTCACCTGGCTGCGCTGCAGGAGCAGACGGACTGGCAGACTCTGGTTCTGGAGCGGCTGCTTGGCGCCGCAGCACCGCCGAAGCCCCCTGTCGGTGGCGGTGCCCCGGATGGGGGACGGGGACGACCCCCAGGTTTTTCTGGAGACTTTTCGTACCACGGCGGAGGCCTGCCAGTGGCCGCAGGTGGAGTACGCGGGGGTGCGGTCACGACCGTTAGTAGCATGTCGCGTCTGCGCGGCGCTCAGCAGTGACGCGGGGCCGTCCGACACTGACTCTGGGGAGGGGGAGACGGCGGGTCCTTCACGGGAAGCCCCGCCGTCTCCGGAAGTTCCCCCCACGGGTGATTTCCCACTGGAGCAGTCTCGTGATGACACCCTACGCTCAGCCTTTGACCAGGTGAATGAGAGTGATGGTCACGTGGTGCGCCCTGAAGCCGTGCGGACCTACCCACGCTTCATTTTATCGAAAGCTAGGTTATATCGAGTGAGTCGTGGCACTCGCACGGAGGTGACACACACCCAGCTGTTGGTGCCGCAGGGCCGCCGGGAAACGATTTTCCAGGCGGCTCATTATAACCCCATGGCAGGGCATATGGGTTACGAAAAAACTCTGGAGCGAATAACGGCCCGATTTTATTGGCCGGGCATCCGAGCGGATGTGCGCCGCTGGTGCGCGGCCATCCCGGACTGCCAACTTGTTATTCAGCCTGCCATACCAAAAGCGCCTTTGTGCCCGCTTCCACTCATAGAGGTCCTGTTTGAGCGCATTGGCATGGACCTCATCCGTTTCACCGGAGTGCACGCGGCTACCGCTTTGTGTTAGTCCTGGTGGATTATGCAACGCGGTACCCGGAAGCAGTCCCGCTGCGCACCATCTCTGCAAAGAGTGTGGTGCAGGCACTGTTTCAGGTCATCTCCCGAGTCGGAATCCCGAAAGAGATACTGACTGACCAGGGCACGTCGTTTATGTCTCGTACACTGCGGGAACTGTACGAATTACTGGGCATTAAATCTATTCGGACCAGCGTCTACCACCCTCAGACGGACGGGCTGGTGGAGCGGCTGAATAAGACTTTGAAGTCCATGATTCGTAAGTTCATTAACGAGGATGAGCGCAATTGGGATCGCTGGCTAGACCCTCTGTTATTCGCAGTGCGGGAGGTGCCCCAGGCCTCCACGGGATTTTCTCCCTTTGAATTGCTGTTCGGCAGGAGGCCACGTGGGGTGCTCGACCTGATTAAAGAAAGCTGGGAGGACGGTCCGAGCCCCGCCAAGAATGAGATCCAGTACGTGCTGGACCTGAGAGCGAAACTCCACACTTTGGGGAGGTTGTCACGGGAGAATTTGCTCCAGGCTCAGCAGCGTCAGCAGCGCCTGTATGACAGAGGGGATAGACTCAGGCAATTTTCACCAGGAGACAAAGTGCTTGTGTTACTCCCTTCCTCCAGCTCAAAGTTGCTCGCCAAGTGGCAAGGGCCCTTTGTGGTCACCCGGCGAGTTGGGGACGTTGACTATGAGGTCGCTCGGTCGGACAGGGGTGGGGCCTTCCAGATTTATCACCTCAATCTCCTTAAAAAGTGGAGAGAGGTTGAATCCGCGTTGCTGGTGAGCCTGGTTAAGGAGAGAGATGAGTTGGGGCCGGAGGTGCCAAATTCCGTCATCCCCGCCTCCCTCCCTTGTGATGACCATCTCACACAGGCCCAGAGAGCGGACGTTGTCGCGTTACAACAGCGTTTTGCTGATGTGTTCTCCCCCCTGCCCGGCCGAACGTCTCTCATTGAGCATCATTTTGTAACGCAGCCTGGCGTGACGGTGCGTTCACGGCCCTACAGGCTTCCTGAGCATAAACGGCAAATTGTGCAGAGGGAATTGGCTGAAATGCTGAGAATGGGAGTGATAGAAGAGACGCACAGCACCTGGTGTAGCCCCATCGTTCTGGTGGTGAAGAAGGATGGGTCTATACGGTTCTGTGTCGACTATCGCAAGGTGAATGAAGTGTCACGTTTTGATGCTTATCCCATGCCCCGGGTCGACGAGCTCCTGGATCGGCTGGGCACGGCCCATTTTTTCACGACACTGGATTTAACCAAGGGCTACTGGCAGATTCCCTTGTCTGCCGAGTCCAAGGAGAAAACGGCCTTCTCCACTCCGTACGGGTTGTACCAGTTCGTTACGCCTCCGTTCGGCTTGTTCGGGGCCCCTGCCACTTTCCAGCGCCTCATGGACCGGGTGCTGCGCCCGCACGCTGCGTATGCTGCTGCTTACTTGGATGACGTGATCATCCATAGCGACACCTGGGCGGAGCATGTGCAGCGGGTGGCCGCGGTCCTGGAGTCCCTGAGGAGGGCGGGGCTCACGGCCAACCCGAAGAAGTGTGCGGTTGGACGGAGGGAGGTACAGTATCTGGGGTACCACTTGGGGGGCGGGCAGGTGCGTCCACAGGTGGAAAAGATGGCGGCTATCGCATCCTGCCCGCGCCCCAAGACTAAAAAGGAGGTGAGACAGTTTCTGGGGCTGGCAGGTTACTATCGCCGGTTCGTGCCAGGGTTTGCGCAGCTGACCAGCCCCTTAGCCGACCTTACCCGGAAGGGTGCTCCAGATCTGGTTCAGTGGACGGGGCCGTGCCAGGCGGCGTTTGTGCAGGTGAAAAAGTCTCTCTGTGGGGAGCTGCTGCTTCACACTCCTAACTTTTCCCTCCCTTTTGTTCTGCAGACTGATGCCTCGAACAGGGGGCTGGGGGCCGTTTTGTCCCAGCAGGTGCGGGGGGCCGACCGTCCCGTTCTTTACATCAGCCGGAAGCTGGCAGAGCGTGAAAGACGGTACAGCACCGTGGAGAAGGAGTGCTTGGCTATCCGGTGGGCGGTCGACTCCCTTCGCTATTACCTCCTGGGGCGCTC
>NW_005187498.1:252542-257278 GCF_000239375.1 Pundamilia nyererei
TATATATATATATATAGTTAAAGGGAAATTTTGTTATCAGATATTAATTGAAAGGTTGATAACTAATAATGAATGACAGTTGATCCATTCTGTATTTTCCATATAATGCAACATTTAGCCAGTGCTTTACAAAGAACATTGGTGACAGGAGAGTAAAGCCACACATTCTCTCTCTACTGTAAGAGGAATGAAGCTTCCATGTGTTTGATCAAACAGGAACAAGCAGCTACATCTGCATGTTGGCGTAAAAAGAGGAAAAGGCAGTGGCAAAATATTTCAGAAGCACAAATTCTAACACGTACACACCAGGGGATGAGAAGCAGACAGCTAATAACCCATCAAAAGAATTACAGTCACTGCCAAAGCCTATGAGTTCAAGCAGAGACAGCAAACACAAGAAGGCCACTGTATGTGATCCAGGCTGTATGCTCTGGGCAGAGTCTCACTGACACCTCACAACATGACCTCCATTTTACAGACAAATCAATCTATGAGCGATGGGCTAATTGCTAGGAAACTCACAGCATGACCTATTAGGTTCTCGATTCCACCCGCACACACCCACAGTGACATGACAAACTAGGGAATAAAGTGCAAGAGCCTGTATTTTGCAAGATAATAAAATACAGAGTTAGAGAATAGAATTTACTCTCAGTATCTTTAATTGGGGGTGTAACTGTATCGTGCACACATTCAGAATTTCAGTCTTTGCCAGTTTAACATCAAACCCTAATTGAAGACTTCAGACAGGGCAGTTTTAAGTTTTCAGATCAGGGATCCAAGTCTCATTATCTGAAACTGCACCAAGTTTTTTATGTGCAGTCTTAGTTAAAGACAGAGTCTGTGTCCAAATGACCTTGTTTGAACCAACTCCAACTGACATTTGTTTTTCAAAAGCATGTCAAAACTTTAATGGTCTGGTGAGCCAGGGACTTTTCCTCCACTGACATTTGATGAATTGTTTCATCTAATTTCAGATATTCCAATTTAGATTATCACCGTTAACAGGAAAACCAATTCACTACATTTAGACCTATTCAAAACATTTTCAGTAAACAAACTATTAATGAGTTTTAATGCATTACAAACAGGACATATGCTTACTGTAGACTCATATCAGCTAAAAGTACATCTGAAACTTTAACAGTTAACCTCATATTCCTTTCTGTTTCAAATTGTCTTCAGGCACTGCACAATAAAGTCACAGATATCAGCTCATACCCAGAGTGGTTGTGTTATGTGGCGAACAGCAGTTTCTAACCCTCACCAAAAAAATTCCAACACATTTTACAGACTAAAACAGACAGAACAGCAGCATACCCCCACACCGAGCAAGCTCACTTCTCATTTCCTCTACTGTTATCATTCTCCCTTTACACATATCCTCACTTGCACTGCATATAACAAAGAACAAGCCAACCCCTCCACACGCAACGAGACAGTTTCCAAACACTTGCTGAGAAGCTATCAAACACTTGCCTGATCAAGGACAGCTCTGTGCAAAGCAGGCCTTCCAGCTGAGGTCTGACAATGAGAATCCACTTGCTGAACAAAACAAGAATATGTGGATAGGAATCAATAAAGCCTTCCCTTCTTCACTCCGACCTTCGCTGTTTGCATTTTGCTAGAGGAAATGCTACGCACTCTGTCCACACTGATACTCTAGCACCAGGGATCTATGTTTGCATTCATGTTTTTTTGAGTACTGTCTTAAAGGCATACTGCATAACACTGGTATCAGCTGCACTATTAGAGAGAATATGATTTCAAAAAATAATGCAACTACACGACTTCCAGAGATGTCCCCACTTGCTAACAAGGTGAGATTGCACTCCATGAAGCCAGAACACGATTGGAGAAGCTGTTACAAAAAGTTCTAACAGGATTAAACCTGTTTTAACACGCAAATATCTCAGTTGGAAAACAAGTCAGAAGTGTGTGAATGTGAAATATGTGTGAAATTGTATGAAAGCCAGATTTATATTACCTGCATAATGGAAATATGACTTATGTAAAATTATGTATAATTTTATCGTAAGTGTAAAATCTTAAAGTAAAAAATCCAAGGTGAATGTCTTTGCCTCAGTAGTAGCAAGCTTGTCCTCCATTAAGAAACCAGGCTTGTAGACTTTTATAATGGCAAAACAGAAAACATTTTCCCACAGTCTGCACTGCTACCAGCAACTGCAAGACAGTTAGATTTGAGGTGAATTCAAAAGCAAACTGCTGGCTCCCATTTAAGGTGGCAAAGTGCAAAATGGCAGCTTTTTAACATTGATTTTGCATTCTGGGGTAACAGAAGGAAAATGTGTACTCTGAGAAAACCCCAAAGCACTTCCCATCTGCAGGGGCAAATTACTGATGCCTGTTGATCCAGACACGTTTTGTCAGCTACACAGAGACATGGTGAAAATGTGTTCAAGGACTTGAGGATGGTTGATCACGTGACAAATTCATAACATTTTAGCAATTCACCTTTTTCGCCTTCCCTTTTGAAAAATATTTTGACCTTTGTTTTGGTTGGTGCAATGGGTCATCTACTAAACAAAAAGGTTTGTAGATCAGTCGCTGGCTGGTTCAGTCAAGGTGTTGCTGTAATTCTTAGGCAAGCTAGTGAATGCTGATTTGTTTCTGATACATCCATGCAAATCAAATCAAATCAAATCAAATCACTTTTATTGTCACATCACATGTGCAGGTACATTGGTACAGTACATGTGAGTGAAATTCTTGTGTGCGGGCAACAGAGTTGTGCAAATACAATAACGTAAACAAGAAAAATACAAGAATGAGAAAAATACAAGAATTTGTATTTTTTATGTGATTCACAATTATTAGAAAAAGCTTTCTTTTTTTTTTGCTTATGCACTGACAATGCTCTCTAGACAAAATTATAGTATTTTTGTTTGTTATTTTCCCCACACACATAACTTGCATGCACTCATGTTTGTGGCCAACAGACTATTTACCACTGTATTTTCAATGCATGATTTTGATGATTCTTTGTACAGAAGGCAAGAGCGCTATGCAGCTGTCACCTTCTGTCAGTGCTGTTTCTCTGGAATCGGCTCTGTGGGTTAGTGCTTAAAGGACAGCAAATGTGAGTAAACCAAATGACATTAAGGGAGGATATGAAACAGTCAGCACGCTGATGACTGAAGATTGACCTTTTAAATGTGATGCAATGCAGTGTCAGAGTCAAGCACAGCATGAATCGCCTAAATTAATATTACAGACGTTGCAGCAGCGTGATATTCCAATCAAGTATTTATGAGATTGGTTCTGACTACAGTTCTTTTGCACTCGAGATTTGCAAAAGGTCTGAGTTTCTAAAAATATTAAAAATAGTAGAAAAACAGTGATCAATAGAAGTTTAAGTTAACAGTGTAGCGAACCATATTAGGTCACAAACTTAATTACATAGATTATAAAAAAAATGCAATTTAACTATTTTAATTACTTCAACAAAAAGATTTGAATTTAATGTTTCTATTCTTTCTATTAAAATTTTCTAACTGGGTAGTAAGTAAAAGCTAGGACCAGGTGTTTATACTGGAATATGTTGACAGTCACACTAATTTACATACTAAAGCATTAAAGTGAATATTCTCATATATTATACTATCAAATTCATATTATAGTCTCCATATTCTTTTTTTAATCAAGTGTTTATTGAAGTTATGCAAAAAATAAAATGAAATGTACAATATTTGATGGCTTCCTTTGTTCTTGGACTCATATATACAGTAGTCTGTATCACATCACATCAAGTTCTTTTTCTACACATGAGTATGAAAAAAAAAATAAAGAAAAAGAAGAGAAAACAACGCACACAAAACAAAGAATCATGCGTACAAACAGGTATAGTAAGTAACTATATACATCCAGAGAGGGGGCAACTGAAAAGCCAACACTTTCAGTAGCAGATGGTGACATAGCCTTAGTACATGTTATTATCAAAAACAAAATAAGCAAACAAAGATTTACCCAACCATTCCTTCAATGATGAATATCAGCGATATCTGGCCTTATAGGACTCATATAGCGGAGCCATTTTCCCCAGTGTTTTACAAATTTCTCATACTCAAAATTCACTAAAAAAGTAATCTTTTCCATCTTGTAAATTTCAAAAGTTACATCAATCCAGCTGTTTAATGTTGGTGGATCCTGTGTCAACCAACTTTTAGTCAGTGCCTTCTTACTTGCAGCCAGCAGCACACCAAATAAGTATTTATCTATACCCTTTATGTCTGAGGGTATGTACCCCAAAAATATGGATTTAAAATCAAAGGGTAAATATGTACCAAATATGTTTTGCAGCACTTTATGGACTTCTCTCCAATAGTTCTTAATATTCTTACAATCCCAAAATATATGGTAGTGGTGTGCTGTTCCGTAGCCACAGTTCCTCCAACATTCAAAACTTCCTTCATCATAATGTGCCTTTATAGCTGGGGTAATGAAAAAACAAGCAAAACTTTTCCAGCAGAATTCTTTCCATACATGTGATTTTGTACTTTTCCAATGAAAAGAACAGATGTTCTGTCATCTGTGATTGCCTGACCTCCCTCTTTCTCCCACCTTTCTTTTATATATAGGGAGTGCAGAATTATTAGGCAAGTTGTATTTTTGAGGAATAACTTCATTATTGAACAACAACCATGTTCTCAATGAACCCAAAAAACTCATTAATATCAAAGCTGAATGTTTTTGGAAGTAGTTTTTAGTTTGTTTTT
>NW_005187498.1:258422-261553 GCF_000239375.1 Pundamilia nyererei
CCCCTTCTCATTACAGAGATGCACATCACCTAATATGCTTAATTGGTAGTAGGCTTTCGAGCCTATACAGCTTGGAGTAAGACAACATGCATGAAGAGGGTGATGTGGACAAAATACTCATTTGCCTAATAATTCTGCACTCCCTGTACTTTGTTGAATAATTGCTGAGATCATGAAGACTTTTGTATATTTGTGAGATTACACCTTTCTTATTTTCTGACTTATAAGCATTTACAAAGAGTTGGATAAGTGGCCTCGCTGTAGTGGGTGTTTGGTTTTTGATGCTTCGGGTGAAGAAGTTTCTTAACTGCAGGTGTCTATAGTGATCTTGGTTTTCTAAATGAAACATTTGCTTTAAAGTTTGGAAACTCATGATTTCATCCTCCTTTACTATACCACGTATCGATGTGATTCCTTTATCTATCCAGTTTTTAAAACTAGGGTCCATTTGATTTGGTGTAAATTCTGAATCGTATGCCTGTCAGGATCAAACACACCAAAATCGTAATCATTTTAATATTTTTATATCCTTCTCCAGCTTATTTTCTTTTACCACCATTTTCCAGACCTCTAGTGTGGTCTTTACCAAGGGATTTCTTATTTCGGAAATGTAGTCCTGTAGATTTTTATCTGCTAGAACTGCCTGTATATGCATATTGGATATTGTTTTGCTTTCAATTTCCTTCCATGCTGCTATATATGAGGGATCGCACCAGTGCAACACAGCCCTAATCATTGCTGAAGTATAGTATCTTTTTAAACATTGTAGGCCCCAGCCGCCGTTTTCTTTAGGCAGTTGCAATGTTTTGTATCGTATTCTGGGTCGTCTCCCTTGCCATATTAATCTAGAAATCATTTTATCCCATTCAATAAAGTCTTTTTGATTAATCTGGAGTAGGAGGGTCTGAAACAGATATAGAAATCTTGGTAAAACATTCATTTTGATGGTTTCTATTCTAGAGCTTATGGTCAAACATGGGATATGATTCCATTTTGTGAGGTCCTCTTTGACCCTTTGATATAAATGGCTGTAGTTTTTTCAAATAGTCTACTTGTATCTTTAGTAAGTGTTACCCCCAGGTAGTTAATTGAGTCTGTGTTCCATTTCAATGGATGTGTTTATTTGAGCTTTTCAGATGGACTATAATTGTAGGGAAGGGCTTCAGTTTTATTTAGATTCAGTTTGTATCCTGTCATTGGGCCAATGTTTTTAAGATAATTCATTACCTCCGGCAGAGACTCCTCAGGTGTTTTTAGGAATAAGAGTACATCATCGGCATAGCATGCTATTTTATGTTCCACATCATTTATTGCAATAACTACAATTTTTCTGCTTTACCTAATATGTTGGGCAAGTGGCTCCAGAAAAATAGCAAAGAGAAGAGGAGACCAAGCGCAGCATTGTCTCACTCCCCACTCTCCAATGTTAGAGATTGAGTTAGGTGGCCATTAATCCTAAACCTTGCAGACAGATTATCATATAATGCCCTTACGTTGTGCCTTTTCAAGTACCCAATTTCATGTTTTTCTCAATATAGGGATGAGATCCTCTTTGAATGCTTTATAAAATTCGGAGGTGAACCCATCACTTCCTGGTAATTTGTTAGCTTTCAAGTTTCTTATAGCATTTTCTAATTCCTTTTCTGTTATTTCAGAGGCTAGTTGTTTATTTTATATTGTATTGTCTGCTTGGTGTTTCTTAAGTTTCCATGCCAACAGTTTTGTGAATTTAGGGCCATTTTCGTAATATCTTTCATAATAATGTCTAGAAAATAGCACCTTCTTTTCAATTTTCCCGAGTGTACATTAAGTTAATTTCGTTTCTTAGTTTTTTTAATTCATTCTAGTGTAGCTGGATTTTGGTTTCGTGCATGGCTGCTTTCTAGCTGTTTCAGTTGTTTTTGGGAATCCTGTAGTTTTTCCTGGTAAAGTTTCTTTTTCCTTGAGGCAGCTGCAATGATTTTTCCTCTTATCACAGTCTCAATATTCTAACACAAGCAACTTGGCTCACTGATGACAAAAAGACTGAAGAAGTTATACTGATATAGAGTCTACACAAATTAGTTTGAAAAGAGACATTTTCATCAAAACTAAAGCTTACAGTGGATATTAAGATAATATAGCTTATTGGTTGGAGAACTGTGACGCAGACTGTTACAAAATTAAACAAACCAATGAAACATTTTCAAACACACAGAGCAAAGAACAGATGTAGTCACCCTGTCACTTCCCACATCTTACACTTGATTGTGCTGGACTCAGATTTGGCCCAAAGATTTTATGTTAACTGCACTGCCAGGAAATATGCATCTGCAGTGAAATGTCACAAAGTAGAACAAAAAAGTGCCATATTCTATATACAACACTTTCTAAAAAGGAACTGTGGGCTGATGTGATGCAGTACTTTTGTACAAAACTTGCAAAAGATTCAAACTACCTTTATGAATGATAATTATGTAACTCAGTAATTCCCAGAGATTAAGAGTTAATTTTGCATTTGGTCTGGAGCAAATGTTTTGATGTCAGCGGTGTTGATGTTCTGACAGCTGAAAACAATGAACTGAAAAGTCCCATCTTTCCTTTTGTTCCACTGTTCTTGTTTATATAACCAGGATGTTTGGTGTGTTTGATCCTGACAGGCTGAAGCTCCAGGGCCATCATCCAAGGCTAAAATGTTCAATGGTTCTGTCTGGGGGAAAATGTTGTGAAAAGATATGCACAATGGAGAATGTATTTCTAATGTGTTTTTGTGAGCGCCTGTCTGCATGTCATCTCTATTTGCAATGCTTCTCAACACCACAGAGAGAAAACCGTTTCTCTGTTTGCTCTCTATGAGTAACACCGGCAAAATGGTTGCAAAGTGATAGGAACACATTGCCCTTCCAGCCGAATTTTCTCCAAAGCAGAATAACTTTGTAATTTCTAACAATATGGGCCCAAAACCATAACCTCCTTTCAATACACAATGGCAAAGGGAAGCTCTCCTGACACATGATTTCCTCCACATAGACTCAATACAAACATGCGGTCCAGCTGACAGATAAATGCATCTGTGCTCTCTTTTATCACACACACACACACACACACACACACACACACACACACACACACACACACACACACACACACAC
>NW_005187498.1:261573-275619 GCF_000239375.1 Pundamilia nyererei
TACACAATGGCAAAGGGAAGCTCTCCTGACACATGATTTCCTCCACATAGACTCAATACAAACATGCGGTCCAGCTGACAGATAAATGCATCTGTTCTCTCTTTTATCAGGTAAAATCTGTGTCTCACACACACACACACACACACACACACACACACACACGCTGGCTCCACCTGCAAAACTGTATTTACACGAATCTCAGGCATCCTGCAGAGTCTGCAAACCAGCATTTGTTTTTGTGTTTCTTTAATTACAAGTTAGGTCATAATAGGGGATGGAGGGACTATTTCCTGTTGCCTCATGGGCAATCTTGGAGGCTCCAAATTGAAGATGATTCTTACACGTGGCCTAGATTCCGACTGCAGTCAAATTCCCCTCTGCCCTGTATAACAGCTTATCATTGTGCAATAACATTGTCGGAGAAAATGGTGCACCTGACGCTCAGCCCACCCTTCCCCTGAGATTCTTGTTATCTATCATCACACTGTCGCTTTCAAGCAAACACAAACGCCTGGATTGGTGGGTGTGATTGAAATTGCCAGCCACATATTAAAAAGAAAATGTTCAAAGATTCTGCACTGACATGTACATTGGTGGCTTGATAGAAGGATACTTAAGCCACCTTTAAATGGAATAATAAGAAATCTGAAGCAGCAATTTGCTTCTTAGCAACATCTATTTAGCTCTGCTGTGGGATTTCGGGAATGATGCCTCCTCTGGGTTCAGTTAAGGTTTGGATAACGGGTTGCTGCTGAGTTTGCCATTTGTAATACTCAGTCTGTTGAGCATCTGGCTAAAGACTTGTCAGCCACCTGATTTTTATACCCATTTTCCATTTGCTTGGGGTAAACATTTAAAATATTAATTTCCCTTTCTGTAACATATACATATTATCATGATATGTCAGTATCCTTGGAGCCCAAGTTCAGTTAAACAATCACTGCTTTTTAGTTTACTTTGGCAGATATTCATTATTATATTATTAATCAACACCTCTTCACTGTAAAAGGTTACTAACTACACTTTAAAAAAAAACATTAGCCTGTTGATGAGCTGTTGACCCCTACACTTGATCTCTGACACAGACATGAGGAAAAATGGAACAGGTCTGAACTGCAAAAGCTTGTAAGCTGTCAAAATATCCAAAGCAAAGGCACTTTAAAGGACAGATGAAGAGAGAGAAAAACTGCAGAATCTGTTGAGTCAGTGAAGGTGAAGGCAAAGAGCCATATTTCCCTCACCTGCCATTCTGCTGCTGCCACCTCCTATGATCTTACCCTCTGGTCAATCAAAGATGCATTCAACCTTGGCGTATATAAGCTAATAGTAGGCCTGGCACCTTGGTAAGACAGGTAAGACTGAAACATGTCGTCTCGGAGCTCATCGGTGGGACTGAAAATGCTGTTTATTCTGTCACTGAATGGACATCATGCCTGCTGTTCTATTTAAGCTGTCAAGCATCACGGCCTCAAAACAGACCCAGCTGGCTCCCTGTGAGCCTTCCACAGTAAGATTGATGAGGGGAAGCCTGGCAGACGAAGGGCAATACAGGCAAGCCTTTGTGTTGTTCTGTATGTACACATCATTTTCCCTCATTCCACAGCAGAATCAGCAGCAGCAGATTAAATGACAGAACAAATTTCCATCATACCACAGACAATTGTTCAAGTGAATTTGTGTAACCATTCAGTGTAACCTAGGATTAATTATGCATGCTTGTATTTCATTGCTGTAATGCCATTATAGTATTGTAGACTAAAACAGGATTGATATCTTCATGCATTAAATCATATTTCATCACAACGACAGATAACATGCATATTGTGTTTTCAGTGGTCCCTTTGTACATATTATGAATTTGGGAGCAAAAGTGTTAAAAAAGAGATTAATTCAAGTGCACATGCAAAGTGCCATCAGTAATGTTTAGAATATGAACTGATGGTTAGCCATTGCTTTGTTAAGTTGCTTGGCACTTTTGCACTTTTAATACTTATCCTTACATGAGGATAAGGTAACAATGCGAGACAGTACTTAAAGTGCTGTTTGAATGGTAAATGCGGCTTTTTGTGTGAAGCATTTCGTATTTTGACTGAGAGCAGACAGTGTAATAAAATGCCAGTCCTTCTCTATTAAAAGACTTAACATAGAGTTAACACTAAAATCCAAGACATCACATATTGATGGAAATATTATTAAATTTGATGATCTAAAAATGTCACGGTTTCGGGGATGTGGGGAGGAGGATCCAAATGCAGGACTCTGCGATGCAAACAGTGCGTTTATTTACAGTGAATGGACAGGACAACAATAAATCCCCCTGCTTTCCCCTGACTCCCGTGCCTCAGCACTCCCTGTGCTGGCTGCTGTCTGGTGGTCCACATTTCTCCTGGGGAAACAACAGAAGCAGCCGTCAGGACACTTCACTACTGCAGGCCAGAGGCGGAGCAAGACATTTGAAACACCCGGGGCTTAGCCCTAAAGGGTAGTATGCATGTGGGACTTTATTTTTAGGGGGGGGCTAGAAATGACTGAACGATTAATTGGCTCTGTTTTGAGTTTTGTTCAAAAAAGAATGACTTCATATAGGGAAAAATATATATCACATATGCAGGACACCTTAAACTAGTTTTTTAATTAAGCAGCAAGGCAGAACAACATCAGGGCTGTATCAAGACACGAGGACTAAACCCCAATTCAACCAGACCCAGAACTGATCTGGAATTAAAACAGGACTACAACAGTTCAAAATCAGGACTACTGAGGACTTAACCAAGTCAGAACCAGAATCAGAACTAGATGATAGTAGCACTAAAAATCATCATAGACCTGCACTACACTTATTTTTTAATTCTACCAAAGTCCACTATTTAGATTCAGAAAAGTTTATAAAATTATTTAGCCTTGTTGTGCAAACAAGCCTGCATAACTTAATAAATATAGAATTTGAAAAATAACAAACCTAAAAACAAACACTAAGTACGAGATACATGAGGACCTATGATACGGTGATACTTTTGGTAAACGACCATTTGACTAACATGTGTGTCTCACCTGCTCTTGTTCCTCTCTGTTCTGTCCTCATTCTCTCTCTCCCTCTCTGTGCCTCTCTCTCCCTCTTTGTGCTGACAATCATCAAATATACAGTTGAAACCAGATATTTACACACTCTTCAGATCAAATCACACTTTTTTAATTGTAACATCAACTAAATATTTATTTTTTTAGATTGATAAATATAAAAAACATATTTGTTAACTTTAAGAGTAAAGAGAGAAACTATCTGTATTTCTTAATTGTAAAGAAACAGGCTCTGTGTTTTGCCTTATATGCATCCACAGGTGTGCCACCAATTTACTCACATGGACTCTACTAACCTATCAGAAGCTTCTTCAGCTCAGAATGGAATCGTCTGGAGTTTTTTTTATTAATAAACAATAAACTTAGTATATATGTACTCCTAAATTTGATGAAAGTATGAATATACTGCTGTGTAAGGAAATTCCTCTTGTTTTGCATAGAAATATACTGAACAACATACAAAGCATAATATATGAAATAACATCTACCAGAGTTTTTTCTTTGAAAGAAGCTCCTTATGTCCATTCTTGTATATCAGTGCATCACTGAAACCGATTTATTTAGCCGTGGAGGGTAACAACTGAAAATAAGAAATAAACACACATGTAAGCTAAGACTCTCTAAAGAAACAGCATTGTTGTTGTTTGGCTTTTCATTTTGCCATTTGATTCACTTGAAGAGCAAGTAACGTAATATGGGTCAAATGATCAGTTTGATATCAATCTTTCGTGATTCACCGTCATATTTACATTATTTGTACAGTACGAATGATTTGCTTTGGTACCTGGTCAAACTTAAGCTCTCCACTGTCTGCCTCGCTGCGCTTCTCCAACAGCGCACTCCAGGTAGCAGCTGCCCCGCCCCGCTTAGTGCCTGAGCTCGGATCATACCAATATTAGGGGGGATTTACGCACAGTCGTAAATTCCCACAGTGTGCACTATGTGCTTCGAATATTGTGTGTATTTTTTTGTTTTATACAGTTGTCAGCCAGGCATCTAACTATGAAAAAATTACACCCCAAAAGACCCCGGGCTTCTGAAAAAACAACCCGGGCTTAAGCCCAGTAAGCCACCCCCCCGCTCCGCCACTGCTGCAGGCATACACACACTAACTTTAACTGAGCTGAAGACTAGCGTGGAGTCTCACGCAATGATCCCGCGTCAGTGGAAGCTCCGTCGCTCTCCTAAATAGCTCCCCGACGAGCCAAGATCAGCACCAGGTGTGTGGCAAGGGCTTCGGGTGTGGCCAGTCCCCTAGCCGGGCCACACACACACACACACACACAAGCAGGGAGAAGAGGGACACAGCAATACTAAAAATACATATACTATAAGACAAGTCCATAACTGCTTAGGGACCCTAGGTCGCTCAGACCCAGGACCCTGACAAAAAACATTAATTGGAGATAAAAGTATCAGAATGTCAGGAGCGGGACCACGCGTCCAAACACGCTCCTTCCGGTTCTCATCTCTGATTGCCCAGTTCTACAAGCTGTTCGTTCTCATTTACGTGCCCCACCCTTGAACTGTGTAAGAGGAATATTCTAATGTGTTTATGAGTTATTTTATGTTTATGCTTAATTTTTAGTTGGTTATTTTAATGTTATGTGTTTCTGTCTTTCAATTATGCTCCCATGCCTCTAAATGTTTGGTTTTGTTGATTATTTTAATATGCCATTAGCCTGCCAGGGACTAAAGCTGAAAATTAGTCTCACTTACTTAATTTACGTGTTCATCTCAATTAATATACATTGTCCCTTTTAAATAAATATAAACATAAGAAAACTCCACACAAAAAGGCAAAGTCTGGATTTCAATCCAGGATTTCACCATGAGTGGATCAGATAATATGCTCTAAGTATTGCTTTTTTAAAGCCATTGATGGTGTATGTTGTGCTCATGATTTCTGAACACAACTGTAAAACCAGCTAAACACTGTTGAGCCAAAACACTTGGTGCCATCAGTAGGCAGAAGTACTTCTTTTTCAGGACAATCTAAATAGTGGCACCTTATTAAAAAGAAATGCTTACTTCTAAAAACTGTTACAAAGATTCTTACAGCAGACCATTGAGCCTAAATACAGCTTACAACATGTCAGAACTGCCTGAAGAGCAATGAACATGAAGTTCACTGTCATGGACTTTTCTCCACACCTCAACACCACTGACCATTGACACATTTTAAATGAAAAAAAAAAGTTACACATTACATTGAATAAAGAACTGAAAAAGATCTATGCACCTGAATATTACTCTACTCTAACATTAGACATCAGCATAAATAGCATTGCCTTGTCTGTTGCCTGTCCTGTCTCTTTTCATACTGGTATTCCAGCTCCTGCAATGGCGCCCCTCAAGTCAGACGTGTTTGCTTGCTCCGCTCTCAGATGCCGACTTGTTGTTTGTTATTGTTTACTTTTTGCTCTGTTTGCACTGGATAAGTGCAGTGCACTGTTAACATACCCGAGACAGGCACTACTTGACATCGGTAACTCATACAATCCTCAGGACTTCACCCTTCCACCGGAGCTTCAAGTCATTGTTCGCCCCGGTAACCTTTTAAAAATAGCTGAATTTGTGGGAGGAGTGAGAGTTAGCCACCTCCCACTAAACCAGTTTGCTGTTACAGTTGTTGGTGTCTTTGGTTTCTTATACTGTTCTATTTGTTTACATTTTAACATATATTGTATTCTCCCAGATTAACTCAAAGAGATTTCATTCCATGAAAAGAGAATGCTTGAATGCACTTTTGCGACTTTTTTTTAAACCATTCACACATTGCACCAAAAGGGCGGGAAACAAAACAAACATTTAAGATACAACTTAATGAAATGTAAGACAAATAAAGATTGAAACAGACACCTGACATCATGCCAAAGAGATCAAACTGCAGACCTTGCCAGGTCCTACAAATACACCTTGATGTGTAGTTGCATAATTTAAAAGGTGCTCCACAGATTTATCTCGGCATGCTATAGAACTCTCAAACTCTTAACAGAGACTGTCTAAAAATGTTTTCATGTGTTTCATGAGTCCAATGTGTCCTTGTTGACTGGACAACAGCACAGAAATTCACAATATTATGTTTTCATATATATTTTCACCTTTTCATTTTGAAGTCTCCACATAACACAGTAGTATCATAACTTTGTTACCAGACATGCTGAAGTCAAATTGGTCAGCTTTTGTGGGGCATATGGGGATGTGTTGCTGCATCCCAGTAAGTGGCTTCTTAAATGATTCTGGAGGCTGTTAATCTACAGGCCCTACTGTGGGTTTAAAGAGAAGAGTACCTTTTTTTTCTTGTCAATATGTTTGGAAGTATGATATGTGAATCAGAATGCTAAAAGTCTCAGAGCAAACATGCTATTCTTTCCATATTCACTTTCATCTGATTGGCATTCACAACTGTCATATAGTTACACTCCATTTCTATTCTTAGTCTGGCATTTCTTTTAAACAGTTTCTGCAGAGGGAGAGAATTCAATTTCACCTAACCAATCACTAGAGATCAGCCTGGCAGTGATGTAAGCAGACGCATTATAGGAGTCAAATACTGTACTGAAAGAATCCTGGATCATAATACATGGGATAATTCTACAATAATGGTAGAAGTGAGAAAGAGAGATTGAAACTTTGCTCATCTATAACCTCCTAATGCTCATCCCAAGCCCAGATAAATGTATATGGTTGCATCGGGAACAGCATCTGGTGTACAATTATGTCCAGACATAAAGATCATAAAGGACTCAAAGTGAGTAGAAACAAGGAATAATACATGTGGTAGAAAAGTGAACATTCATCATTATCAGGTTTAGGTCTAATCAGTGTGGTTTGCCAGGGGAAAATGGAGGTTTTAAAATTTCCAAGTAGAATTTGAAAAGTTTAAAAAACCATGGTGTAGAGAGGTGTTGGATAAGCTCACTTTGAAGGATATTGATTTCAGTTGTTTTCTATTGTGTTGCGGTTATATGGTTAACATTATGAATATATATCAGCACACCAGCAATGTCACTGACTTCAGTACAACTAGAACCTTATACCAAACAGGTTTCTGTGAAATAAGGTAACTTCACACAGACTGATCATGTGAGTCATCCCCCCAGAATCCAGGGAAGTCCATCTTGAGCTATGTCCAATGTCCACTAGAGCAGGGCGATATGACCAAAAATAGGTATCATTCCGCGAGGCTCCTGCCTACGACAGCCGTAATGCTCCGACAATCCATTAAGCGGTGAGGGTTTGTAGCTTAGCAAAGTCGTACTGAAAGATTTGACAGAGCGCCGTGTAATACATAAAATCGTTTAGAGGTCAGTAAACACAACCAGAATTCATACATAAGGCACACGGGATTATAAGGGGCACTGACGATTTTCAGAGAAATCAAAGGATTGAGTTTAAGTGTGCCGTATTTTCCAAACAACACGGTAATAACGACGGCCCACTAGCATGCTCTACCAAAAATAGTGCTTTGTTGTGTATCTGAGGGATGAAAGCTAAACCAGTTCCACCACTGAAGTTGCAGCATTTTTACAAACCAATTCTGGTTCATCCGTTTCATTCAACGATCCGCTTTCGCCCTTCTCATGCTCCGTCGCTGCCATGCTTTTTCCGCCATGTGCGTATGAAAACAAAGGCACTGCGCATGCATGTTTTACCCATATTCTATCGTGATATCTCATTTTCTTATCGTTGCCCAACATTATACCTGTATTACCGTGAACGGTATGATATGTCCACTATGCCTTAAAAGCCCTCTGATATTATAGCAAAGCAACCCACACTTGTAAGTTGTTTTTACATTTGATTTATAAAAGCTCTGTTATTTTGTTGGCATTAATAATTGTGTCAATGGTGAAAAGCTGCACTTTGAGAAACTGCTTTATTGGAAGTATCCTCTAAAATCACATGTCTAACAATCTCTATTTTATCACAGGTCATAAACAAGCAAGCGACTATCTTACGTATTACATGAACACATGTGTTGACAAAATGTGTTTGTAATAACAGACGCATTAAAGTGACTTTAACAACATGAATACGGTATAAGCCAAAATAGCATAAGCTCCACTACACGTGCTATATTGGCTCATTGAATCCCAATTGATTAAAGGGCTATGAACCATCTGCCACCTTCTGAAGGCTGCACAAAGAGATTGATGATGTTTATCATGTTTCTATAAAACTGCAGAGGCGGCTTCAGAGCCAGCTCATAACTGGTCTATAAATCGATATCTGTATGACAGACTAGGCAAAGCCGTGTGTATGTGCATGTGTGTATGTGTGGCCGTCCATGTGCACTAGGCATGTGCTTTGCTGAGGTCTGAAATTGAAGCATCTGCTACCAAGTACACCCATTCCACGTGTGGAAACGGGTTTCAAGCAAACCAATAACTCAACTGAAAATGAACAACCCTAACTGCAGAGACATACAAAATAACTAAATAAGGACAAATTCAAATGCAGTGTCCACATACAACACAGAGGTTTTCACAAATATTCAAACAAAATGGATATGTTTCAATACTGGTACAACACTGCTCTGCATTCGCTCTGAGAAAGTGTGGAGTACTTTCATCCTCAATGTATTTAGATGAATTCTAATCATTTATGAAATGTTCTCACCTCATCAGGACACCATCTATCCCCATTAAATCTGCACCATTTCATGCAGATAAAGCTCTTTAATTTTACTTGCAGTGAATTGTTGATTACCTAAAAATGCTGCAAGGTTTAGATAAGGACCACGGTCACATCCCAGAATATGCATGCAATAAATCTTGCGCTTATCTGTCTCATTAGTCGACTTTTTATATATCTTTATCTCGCTCATCCTTGCCTTTTATAAACTATCACTAATGTACTAATTAACAGCGTATTGCAAGTTACTTTGAAAAAATAATTAATTATAGTTACTAGTTAGTTCTTCAAAAAAGTAACTGCGCTAGTAACTGAGTTACAAGATTCTAAAAGTAATTAATTACTTGAAAAGTAACTATTGCATTACATTATTTAAAAAAAAATTAACCATGGGGTCCAGGTTATAAATGGCCATTTTTAGCTACTGTTGATGTTCCCTCTATATTTTACCTTTAAAAATTATTTACTTTGCCTTGTTTGGTATCATTCTTTTCAGCACAACCTCACGTGTCTGAATTTACAGTTATGTTTTCATTTTGACATACTGTATTAACACAATTGATCTAAAATCAGACGAAAAAACATGAAATCCGAGTAGAAAAAGTTATATTTTTTACTGTAACAACAACAAACATGTTTAATGAATTATATTTCATAACGTTAAATGCAAATATAAATTGTCAATTTTAAAATCATATGCACAAGTTTTGCAAACAACAACGTTATTTGCATCCATTTACCTTTTACCTTGATTTTTTAAATTACCATTTCAAACTATTTACATAACAATCAGGTGTTCTGCATTCAATAAGATGCCACACAAATTATTTGTACCACTCCAAAAAAGCAATTTCTGTCCACTATAAAGGAGAACATCACAGCCTGATACCTGCAGATCTGACAGTAGCAGGTGTATCACTCCTGTATTCATTCAGTGCTCGCCTCATTGTTCTGACACACAACACAAAACTATCCACAACACTACACGCTAACTACACAAGACAACACATTAACTACACACTCCAAACATGCCAAACGTCACAAATCTCTCACATCTCAAAACTCTCTCTTTTTCTGCTGTCTCTCTCTCTCTCTCTTGCCGTCACTCCTAAAACTTCCGCCTCTTCCTAAACAACCAAATGTCATGTTGCTATATAATTTTTTGATTGGTCGACATGGTGCATTTTTCCACCAACACGAACGGGCTGTTTTATTGGGTTTTTTGGTCACAAGCAGAACGTGCTTGCTAGCGCTGTCCTTAGACAGTAAACGTGACGAAACTATTGAGGAAAAAACACTGCATATATATTGTTTATCATGACTCTGGTTTTACGTGGCCTATCAACACAATTTAAAAACTGGTATATATCTCCTTGTTGCTTTGTCATCTTGATGGGGTCATGTGACTAGCTTACCACAACTACTTTACTCTTCCTCAGTCAAACAGCAGCACTCATGCGATTGTTTTGCCCCCTTAGCTCCAGGTGTTGTGCCAAAAAGTGATCGTATGCTAGAAAGTGATTGCTGGTCGCGGGAGCGCGCACAGCTGCTTAAAGCTGTAGCGCCCAGATTACTTGCATAGACAGCTCCTTCCGTGCAACTGATATGAGGTGAGGTAAGCTGAACACAGCTTCAACCGTCTGTTTGTTGAAAAATAGTAACGGACCGCACCGCATTTTCCTGTTAGTATAACGGTAACAGCATTGTAACGATAAAAATAGTAATTAGTTAGATTACTCGTTACTGAAAAAGGTAACGCCGTTGGTAACGCTGTTACTTGTAATGCCGTTATTCCCATCCCTGCTAATTAATTACATTTCCTCAAAAACTCTACACACATTACAAATTGTGCAATTAGAGAGGACAAACCATAGCAACTCTTTACTACTAGGCTGAACATCTTTGCCGCCATTATCTTCAGATGCTCGATTGGAAATTGTTTTGCACACACAGCAAATTGTTTTTAATTAAAAGACTAAATGTTTGATTCTGACTTGTTTTCATTCATTGATCTTCACGTGAAAAAAACCCAACAAAAACAACCACACCTGATTAATGCTTCTAAGTTTAGCAAGAAAGCAAGAGTTGACTTTGGCAAGCACTAACCAAACCAACATTATAATTTGATTTAGATAAATCCTATAAACATATGTCTTAATTTAGAGGAGTGAATAATTTTCCTTTGGTTGACACATGTTTTATAGTCTTAGTTTCATTTTATATATAGTTTATATATAGTTCAATAGAAGCATTTCAAATGGCTTCAAATGAGTTATGGCATGTACATCTGTAAATTAGCTCCCTCCTGCATCTGCTCTGTTATCTGATTTACAAACCATACTATGGTTTTATATCTAGGAAACTGACCCCTCCTCTCACAGATGAAATTGATTCTTTTGATGACGAGGTTGTGTGCACAGCACCAGATTTCTTGCCTCTCAAGTTCTCTCTCTTGTTAACTCTGTACAAGGTCCAACGAACACCAAATAAACAAGTGTTTACCAATCACTCAACAATGATTTGTATGTGTGTCCCTCTCTGAGGGAGTCCAGAGGCCTTGTGCTTTTAAAATGCTGACCTTTGTGGAATCTAAAAATATATTCTGAACTTAACTGCATGGATATTAAAGCTTAAAAAAAAGAGAGACGCACAGAGAGACAGAGAGAATACATTTCACAATGTCACATGGAGGTGAATAGTAAATGGACTGGTTCTTTTATAGCACTTTTGTAGTCTACTGGAGCAATCCGATTCCTTTATACAAGATGCCTAATTCACCCATTGTTACAAGCACTTTTTTTCTACGCCTAAGTGCTTTCTATCTAATATTCACAGTATTTTCTATATTTTGCATGCAAACTGGAGCAGCCAGGGATTAAACCACCAACCTTCTAGTTAGTGGGTGATCTGCCCTACCTCCTACTAACTTATAACAAAAGCTCAGTTTTACTTTTTTTTTTGAATGGTTGCTGTAACTGAAAAACCAGACATTGCCCTCGTATATAAAAAATAATAAAATCCAATAACTCTTTGCACTTCAAGCTCAGGCCTGATAATGCTACAACCCTCCAATGTAACACTAATGACTTGAACTGAAATTGCACACACTTTCTATGTTGTAGAAACCTTGCTGACCCTGTACTCCCTCATGGTGATATATTTTCTTTCAATGCAAACTGAACCACAAATTACCAAATTATCTAAACCACACTTTGAAATTGAGATTTTGTATTTTATTTTTGCTGAATCTGTTTTTCCTGTAAGGCTACTGGGAAAATATTGCTGAAAACTTGCTTTGTTTGTGTGCTCCTCCCTTTTGTGTTTGGGATGTATTTCTACTAGATAGGAGCAAATAAAACTCTGAAGCTACATTATGTAATGTAAGGCAGCACACTGGGGGCCTGGCTCCAGCAATTGTTAAAGCTGACAAGCATGAGCAGGGATTCCCACTTAGAACTTCAGATAAAGTTGCCTATTGCTGCCAAAAAATGCATAAAAATGCCGAAATTTTTGCCATTTCAACATTTAAAATGTTTAACCATTGATGCTAAACATGATTAGCAAAAATATGCAGTGTATATATTTTATACAAGTGGATACATCATGCTTTGGTACATTATACATGTAACTCACTGCTATATCTAGAATCTTTTCTGTCTTTTCTTCATCTATCCTTATAACTGTTTGTCCAATCTACAAATATAGTGTTCATGTTGTTGATTGATCTCCATTGACAGAATAAACCATATTTGTATAACTATAAAACAATTCTTACAAAATGTGCTTAACAGTTCTGGCTTAATCAAATTTCAGGAACTGATTTCTAAAACCACAGTCACACAGGCCTTGAGAATGGTCAGTGATCTTCTGGTAACCACCAGTAGGAAAAGAAAAATATAGATTCTCGATTGGTTTGCTGAAATTGCTGGCTCACCAACTACACACCAAAGGGTAGAGAAACTGTGAAAAACGCAACACAAACCTAAAATCATGACTGTTTCCCTTAAAATAATAGCTGTGCTTTTTGAAATCAATATATTTCAAAAGGCAGCAACAGTAAGGCACAATTTGACTTGGAAGGCCAATGTTCTCTATTTCTGGTTTGCATCACATTTTTTTCACGCATCATTACTGCTCAGTGGTTAATTAGTAACGGTCTATTAACTTGACCTTTTCCATGAATATTACAGGTGACTGCAGCAATCTACTAGTGATCAAAGAAATCACAGGTAGGTTTTTGGTGTGGTACATTTTTGCAATGGATTTTAGGTTGCCAGTGGGTCACCATCTGGTTTGTCTGCCCGTGTGACGAAGTCTTACCTGACATCAATATTTGCACTTAGCTACACTTCTCAATACATCTTATTGGTTTGCTTCTATCTATTTGAATGAATACCATTGGTTGATTTGATCCCTCATTTGACTGGTTTGCCTTATGGTGTTCTTTACTGTTGACCTGACCACTGACACTGACACTTCCGGTTTTATTTTTTTAGTCTCTTGTCTCGCATGCATTACGTTCAGTTGTGCTTCCCCTGTCGCATTAGTTAGATTCTGATCATCTGTGTACCCCTGGTATCGCCACTTTGCCCTAATCTTTGTTTGCGTGTGGTCTTTGTTGTATCGTCCTCTGTGCTGTGTGTTTGTATTGGCCTGTCTGTCTCTTTTTTTTTTTTCAGGCAGTTTGTTCCTGCCCTGACTCATTATTTCATTTTGTAAATCTATCAGTTGCATTGTTTTGAGTTTATTTCGGTCTGCTGAGTCCTTCATTGGGGTCCTCTTCCTGCCAACTCTTGGATTTTAGTTTCTTAAAAAAATGTCAAAAAGGATTGGGTAACAAGTCTTGTAGGACCTCTTTTAGGGACTTTTTGGGAAGGAAAGTACTCTGAACACCTGATATATCAGATAACTTCATGTCTAATGTCATTTCAAATGTGATTCAGTAAAACTGATGCATGTTCCCAAAATAACATTCACTAGCAGGGACCACATCCTCTGAAACAAAATGAGTGAAAGGGATGAGGAAGTATGAACTGGTGCTGCGGTTTGGGGAAGGCCTTGAAGGGGACTGGCGATGGCTCCCGGGCTGGGCAGATCCCCATGTACTAATGAGAAGTGAATCAAGGAAGGGAGGAGGAGAGAAGAGGAGAAGAGAGGGAAAGAAAGGACAGGAAGCGTGTGGAAAAACCAAGGCGCAAAATAACTGCCCATGAACTGAGTAAAGTCAAGCATGCAGCTGCCAAGATGCCACTTGCCACCAGTTTGGCCATATTTCAGAGCTGCAACATCACTGGAGTGCCCAAAAGCACAAGGTGTGCAATACTCAGA
>NW_005187498.1:276973-310404 GCF_000239375.1 Pundamilia nyererei
TAGACAGTGAAATATATAACATATGGGGGCACGTTCAGGAGAAAAAAAAAGGTTTCTGCCCATAGTGACTCTAACAAGTGAGTCATCATGAAGAGAAAACACAAAAAACTCCATAGCACATAAAACTCCATAGCACATAGAAAGCAGTTACCCTCAGTGATAATCAGAATTGATAATCACTATATAGTAAGCATGTCAGGCACCAAAATACGTCCAAGGTGCCTGACATGCTCACTAACTTTTTGGACCAACAACAAATATCTCTGCCTTTGTCTCTGCTCACTTCCAAAACGCTTTGAAACATCCCGCAACTACTAGAAGCAGCTCATTAGTTTGTGAACAGTGGTCAGTTCATCAGAGGAAAATGACCAATACAACCGTGTATCAGCTGTGCTTGTGCTGATATAATGCCTATTGAAAATTTAGTTGATATTTTTAACAGAAAAACAATGAACTTCTAAAAATATTCAATAGTGATCAGAGATTGAATATCCAGAATATTTATGACTATGGTGAAAATATTACACGAGGAGTACAAAATATCAAAGATACTATTATAATTTATGTTATACTGATGAAGAGCTCACAATACGAGGGCTCACAACTTACAATGTTTATAATGTTTATATAAAAACATTTTCGGCTCCAAGCTAGTTATGCCGAAGTAGAGTACCAGAGACTTCACCTGGGACTTTTGGCTGGGTTTTCTTTAAGGAATTTATTATTTGTTTCGCTCCCCCTGGATTACAATCCATACAGTACATGGAGGTGACCATAGCTGGCTCAGGATGTGTGTTTGGCAAGGGGCCAAGCAATGGAAGTGTGCCGTATGAAGCTTTGCCAGCCAAGGATTCCAACAGGAGTTCATTCTCCCAGATTTTGTTGAAAGCTGGAAAAACAGCCAGTTGGGCCATATTCTAGTTGAGTTGAACACATCTAGAGCACCCAGGAGAGGTGAATGGCACTAGTGGTGACAGCTGTTGGTGGTGGATCTATGAAGTGGAATTCGCCAGTGTTTACTGACACAGGGCAGAAGACAACTACCAGGCACATTAAGTGTTAGTTGTCAGAATTGTCATAGAAGATTTCACTGCAGCCTGGATGATCTTTCATTGCACTCTGAATGTTATATGTAAACTTAGAAAATTCATGATTATATATCTGTCCTGCACTATAATCCATGTCTAGTCATGCTATAGATTTACCAGTTCCCAAGCCAATAACTGAACTGTTACAGGTCTCACAGATCCAAAGAGTAACATCTTCACCTGAAAGCTATAAATTTAGTGCATGATTCTTATTATTCTCAATGCCAGATAAGGGACACTGGACAGCCAGTACACAGCAAAATCTCCAGTGTTAAATTAACACTAGAGAGTCTCTATATGGGTCCACACCTCTGAGTGTTAAATACAACACTGTTGAGTGTTAAATTAACACTTTTGACAGTGTTATATGTTTAAAAGTAACCTAGTCAGTTTTGAAGATCAACCAATGCTAACACTGAGCAGTGCTGATTTTCTAACACTGGAAAGTAACTCAAAATGTTAGAAATATTCCAGTGTTAACACTCAACAGTGTTGTATTCAACACTCAGAGGTGTGGACCCATATAGACACTCTCTAGTGTTAATTTAACACTGGAGATTTTGCTCTGTAGAAGGTTAAAAACACTCAGTCTCAATATAGTATGAGCCTTGTAGGAGTAGAGATGGATCGATCCGATATTACATATCGGTATCGGTCCAATACTGACGTAAATTACTGGATCGGATATCGGAGGGAAATAAAAAATGTAATCCGATCCATTAAATATCAAAAAGCACCTCACAAAACTTGCGACACGGCGTAACTCGGCTCATAACTGTAGCACGTTGGAGCAGTATGCATTACGTGATAGAGCGGCTGTGTGTATTTGTAGCCTCGCTAGCAATCCGGCATTTCATCTCCGAGGAAGTGATCCCAGGGAGAAGTAAAGCAAGTGTGTAAGTTCATCTCTGAATGTTTGTAAAGCATTCCTGCATTAAGCTTAACAACCGATACATGGAGCGACTGCCTCTCTCCCCCTCCCTCTCCTGCTGCTACTTCAATCATGAAACTGATCAATTGTCATGGTCTGGGTCTGATGACCCAGAGCTCATGTATTTCTTGTATATGTTTTTTCCATATGTTATGGTGGTTTTCTCTCCCTTTTTGTCCTCTCTCCCTGGGTGCTCCCGGATGTTTTGGGGTCGCTGAGGGGACTGCGACCCGGAAGTGTTCCCGCACTGGGGACTGCCGCACCTGCCGCCCATTAGCCCTCACCAGCTGTAGCTGATGGCTTCAGGAGGGGCGCCTTATTTAAGAAGGTGGCGGAGCCCCAGTCGGCGCGGGATTATACTAAATCAAACCTGTTAAGTACCTCCGTAGATTAGTGTGTTGTGATCGGCTTCGCCACTAAAGGCTGCCTGCTGAGCTGTGTGTGTTTTTGTGTCAATAGGAGTCGGGAGTCAGGAACGTCGTCACGAGCGGAAATCACGGAGTGGAATCGGGTTTTTGGAGTTGTCACCTTTTCACTGCTATGGACACGTGCACTGTGTGGGATTCTTAGAGGAATCGCCACAGGAGTCACAGTGCTTGGATTGTATATAGTTGTCATTTCTGTCCATAAATAAATCCACTGTCCTTCACTTAAGTCTCGCGTTTGGGCCCTACTTTCTCTACAACTCCACGGTCTGCTGTCGCAGCCCGTGACATCAATGATCACCTGATCTGCTTTTCTGTTGCGAGTCCGTCTCTCTTGTTTGTTTTTGGCCCACTTCGTGCCAGAAAGAGGAAACCAGCGGCTGAACAACAGCAGCACGTTTAACCTTGATAAGCTGTTGTTAGAATTTATTTAATATTACTTTCTACTCGAGGATCTTTTTCTACGTAGCTGACGGCTGGTAACTGTGCAGGGGCAGATCTAGCAAAGTTTAGCCAGGGGGGCCGATAGGGCATTAACAAGGAAAAGGGGGGCACAAAGACATACTTTTCTTTCTTATTCTCATTTAAAATGTCTAGCTTTTAATAAATAATTATCTGAATCTTACACCCAAAGTGTAAAATGTATAGAAGTCCATTACTGTATATAGTAACTGTTAAGTCTAATATACCCTAGTAAGCTATAGTACTTTTTCCTTTGGGAAGGTACGATCTGTGCAGTCTGCAATTCTGTTGAAGAAAGATGTTAAATCTATTTAATTATTCTTCAAAATTAATTGATTTCTGTGCATTTTTCTCTCACACTGCATCAAATTAAAGTTGATTACGTCGATTAAGCATCATGAGGTGAAGGGTGGTTCCCTATTTTTTGTTTTTTTTTGCTGGGAGTTTTAGAACCCTATTAGTTAGGTTGCTTACTCTTTAAAATACCAGAATAGGGAGGATGGTGTAGGTTTAACTTTATTAGATTGATCAGTATTGCTGAACTATGAAATATTTTGGGTGCAGTATATTTTTTGCATACAGGTATAACAAAATAGCTTTAGTGTTTTTTTTTTAACTTGAGTATGAACTTATACAAAAAGCAGCAAGACATTAAAAAAAAGTTTTATTGATTAAAAAAACACTATCGGATTCATATCGGTATCGGCAGATATCCAAATTTATGATATTGGTATC
Source organism: Pundamilia nyererei (assembly GCF_000239375.1). Classification (NCBI taxonomy): domain Eukaryota; kingdom Metazoa; phylum Chordata; class Actinopteri; order Cichliformes; family Cichlidae; genus Pundamilia; species Pundamilia nyererei. Next base: position 280,615 of record NW_005187498.1, read on the forward strand.
AGTATTGGACATAAAAAAGTGGTATCGTGCCATCTCTATGTAGGACTGAGAGGCATGAAATGTTGCTGCTGTACCATAAATAACCTGCAGTTTCATTTTAAATGTTTAACACAGCACACTCTGACATAAGTGGGCCATGTATCATAATTATCTCTTCCCAGCAAGTACACTATTAAAGGCATACGTGTCAGTTTTTCTCCTGAAAAGAACAAATAATAATGATAGAATAATGATATTGAAGTTCAGCGCTTAATTTGTCTTTTCAAAAATCTGAGGCCCATTAACTGCTGGGTGGATCTGCTTATTTCTCAGATGAAAAGCTGTGTTAAAAGCTAGGCTTGCTCTATTTTTCTTAAATATTTGTCCCATAGCCAAAATGTTTGTTTGATTTATCCTCACCTCTTAAAACTGGGCTGTTTCCCCAGGTGATGGAACAGATGGAATATCTAATTAGTGCACTTTCATCTGCGCTTTTTTTTTTGACTGATTTCAAAAACAATGAAGAGCGTCACATAAACATTTTCAGTGACATACAAACATATGCAATATGCCAATATTGTAAACTTAAAGAAAAATAAGATGCTTGTTGGGTGAAAATGATAAGATTAACAGATCACACACAAGTGTGATCTAACATCCATCACCCTGTCAGATCAAATCCAGAAACAACAATGCATCTTGCTTTAACGCTTTAAAGCCGGTAGGAACGGGCACGCTCCGTTTTGCATAACTATTTTTAAATCCCTGTTTTTTGCATATGAAACCGGAGGAGTTGTACTTACATCTTATGCCATCAGCTTGTCCTAGGTCACAGTTTCCTTCCACATAAAGCTTTGCAAAAATTGCATAAAAAGCGTTTGCAGCAACAAAAACATAATATTCCTGAAACACGCTTTGCCGATCCGATCAGCTGTTCATAACACTTCCCACATTGATAAAGAAGTCAGCGCAAACGATCGCATGTCCGCTATTTCCTGCCTGAAACCGGAAGTGACGTAATTTTCGCGGAAAATGTAGTTTTTTACTTGTAGGCCTTATGAGCCTATACTGGTGTTTATATAAGTCATGTTTGACTCTATACTTTTCTGAATAGTTTCTGGGATGCTTAGAACTCGAATTGCACTGCTGGAAATAGTTTATTTTGATGCACATGCTGTTTTCTTTGCAAATTTTCATCATAGGATTGTTTTTCATTTTCCTGCAGTATATAAAAATTGCTGTATCTCACAAATAAAACTATGAAGACACTCAAAATAACTACACCAAACATCCATGTGATTGCTATGTAAGAATCAAAAACAAAAAAAGAACATTTCCCCTAGAAATATAATTCTCCATTCAAAAATTTAAAATGGCCCATCTCCACAGTTCTGGACACTGCATTAAATATAACATGTTCGGCTTTAAAGTTTTATTTATATAGCCAATTAACCACAACCCAAGGCTTTCAAGATTTTTATTATTGTAGGATTAAAACCCTAAAATATTAGAAAGATAGTCCCAAAATAATCCCATCAAATCAGTCGACCCGATATAATGTGGCAACACTCGGAAGGAAAAACTCCTTCCTAACAGGAAGTAACCTGTGTCCAACTAGACACAGTGAGGGCAGACATCTGCTGTGACTGCTCGGGGGTGAGGGAAAAGAAAAGACAGTAGAAGGAAACCACTCCTACTATGGGAGAGAGTGAGAGAGGTTCAGAATTTTATAATTACTAATAATCATTAGCAATTAATGATTATTAGTATTCAACAGTTGTATGTATATATATATATATATATATATATATATACATATATATATGATGGCCCCAACTGACCAAGTGATCAGTGAATATCTCAGGCAGCAGAAACCCAAGAAAGAGGAGGGAGACGAGGAACCATCATGGAAGGACAGGCCCCTGCACGGTATGTACCACCGGCAGATAGAGGAGGTGGCTGATATCCAGAAATCCTACCAGTGGCTGGACAAAGCTGGACTGAAAGACAGCACAGAGGCACTAATCATGGCAGCACAAGAACAAGCTCTGAGTACAAGATCCATAGAGGCTAGGGTCTATCACACCAGGCAAGACCCCAGGTGCAGGCTGTGTAAAGATGCCCCAGAGACAATCCAGCACATAACAGCAGGGTGCAAGATGCTAGCAGGCAAGGCATACATGGAACGCCATAACCAAGTGGCCGGCATAGTGTACAGGAACATCTGTGCCGAGTATAACCTGGAAGTCCCGAGGTCAAAATGGGAGATGCCCCCAAGGGTGGTGGAGAATGGCCGAGCTAAGATCCTGTGGGACTTCCAGATACAGACGGACAAAATGGTGGTGGCTAACCAACCGGACATAGTGGTGGTAGACAAACAGAAGAAGACGGCCGTAGTGATCGATGTAGCGGTTCCGAATGACAGCAATATCAGGAAGAAGGAACACGAGAAGCTGGAGAAATACCAAGGGCTCAGAGAAGAGCTCGAGAGGATGTGGAGGGTGAAGGTAACGGTGGTCCCCGTGGTAATCGGAGCACTAGGTGCGGTGACTCCCAAGCTAGGCGAGTGGCTCCAGCAGATCCCGGGAATAACATCGGAGATCTCTGTCCAGAAGAGCGCAGTCCTGGGAACAGCTAAGATACTGCGCAGGACCCTCAAGCTCCCAGGCCTCTGGTAGAGGACCCGAGCTTGAAGGATAAACCGCCCGCAGGGGCGTGCTGGGTGTTTTTTTTTTTTATATATCTGCATAAACACAGAGAGTGAAAAGGGTGGTTGAAGGATAAATGCTCTGTTTGCCACAAACCAAGGAATGAGTTGCAGTGAAAGGCAAGACATCGAAAAAAAAAAATTTTAAGCCTAATTTTAAAATCAGAGAAATTGTATGTGTCTTAATTCCAAACTTAATTCAATTCAACTCAATTCCTTAATTCCATAAAAGACGACCCTGATGGCTAAAAGCTCAATTTCCTGATCTACTTTTCAAAAATAAATACAAGTTGGCCTGCAGTCTAAGAGCTCTATATGGATAATATGGTACTAGGATAAGGCCTGATTGTTCAAGATTTTATATGTAAGGAGAAAGACTTTCTAAATTTAACAGGGAGTCACTTAGGACAAGGTAATATGCAAATCATTTGGTCTCTATTTCTAGTTCCTGTTGGATTCTCACTGCACCGATCTGGATCAACTGTAGACTATTAAACAACCAGATAATAATGAATTTAAATAGTCTAGCTTAGGAGCGACAAATGCATGAAATAACTTTACAGCATAAGTGTGTTGTTTTTCTCCACTGGGCTTTCTTGTCAGTAATCTTGATTGCTGTCCATGCCTGCCTACTCTGAAAATGATTTTATTTTTAAGTTTAATCCTCTGTGTTTTCTTCATTTTATAGAGATTAAGGTCAACCTCCTCAGGTAAATTCCCTAAAGCCTTTTGATACTTTGACAGGATCCTTGAGCTAGCCACTATTTCTAGAATTTCTGGATAATACCTCCCACCCACTCCATGACGTGCTGGCTAGTCACAGGAGCATCTTCAGTGAGAGACTGAGATTACCCAAATGCACCACTGAACGACACAGGAAATCATTCCTCCCTGTACAACTCCTCCATCTAATGAACAGTACACAGTGCAATAGTAACACCCTTTTGCACATCCTATACATTATACAGTTTAGAGTAAAATGTCAACCATATATATTTAACCTCTGTAATATTATGGATATTTATAAATGAGCTATTTGTATATACTAGAGCCATTTCTTACATTTTGTAAATGCTGTAATATATTCATCCATCCATCCATTCGCTTCTGCTTATCTTATAATATATTGTGTTATTTAATTAATTCAGTCTGTTACTGTTACTGTCTTGGAGGAACTATAACCCACACAATTTCCTCAGGTATTATTAAAGTATATCCACAATTGGAAGATCTCTAGTTAGAGGAAGAAGAGTGAAGAAGAAAATGGGTGTTGTGTATCTGCCAAGTAAAGGCAATTAAAAACTAGAGTTGCTCAGAGAAGTGTTCCTCCATTGGTAGTCATACTCAAGATATCCATTCAAATAAGTTGTAGGTAGAACTGTGAAATAGAGCAGCAGTAGATGAACAGTATCAAAGAAACTGCTTTGTTACTATTGTCTGTTTACAGAAATCTTTAGCTCACACCTCTTTCAAGTGACACCATGCATGCATATACTGTAACAGGTACAGCTGAAACAACATGCAGGCTATAAGACTCAACAATTGCATAAGGACAAGGATCTCCTCTCTAGTGAAGGTGGACAAGTTTAAAAACATAGGGTCAAACATCCAAAGTAATGGACAAGGCAAAGAGAGATCAATGCATATGAAAGCGTAGTGTGTGGAGTATAAGGGTGATTTGTGACAGAAGTATCAAGAGAGAAATGTGAGATTTACCCAATGGTTGTGAGGCTTCTTATGATTTGCTATGACGTATGTTTTTAAGAAGCTGAAACTGACAAAAAGACATGAGGCAGTGCTTAAACTGTTAAGATTTTCACTGGGAGTGACCATGGTGAACGGCATTAGAAATAAATAAATGTTTAAAAAACACTACTATCTCAGTGGATTTGTGATGTAGCCCTTGTACATCTGTAGCTGTTCAATTATGACAAAAATCAAAATGATGTTATTGATCATAATACATTTTTATTTAACAAGATTATACATCTACTTAAAATGAATCTTAAGTATTATGTTTTCATATTCATGGGAAGCCAATTTAGTAATTGGAAAACACTGTAAAGAGAGGCCATTAACTGGGTCAGATGATTGATTTATGTATGTCATGGTCGTACGGTCCTCCCCGGGCGATCTGGATTTTTGTGTGTATTTTCTCTCGGTCTCTCCTCTCTCCCAGGCGCAGGGTTTGTTTACGGAAGTTCGCGCTTCCGGGGAGGGCGTGGCTCGGACGACCTTCCACCCGGAAGCTCCGCCGCTCGGCTGTGGCCTCACCTGCATTTGATTGCTCTGCCAGCTGCTTCTAATCAGCCTCCATCCCAGAACTGCGGTATATAAGGACGATGCGCAACAACAGTTGACGTTGGATTATTATTCCAAGCTGGTAACACTCGTTACTTAAGGGAAGTTGATAGTCGGTTAAAGAGCTCTGCTAATTCTGTGTTTTGCTTTGTCTTCACCTAGGAGTTTGGCTCAGAGAGGAGGACCAGGAAACAACTCACGCTCGGGGTTGCACAGACGAAGGAGCACTTGGGGATTTTACCTGAAACACCTATTTGGATAGCACCTTTAACTGTTTGTGACACCTCTTGGACACTGTAAATAAACGCACTGTTCACCCTGCTAACCTGAGCTCCGCATTTTGGGTCCTCTTTTTCCCTTGCAACCTTGACAATGTAGCTTTGTTTGCTATAAATGCATTTAAATCTCTTGACATTCAATCTTACTTTTTTACTCAAAAGCAAAACATCAAATATGAAAAGGTTTGTCAAAAGCTGTTAACCAGACTCTTAACATTGAAATGAAAATCATCATTTCAATACAGCAGTAATACACTATAAGCTGCTGGTTAAACACAATTAAATTGGTTCTTGATTGTTGTGCAACATCACTTGTTTGCTCTGCACTGCTAAGGGAAGTTGTTTATTTGGACATAAACAATGGCAAGTACTCAGGGCAGAGGTTAGCACTTTTATGAGTTAATAGACCAAAAATCAAGTTGAGTTGAGGTGGACTGATTTTTTTATTATGAACAAAAAAAGTCCTTCTGCTAAATTGGCTTTATTGATTTTTCAAAGTTAAACACTGAATGTCAGAAAGGTTTTACAGTAGCTGGTTTTCCAACTAATGGACATACATTTATTATCTCATATTTTTTCTGGTAAGAAGATAGTGTAATCCACAGGGTAGGAAAGTTTCCTTATGACTAGATGGTGACATACTGACTGGAAAAACAGAACAAGCAAGCAGCAAACAGCTGCCACTAAAAAATGCTGTTAGTTTTTAACCCAGCTGTATGGGGTAGCAGTGGTTTAACAGAAAACTCTCGTGTGGACTCTTGTTGAATTCATTTATATGGTTAATTCAATTCAGTTTTATTTATACAGTGCCAATGCACAACAACAGCTGCATCAAGGCGCTTTATATTTTAAGGTAAACCCTACAATAATACATACAGGGAAAAACCTTGCTCAGTTTTTATATTTGCTTTTATACTTTTATGACTGTTTATGTCTAAATTTTATCTACCATGTTTGCTATATATACATTTTTCTTGTTGGTTGGGGTGAGAGAAGGAAGACATGACAAAAGACATGCTGTGGAAGAGAGCCAGAGATAAATAACAAGTATTAATCAGTTATTCAGTCTGAGGTATGGCAAAATGCCAAAACTTCTCAGTTTTTCTGATTTGTGGTTTCTTAATTTGCACTATAATTCATGCTATCTTTTCTCACAGCTTGCTCTAAAATAACAATATATGATTCTGTGTATCACAGCATCTCATGTAAAGGGTGTTGAATACTCTCCTCTCCTCCAGCTATCACTGTCAATTTGCCCTTGACCAAGCAAGTGAACTCTTCAATGAGCCACTGATGCTGTGGCATATCCCATGTGTGAATTCTGCATGAACGCGAACTAAGTGCAGTGAAAGTTGTTGTGCTGTGGGAAATATGAAACTACTCTCAGATGGCTTTCTTTTGGATACAGATATACTAGAACATGGTCTTTTGGCATATACCTCTTTGAAGAAGTCATCATTTTCATAAATATTGATTTTGTGCCAGAGAATAAATTACCATTATATATTTTTAGCAAACTGGTACTGAAGCTTCATAGTGAAGTTTGCTTTTGCAAAGTATTAGCATGAAATAAATACATATGAAATATAAGAAAATAAAAACCTTGGTCCCTACAGCAAGGGAAACCGGTGGCTTTTTTTATACTAGGGCACGGGCAGAAAACACAACTAAATAAAAAGCTATTTAAAAAAAAAGATTTTTCTCCTGTGTATGAGCTAGGTATTTACAAAATTTAAAAAAAAATGAAAAAATGAACAGCCTGAGATGCCACATGCACACTTTTACAACACTAGACAATTCATCCACTATCTCCACAGGAATACCTTCCTGTAAATAAGATGTATCTCGTTTTTAGCTAAATTTATAAGGAATAAACTACAAGAAAAGAGTGGAGACAATTTATTTTTGGATGAGATGTTTGTGCTGTCCAGCCTCATCTTCAATGTCCAATTACTCATCAATTCCTCAGTTGGAAATAATTGTCCACTAACACTTTTTCCTTCTGCATCTTTCTGACTGTTTAGTCACTGTTGTGCATTTATCTTCGATCAGTGTCATTGCTGTCATTGCTGGTATGTAGAGCAGGGCAATATGACCAAAAATATTTATCACGATATACATTTGAAAATTTGCGATAACGATATAACTGACGATATAATTGACACTAGACAAAATACTTTACAACTCCACAACTTTATTAGTGCAAAAAACCCCATCAATGTATTTTCACTTAAACAAGCAGCTGTTTTTTATGTGCATTAAAGTTATATAAAAATGTAACAGTACAAAATCCTTGCTGACAGTTTAACCAAAAAGTATTTCCAGTGGAAATTGGCTGACATATCCTCAGCATAACCATGTATAATATCCACGAAACTTAAAAAGAGGTTATACACACACAATACGGTAATATTATGTTGAAGCACAGTACGTATCACTCTACAAGGCGCCTGCCTACGATAGCCGTAATGTTCCGACAATCCATCAAGCGGTGCGGGTTTGTAGCTTAGCAAAGTTGTACTAAAACATTTGACAGATTTTTGAGCGCCGTGTACAACATAAAATCGTTTCGAGGTCAGTAAACACAACCAGAATTCATACATACAGTAAGGCACACGAGATTATAAGGGGCACTGACAATTTTCTGAAAAATCAAAGGACTGATTTTAAGTCTGACGTATTTTCCAAACAACACAGTAATAATGATGGCCCGCTAGCATGCTCTACCAAAAATAGTGCTTTATTGTGTATCTGACGGACAAAAGCTAAACCAGTTCCACACCACTGAAGTTGCAGCATTTTTACAAACCAGTTCTGGTTCATCATTCAACGATCCACTTTCGCTCTTCTAATTCTGCGTCACCACCATGTGCGTATGTAAACAAAGGCACTGCGCATGCGCGTTTTACCCATATTCTATTGCGATATTTCATTTTCCTATCGTTGCCCAAAATTACACCGGTATTACCGTGAATGGTATGATATAGCCCAGCCCTACTGGCATGTACCATTGGCAGAAGATTTACAGTCTCAAGAGCATGGACTACATTCTAGGACACACGTAGTTTTTCTAGGAAACCTGGACAAAGCCATAGAAGGCCCTTAACCCATCAGCAGGAGCAATATGCGCTCCTTTTAGCAAAGAGGAACAGGATGAGCACTGTGAGCGCTCTACAAAATAATCTCTGAGAAGCAACTAGTCTCAATGTTCACCCTGATCAAACAATCAGATAACATGATTGATTGATTCATTCATTCATTGTTAATTTACTTCAAACATGTAAACAATATACAGGTACATTAAAATCAGTTAATATTTAGTCAGCTTCCTTACTGATATAATCTGTAATAAAAATAGTGAACAGATTTCTGATATACTATAATATCACATCATGAATTTCTTTAAATAGAGACATTCACTCAATTTCAATATTTTCCCTTTCTTTATAGTTCGAGAAGATCATATTTTTATAACTCTTTTTGAACTGTTTTATGTTTGGACATTGCTTTAATTCCATATTCAGACTGTTCCACAGTTTCACTCCATGAACAGAAACACAAAAGCTTTTTCTTGTAGTACGTGCCTTCCCTTTTTTAAAGTTACAAAAACCCCTTAAATTATAACTTCCTTCTTTCAAAACATGCAGATGGTTCGAGGACCCAACATTATCTGCAGGGCCTTGTGCTCACTATATATGTAAAAAAAAATTCCTCTCTCACCCTTTGCGGGGCAGTTTTTATCCTCCAAGCTCAGGTTCACTACCAGATGCTTGGGTGTCCTGCAGAGTATCTTTGCTGTTCCTAGGACTGCGCTTTTCTCGACAAAGAGCGTGGCTGTTGTTCCTGGTATCTGCTAGAGCTATTGGCTTTGGAGGTTACTGCGTGTGTGTGTGTGTGTGTGTGTGTGTGTGTGTGTGTGTGTGTGTGTGTGTGTGTGTATTCCTGTATTCCATTTGCTTGGAATATTTAACATTTCATAATTGCACAAATTCTGAACATGATTCCCAACAACGTGGGGGAAGGGGATCAATCTGAAGCGAATCAATTAATTACAGCCAGTCGTTTCAGCCACTTATTTGTCTAATGTGGTATGACATTCTTCCCAGATGACTCCTAGTCATTTTTATCCATATTAATGAGCACCATCAGCTGGCCGACTGAGACAAATTCCCTCCTTCCTTCCTTGTCTTCAGACAGTGAAATCTGGTTGTAATAATAAATCAAGGCCACTTATCGATTTCCAGTGCCTAAGTCAGAAACATACAGTAAACACTATGTGCATTAAAGTGGGACACTGCAGGGACCCTGCATTTTCCAAGATCGGTGCCTCACCTCTACTCAAATGAATGTTCTACCTTAAAACATATTAAAAAAAGACTAGTTTTGATTGCATTGGTCAATATATTTTTTTACAAAAGGGAGTTATTTTCAGGCATTGACATACATGTTACTGAGATGTGTGTAAGATCTGTGACAAGATCTGTGACATTTCGCATCAAATCTTCTTATAAGCTAAGGCTGACAGTTAAGGCTCATTTACAGCCATGTTTACTGCATTCTGTTGGTAATTGACGAATGTAGCTGCTTGGTTTGTGCTGACGTTGTTCCAGTAGTATTAGTTAAGTCTTATCACTATACTACCCTGAGCATTTTGAAGGCAACAGAAAAATATTATGTCAACCCCATACTTGATTCTAAGTATAGCTGAGCCGCACTATCCTTGAAGCAGCATTAACCAGGGAACAGAAGCACATTTCCCTGGCATATTCCTCCATTAGGGGGATCTGTTTTGGTAGAGGGCCGACGGCTGAGATCCAGGACTCAAGGAGAGATGGGAGAGTTAGAAATGATTTGCCAGGTCACCGGAGGCCAATACTTTGTTGTGACAGATGGTCAGAGATGTCTCAATGAGGAAGGAGAGATCTTGAGCGGAATGAACTAAGGATATAATGCTGGAGTTTCCAAGAGCTACATTAATTAACAGTTCATCAGCTTATATGCCATTACTTCAGATAAATGTCCAATGATGAAAATCCTTTTCCGTTGTGCTCGTGGCTGCAACAAGTAACAATCACCTCTATTGGGGAATAACTGCAAAGTGAAAAGTTATTTTGGTTTTGGTTTTACATTTTGGTTTCTACTTGAGCGGTAATTCTGAGGTGCCTCTGACTGCTGTGACCAAAAAGTTTCCAGAGGTGCAAAAAGCAGATTCTCAAAATGCAAACCCTGTGCCCACTTATATTAACAGGCAAAGAGTGTGCTGACACCACATACGCAAGCTTTCTAATATGACTTGTATTGCCCCTAGAGAGGATGCCCTATTTTTTCAGCATTCCATTCCTAAAAGAGAAAATATACAACAAAAGGACAAGTAACATTCCTCATTAATAAATATATAATCAACTTTTGCTTATATGCACATCGAGAAAATTTCTAAATCAAATTCTTGTCTTAAAACCATAAAGAGGTTAAAACTGGAGAGAATCAGATTTTACTCATTATTTTTGCAAATATATGCAACTTGGTGTTCTTAAGTCTAACCACCTCTCCTCTTCTTTAGAGGTTGACATTCTATACTGTATTCCTATGTAATATATTATTTGTGTTCACACTGCACACATGTAAAAAGACAGGCAGACATGGAGATTTCATAAGTACATTTTAGTTCTCCTTGAAAACTGACAAACTAATAAACAAAACTCTCAATGATGATATTTTGATTTCAAAGAATCAGAATCAGAATCAGAAAGGGGTTTATTGCCAAATGTTGAGCAGGTTTACAACATTAGGAAATTGCTGCGGTGCTTCAGTGCAAACATAGTGTCATAAATAGCACTTAAATAGACATGAAAAAATAAAAGAGATTTTAAATGAAAGAAAACTCATGCACAAACAGATAATAGTGGTAAATGCAATCTATGTAATGAGTACTATAGTTACCTTGTCTATATGCATTGCAAATCTTACCAGTAATGCTGTTTAAATTTCAAGGCCACTTTTTTTTCATAAAAAGCTGCTTTTGTGATTGGAAAAACAGCAAATAGATCATAATCAAAAATTCCAACATTTGGAATTTTGGAAAAGCGACAAGAAGTGGAGGTAACTGAACTTTCTTAAAGTAATAAGATATTCAGGTAAATTGTGCCACTGGACTTAAACCTGATGATGTAGGAATTTTCTCACACAGAAAAAAATACTCTTATGCACCACACTTTCATACATAAATGTATACATCATACAGTATTATATTACTTTTCCTCAACGCTTGCTTCAATTGATGAGTAAGAGAGATGTGCTACAAACAACATGGAAAAGGTAGGTACGAGAGTGAAAGTAGTAGAGCGTAAACTGCCTGGCAGAATGTGGCATGAATGGAAGGTGCTCCTGATGAGTATTAATGGTATCAGAAAAATGCACCCAAACATGCACAAGGTGGGGACAGCAAAGACAGGCTGTAATGGATGTGGCTGGCTCTCACTAGTGGAGAATCTAGTTGGACTGCAACACAGCGCATAGGTTTCTGGGTATTAAAAATTAATGACTATCTCAGTGATTTACGACAACACAGGATGCTGAAACTCAACTCAACCTTCCTCAAGATGGATGCCTAGGTTGTGATAAAGGAAGACGATGCAAGCCTGGTGGACTACTGGTGAGTGGGACATCAGAACTTGACCCTCAGTATCTGCAATATCCAGAGGTTTTCACCTTGATGACATGATCTACATGACATTTACCCCATTAAGTGTTGAGAATGGTATAAAGACTAGAATGAAAGATCACTAATTAATATATCTGGATTTAGAAGGTATTTTACTGACACACAATGCATTTTCTGTCCATATATGTCTGAATCCATATAGGTCAAACTTAACACTTGTTCCACTGAATGAAAGAAAACAAAATGGCTGAAGAGAGAGCTTAGCATCTCCATGCTTGTTAGCCTACCCTTAGGCTTTCCATTTTAATACGTCCTTGTCCGCTCATATTCCTGATACCATTTTTAGCTGTGACTATCTTCCTAATAGTGTACTCATAGTGCAGTACAGCGTTTTAAGTCAACGTCTGTGAACTTGTGAACATTAAACAAGAAGTTGACAGAGAGGCAGGAGGTAGTTAAATCATATTTACAATCATGAGATATGACTTGCTGACTTTAAAAAAACACTGTAGGACTGCAAAGAGGTCTAAGTAGCATGAATCATTTCTTTCTTATGAAAAATGGCACAAGCTTTAAGTAATTCTATACAATTAAGCTACTGTTGCTTTGGCTGTCTTTTTTCCTAGATGGCGCAACAGTCATGACTGATTGAAGCCTACACATATATAGTGTAGTTTCACAGGGCCATGGATACTTATTCAGTCAAGGAGTTCCTTTGCTTTGAATAATGTATGGGGCTCATTTATGCAGGAAAAAAATAGGAAGTTTAGCATTCCAGTGTTTCTTCAAATGTTTCTCCAGGCCAATGATTTCCATTGGTGACTCAATGGTTTTGTCTTGGGAATAAGCAAAAGCCTGCCAAAATACATGATCGTTTCTACTGAATAACAGATAAGCCTATGGCCACAATTACAAATACACCTTTTACTAGAAATCAACCCTTCATTCTGCGTGCACTACATTCCCAGCCCAGTAAGTATGCATTTTAAGTACTGTGCAAACATATAATAACATGAAGACTGCTCAATATACTGGAGTTCTTTTGGTCAGTTCTACATGTCTTGATGTCTTTGTTTAGCAGTAAAAATGCTTTAAGATCCACTTCCACCTTGGATGACGAGGATAACAAGTAATTATGAGTAGCTTTCTCAGTCTCATACAACTGCAGTGATCACTGCAAAACAAATGTATAATATCCGTGTCCAGTATGTGTTTTGCAAGCATATAACTGCAGTAAACAAAATATACTATGATGCAACATCATTGTATAGTCATATCTATGGCAGAAATCAAATAAATAATCAAATAAGTATTAGAGCTATGACTAGCTATAATTATTGAAGAATCTCTCAGCTATTGGTACATTAGTTACCCCTTAGTCATCTTTGAGTCTATATTCTTTAGTCTATGGAATAATATTATGGATGTCCTGTATTATCCAACCTACAAGACTTCAAGATGTTACATTTTTATTTCTAAAACACAAAACAGCACCAGCAAAACCTCTCTGGATACCAGAAAATGCAAACTCACTAATCGATTAATTTACTAAACACTTGACCTTAAAAATGATAGTGATTTTCCATTTAATTTAATCCCAGATTTCCTGTTCATTTTTCAGCACATAAAGTTCGTAGACTACGTGTTAGAAATTTCCATCTGAAAAAGCATACCAAAATTCAGTCAATAGTTTCACAACACTGAGGTCAACACAAATAACCTTAAGCTCTGTGGACAAGGGACTGAAATAAAAACCATGAGAAAAAGTAAATATATTTGTATTTATATAGACCTAATTAACATGTATTTTAAGAAGTGTCTGCAATAGTGTCTAAAACTGAGCAATTGGAATATTATATTTCTATTACAACAGTTATTTGTACCTTATGTACCAATGGAAGAACAAGTTGTTTAACCCAACTACTGCTTTTGTAGTAATACCCCATAAGACAGCCTGATGTCAGACATAACAATGTCTCACTGTAAACATATATAGTGAATCACCCAACCTGACTTGGTACAAAAGACAATTCAAATGACATCTTCTTAAAAAAGGTTGTGCCAGTTCCCAAGTTGCACCTTTGTTCAGACAGTCCTGACATCATACCATTCATTTCTCCACACTCTACTATACAATGCTAAAACAGAGAATGTGCCAAGGGTCAGCCACAAAGTGTTTTAGCCATCTCTGCTGCTCATCTATCGAGCTGGGAGAAGTGCCACAGTGAGCCATATTCCAAATGGTTTGTCAGTGAAATATTCAGTGGCAGTGAAGGAAAGCAGAAGCTCTCTGTTGATATTTTCAGAGGTTTCTGAAGCAGAACAACAATGACTTCATGTTTACCCCTCATTGATAATGAGACTTAAGCTAGAGACAGAGCTCTCCTCAAGGATAATGGTTATATCTAAAACAGGATTTACCACCTACCTACTCAAACAGATTCCAGCCAGACCTCCAATCAGTGTCTCATAAAATATCAGCTGGATGACTGCATCCCAAAGCCACTGCCATGAATATCAACAGTGACTCGCAGAACACAGAGGAAATAAAGGCATGAATGATGCAGAGTGTTTGTGGTTATCAAACAGGGTAGGTCCATCCTGCGTGACCCATTCATTTCCACTGTATTCTCATCACTGCCAGTGCAAACAGAGATGAGAAAGAATAACCTTTAAATATGGACAACTCCCATATCATTGAAGTGATTCGATTTGGGTAGCTGAATATACACCAAAGAATACACCAAAGTGTCTTGATGCATGCTCAATCATCCAGGTAAATAGATCCCAAAAGTTAATTCTGTTCATCTGGATGTAGCGTTTTCAGTGGGGGAAAAAACAATCCCACTGAAAATGCTACATCCAGATGAACAGAATTAACTTTTGGGAATACACCAAAGAGCAACATCTCACGTAGAGTTAAAGATACAAACAAAATGACACTACCAAATGGCCGTGAAACACTCTACAGTTAAATAAAAGACCAGCAGTAACTCAGATGTCAGCCATATTCTGTTGTCCTTGGGTTTTCACTAGTTCAGGATAGTGTAAATCACATGCATGTCTTGCCCTACCAGTGGAGCTCCTCACTTGCAGGTGAAAATAATTGAATGGTGACACCTTGTGCCACAGAGGTGTCTTTCAACTACCAAATATAACTTGAGAAACACTTGATAAGAATTGTAGCTTAGCATGAGTACTGTGGATAAAAATCATGTGTTCCTCACATTTATTACAAAAACTCTCAATTTAAAGTAATTTGAATTCTTTATTGTTTTTTACTTTCAGTAATTATTTACATGAAACAACAGCTGGCATGGTGATATGTAAACCTGCTATGTATTACAAACTGCTCAGTTCACTAGCCATGGCATTTCAATGGGCATTAGCAAGTCTAGTTAGGTGCTTTAGCCTGAAGGTAGTATGACTAAGCCTTCTGTACATGTTTTTATAGAGCAGGTAAATTGTAAATTATATTCATTTATATAGAACCTTTCTAAACTTACTACTAACTCAACATATTTTACAATTATGCTTTTAAGTATATGGTACATTCATGCAGTACAACCATGAACGTAATAAGCATAAACACAGGGATGGGTTGTTAATTGTAAATAAATATTGTTAGTACACTATTTTACTCTCTATTCAGTGTCCACTGAGCCACTGGCAGTGCAATATAGTGCTCTCTGGCTCCAGAACTGGTAATATTGTTCCACATTTTTCACAGTACTACTGCCTACTATCTCCATCGCAATATGCAGCACAACCACTTATCTTGGTACTTAATGACTGCCACAAGTCATTCACTAAACAAGTAGAAGCAGATAGAGTGCTGTAAAAATTATTTTCTCCCTTGGAGATTTATTTCCATTTATATTTTGAGAATTTGTTTTTTTCTTTGCAAATAACACACAAAATGTGAATTTTCCTCAAATCATGTTTTTTTTATTTTTTATTTGTTAAACAGGGTGTTTTTAAATGATCGTTTCATTTATTAAGAAAAAAAAATTAAACTCAAGATCAGTTGAAAAGCAAAGTCAGTGTGGAAAGGGTTACAAATGCATTTTAAAGCTTGGGGAATCCAGTAATCTTTACTGAGTCATTATCCACAAATAAAGAAAACCTTCAAGAGTGGAGAACCTTCCCAGGAGTGGCCAGCCTAACAAAATTACTCTAACAGCATATTGACAACTCATTCAGGAAGTCACAAAAGAACCGAGGACTGCGAGCCTCACTTGCCTGAGTTTAGCTCAGTATTCAGATTTAACAAAAAGGAGACTGTTATTTTTCGCCAGGAGTGTTTTTTGCGTGGAACTCTCCCATGTACGCCATTTTTACCCAAAGACTCATTTCAAATTTGCCAAAAAACATACACATCTTCAAGATCTCCAAAGGGGTAAATATTCTGTGCAGTGACAAGTCAAAGGTTTTTGGTTTTTGGAAAAGTTCTGTCCAATTTCTAAAAAGAACATAATTCTAACAATCAAATGTGGTGGTGGTAGTGTGATGCTCTAGGGCTGTTTTGTTGCTTTAGGACCTAGGCACCTTGTTATAGTTGATGGAGTCATAAATTCTGCTCTCTACCAGAAATTCCAGAAAAAAAAATGTCTGGGCCCTAGTTTTTGCCCTGAAGCTCAAGTCCACTTGGATTATGCAATTGGACAATGATCTGAAACACACCAGCAAGACCACTTCTGACTGGCTAAAAAGAGATGGCTTTAAATGGTCTAGACTTAAATCCACTTTAGATGATCTGGCATGACCTTACACAGGCCATGCATGCTCAAAACCCTCCAATGTGCCTCAACTGAAAACAATTCTCCAAAGACGAGTTGGCCAAATTGATATGAAAGACTCATTGATGTAGCACAACTAGTTATTAGGTTTGGGGGACAATTACTTCTTTGAATAGGCTCAGGTAGGTTTGCGTGAAATCGTCATTTTAAAACCGAATTTCTATGTATTCAACTCATCTATGTCCAATTATGAAAATATGTTCGGTAATCTGAAACATGTAAGGGTGACAATTTAAAAAAAACAAAAAACAAAGAAAAGAAATCAGAGTAGGGGTAAATACCTTTTGACAACACAGTATTTATTATTCAGAAAGAAAAGAGAAATGCTTGTGCAAAAATGCTGGGATTACCCGCAGCTGCACATTTTACCTTAAAGACAGTCATACCTGTATAATATACACATACTGGCTTTAAACTTATTTGTTTCTCTAATATGTGCAACCCAGGGATTTTTTTTCGTGGTGATCTGTGTATTTGTGGAAAAAAGTCATATTGTTTCTAAAGCTGAGCTGAATGATGCTAATTATTCTGCTGCTCACATCTTCTGAAGTTCCCGCTGGCAGTGGCTTTCTTTATGTCAGAATGATACTGCTTTGTGTTGCCCTTGACTGTCTTAATATTAAAGCAAAATAACCTTTGAGGAATTCTTCTACCTACAGCTCGGAAGCAGCAATCGTTCATTTAAAATGTATTGCCAGAATCACATTAATGCTGTACTTTCCCTGGAATAAAAGCTTTTAACTCTTGACAACCTGCTGCTGTCACTTGGCTCCCATCACTATATTTGATTCCCGATGTGAGATAGAAACACTTTCTGGTTCAGCTTGGAATGTATCATTGTTTGAATTTCTTGTTTTAGGACAACTTTGATAACCTGAAGAAATTTACTGTCAGGAAAATGCAACAAATGAGATCATGGCTGCCTTCCAAGCAATAATGCATTTCCCCAAATATGCAGTTTCTCAGTGCTATAATTTATTTGCAAATATGTGTTATTAGAATATAATTGTAGCAGTGTTTTAATCTTATTAAATGACTGTTTAATAAATACACAGACAGTGTTGCCATTCATGTCAAATGAAACAATCAAATCAGAGGTCAGCTCCACAGCTGCCCTCATCCTCTGCCTCCAGTCCAAAACTTGCTGCCCCTGGTCCACCTCTCTAAGTCCAAATCTCAACACCTGCTGTCCTTCCAAGCTTCTGCATCTTTGCCATTTGGTTGATGAGGCTCATCACAGGCAAGGCAGAGGGGGCTCACAGCATCAGCCTTGCAGGGTGCTCTAGGCATGTAGCTGTCAAATGTGGACATGGACAATGCCATCGCATAGCAGCTCCACAGGCCTTATTCCCACCCACAGAAGCCAGCAAGGCGGAGGAGAATAATTTCTGTGTTGCTTTCATCATCATCCAGTGGCCCCTGCTTGGGGGAAAGCTCAAAGCAATGCATGTGAATGGCATGGTTTCCTACATTATGGACTGACTAGCTCACTGACAGCTCATCTTGCTCAAGGGCAGCGTATTGGATACACTGTGGCGCAGCACAGGGTTACTCTATTGTCAGCTTTTGGTTCAATTTCTAAACCTCTCTTTTAAAGATTGAACTTGGGGTCATGGCAGTGCAACAGGTTCTTTGATGACTTCTCTGCTGTGGGGTGTACATGTTAGGATAGGAAAAGGAGAATATTAAGGAGCCAAAAACCTAACATCTGCTACAGTCACAACCTTTTGCAGCTTGACATCAGCATGACAAAGGAGCTAGTGGATTTCAGCCAGTCACCATTCAGCGTGAGGAGTATGAAATGGCTGGTTTTAGTTAATCCAACATGTAAATCAAGTCAATGTCAAGTCAATATGACAACCATAGTATATAATTTGCAATATTTTCATCCTCATCAAATCACTCATAATCCCATCCAAAGAGCATGAAGGCTCCCTTATAATTATGGAATTGACCACCCCTTTTAACATAGAAATGTTTCATCGCAGTCTGATAAAGATGAGCTCTTAAAGCTTGTAGGCAGTGGTTTCTCCAGCAAAGTGGCGTGCTTCACAGGTAAGTAAAAGAGCCATTGGAGTTGAAACATGAATGACTTGCTTGCTTTTATTTATCTTTTCAGAACAGACCAATTTTTGGCAGAGATAATGAAATTCTAAATTGTCTACTTAAGTATGATTCACAAGTGACTCTCATATAAGAAAAGGATCCATATTAATTATTTTTAATTGTTAACAATGTGTGAAAGTTTAAAAACGATTGATCCAAACAATGTCAGAAAACAAAGCTACTGGATTAATGTGTTTCTCTACATATGTCACCAATCTATAAAATCTAATAAATACATATCATTTATTTTTACATATTGGTGTGTATTTATGTATGTATTCATGTGGGTAGGCAAATGTACCGTACCCTATCTGTCATTCTTTCACAGGGATTCTGAATTTCTAACACCACACCTGCTTTATTCTGAAACAAAATGAACAGCAAGCCAGCAACACTCAAACAAAATAATCTCACAGTGCAGAGTGGGGAGATGAGAAAAAATAAAATATCATAAAATGCAACATTGACACATAGTTAAATCATATGCTGGAGTGCTATAATAGAACACAGGTTCAAATATACAAGTGTTAAATCTGATAAGAACACTGTTAACCACTTAAAGTTCTTAAAAGATGAAAACAACACATAGCTTTTCACAAAGAGTATGAATAAAATGAAAATAAGTCATAATTGCATTTGTATTTGTATCACATCAATAGTAGGGTACGCAACCCCTTCTAATTTTCAATTTGAGCACCTCAGCTCTGTGCATCCTCAACAAGACATTAACCAGTAAGATCAATAACATTCAAGGGCAATGAGCAGAATGGGCTAAACACCGAGTTAGGCATGCTATAACTTATCTTCTGCATGTGCACCTTTAAAACAAACAAGCACTAGTGCGTTCTTATATAGGTTATGGTGACCTTTAGTAACTCATGTAGTACCGGGCTTGATTAGCTGTTCGGACCAAGACATAGAAGCTATAAAGACGGAATCAGTTCCCGTGCTGCACAAGAGGAAATCATATTAGTGATGTGACAATGAAATATAATCCGAGACTTACTTTAAGACGGCGCTGTCTCCCTGTCTGACGGTGATGTTGTCTTTTAATACAGAATCCCCGCTTCTAGCTGGAACTCCTGCAGGTACAAGGAATAACAATTTAAGTCCGATGACGACAAGGCATTTCCCAGACACCGCCAGATAACCACAAATTCCCATGTTTTTATATCACTGCGCAACTTCCAAGGGAACTTGAATGTCTGATATTCCCCTTTGCGTTTTGAGCTAGGGACCGCAAAATTCCACTCCACAAACAAGACGCAGTATAGCCTGCTGGAACTGCGCTCGACCTGCTTTTGCTTCAAACGAAAAGCCTCGTTATGAAATCCCGTAACCGTGTCTTTGCGTCCGCCAGCCGCTCTAGGAAAATGACTTCGGAGGAGAGAGAAAAGCACCGTGTTTCTCAAAGAAATGCGCACCGTCTCCTCAGGTTCGAACTGTAATCGCCGTGAAATGGATGCTCTTGCACAGATGCATCAGCCAAGACTCCCTATATATTTTTTCCTCCTCTCCCTCGGTGTTTTCTTTCCTTGGTGCTGCACGGGGGACAATATTTAAAGCTGCAAATACTCAAACAAAAGGCTGAATTCGCTCTAATATCTTCTCTCTTGTTTAGCTCCTGGAGTACTCTCTCTCTCTCTCTCTTTCTCTCTAATCGCCAGGTAGCATCACTTGCATGTATTATGTGGAGCATATGGTCTGCAGCCTGCAGGGCTCGCATATTCATACAGTTAATGGACAAACGGATTCAGGAACCACCGTGCATCTTTCAGGGGCGTATATAGAGGACACTTTTATTTGGTCAGATGAAAATAATTATTTCTTAGGGGACTGATTACCACAGGAAGGAAACAGGCATTTAAAATGATATTACAATCTTAGCTTTCATTGGTATAAGATGGGACAGGCAACAAAAAAACAAAAACGAAATTGGTCAATTTCACAGTCATTTCATTCAAACTGTTCCCATCAGAGTACGATTTATGATTACTTCGGAGCTTCACATTTGCCCCTCCTCCCACGGTAAGAAGTGCTTGAGGCATGATTTTTGTTGACGTAGGGTTTGATGATTCAAGTGACCAAGTGTTCTCAAATGAGATTACTGTTTCTCTGTTTTTTCGGGTCAAGGACAACTTCAAATGAATAGAATGGTGCTGTAAGAAAAAAAATTATCATCCTCAAAACTGTTATTCTTAATATGAATTCCATCAAATGGGTCCTGTATTTCACAATTACCCCCCCCAAAAAAAGGAACCAACAAAAAACAACAACATTGTGTTAATCTGCTGTAAATATAAATTCCTTATATTTACACACACAGATTTGCGCTGTGTGTGCAAATCTGTTTTTATTATTATTATTATTATTATTATTATTATTATTATTATTATGGAGTAGAATGTGAAAACTATAAATTGAGGTTGGATACTTCTGATTTTCCATTAAAACAGTAATCACGTGACTATGCGCTCTGATAAATAGCCAGTCACCAGTTAAACCCTGTGAAATAGAGTCAGTTGATCAGAATGTCTTTCACCTTTATATTTCATACGAGAATTTATGAAATGATGACAATTCATTCATTCAAAGTCTTACTTCAAAGTCTAGAACCATCAAAATTGACATTTTAAAATGTCATACTGACCTCTACCTGTAATGATTTACACTGATGTCTTTAATTAAAAGAAGCATCGATAACTTGTAGATTTTTACAAAAATCCAGTAGTGAATCATTTTAAATTAATGTTAACCACTTTTAAAGGCTACAGGGCGATTCTTTAATGTAAAATATATAAAGGTCTTAGTTCAACAGTTTAAAATGTTGAAATAAAAAATCTATCAACAGAATATGAAGAATTAACAGCTATAATATGCTAAAGACTTCTATGCATGAGTTCTGGATAAATATCCCCCAAGGTAGCATGCCAAGCAATTGGTGCTCTCCCATATCAACATATAATACCTCTTTGTACTTAAGATGGAATAGCAAATTGATTAATTAATTAATGTCCAGTCTAACCACAATACAACTTCACAGAATAAAAATGTATTACTGTCAAGAAACATATTTTTAATATACACACATCCTGTCAAACATGTTGAAGAACAAGCAGTTAAAGAATGAAACAAAGAAAACAATGAATGAGGCATTTGGCAAGTGGCCACTGGATTCCATACCAATTGGAGATTGATGTTAAAGGCTGAGTCAAATTGGGCTAAGACTATGATAGCAATAAATAGGATCAAGACAAGCCACTGTGTGTTATGTGATGGTCAGTATTTTAAGAATATTCTGTATAGTGCACTTTTAAAGGAAAGTGTTAACATTAATGAGAAGCTGAACTTCACTGAGCCACATTGGCTTTGTTTACTAATGTGCTCTTGCTCTTTTCTCCGCTCCCCATCTGTATGCATGGAGGGGTTGCAGGCCACTAGGGATGAAAGTGGCACTTTGCTGTGTACCTAACAGAAGCTCTCACGATTACTATGACAGCTTTTGAGTCTCATAAGAAGATTGAACAAGATAATTTCTTTACCTCAACATCAATTTGGGATGCTGTTAAGATATTGGATAGAAGGCAACAAATGACAATGCACTGAAAGCACTGAGTGTCATCACTCAAGATACAAGTAACACATGATGTTGTTCCTTTCTAGTATCAAATGCTTGCGCAAGTGTGAAAGCAGCAATGGGTTCTTCTGTTCATCAGACTTTTCACACACACAGCCAACTTGACAATACAAATATTCCTACAATATTGTCTATTGCCAAAAAGACAATCATGTAGCATAAAGCAATGCTTTTTGAAGACTTTATTAACCAATTTTATGATTGAGAACAAAAACTTCAGCACAATGTCATTAACCATGAAATATATAGTCCACAATGTCCTGTATATCCCATTTGTTACCATTTCTAGGCAATAGGTAAATGCTGTTTCAGTTTCCAGAATTTTCCACCCCAACACAAATTACTGCTGAGTTCACAAGTCGGTACCTTTTGTTACGTTCATTTTATTTAAAGTTGTTATTTAGAATTTATGACGATGTCTTGTGCCAGAGAAATTGGGTAAAGATAAGACTTAATTAAAATGATAGTTGCTTTTGATGCCACACAAGTCCTGACTATGCGCACAACTTAATGGTTTTTAAATTAAAACCCCTCCCTGACCTCAGCAAAATGTGGTCTTAATTAGAGTCAAGAGTACAGGGTGGTTGTAAGCTCAAGCACTTGTTCACAGATACTTCTTTGTTTGATTAGAGCTTCATTTGGTCACATGGCATTGCTCTAACACCATTGTGGCTTCTGTTTCCACACTGCTTTGCACAGCGAGGATACAGCGGGTTTAATAAGAAAACAGAAGCGATGAGGAGTGGCTGCTATGTGCAGTCAGCTATCAGCTTGTTGGAGTACTGTTCTGGGAATATAAGACTGCAATCCATTTCAATCCGTGTCATGTGTATTATCCTTTTGCCCCTCATTGTGCTGCCTTACAGCAGGTCAGGTGAATCCGATGACCTTGCCAAATCTCCACCACAAGTGAGAGAGCCAAGCATGCAGAAATGACAAATTATAATGGCATTGTTTGTTGGATATCCCACATGAATCATTCTTGGTGTATCACACAAACATAGAGGGAGAACAGAAGATAAAAAGAATGCTCAGTTGTGTGGCCTTGAAAAACTGTGCATGCACTAAAACAGGAAGTGGACATATTGATTTTAACAGGCTGCCTTTGTCCTTCATTCAACATCTTTTACAACTGGCTTTAGCCATATTGAATTCAACTCTTGCATTGTGTTTCATTTAGTTTACTTATACATGCAGTGACATCATATAATTTCCTGCTGCAACGTATTAACACCAGACCCTGGGTGGTTCATTCAGACTATCCATACTAATCTTCATTCATATCATGCAAGGATGGGCAGAGCGAGCAGACAATGGACGGGCCTCATACCAAAGCTAGTTAATACCCATGCAAAAACATGGAGAGACTGAATAAAGAGCATCCATTCAATGGATTCAGTCATCTGCAGTAGTTTAGATCCTTCTGGCACACAGTTGTAACATTGCACAACATATCCTTGAAAGAGTGACATTCTGTGGTTGGTCCAGCAAAATTTTGGGAAACAGTTTGAAATGTAGTTGTGTGTGGTAGTATCCATAATCTTTTACAGCCTTTCTAAACATCAAGTCCCAGTAAACAAGAATTTTAGAATAGCTTTCTGATCAGTTCTAAGAGAATAAAAAAAAAATGCAGTGGAATTCTGTACAAAAACAATGTCTTGACTTTTAGTACTCTATTTTAGAGGTAATAATTTGAACTTGCCTTCCCTTACATTTGTGTTTCATTTGGGCTTTTCTGTACTTTTCAATAACTATACATACTATGTATATGTTCATTTCAGAAGACAAAGGTGGCTTTTAAATCACTATTAAGTCTGCCATTACTTTTATGAATTTGCTTCATTTTTCACTGTAGGGCATCATTGTTACTGGTAAAATCTGGTTTGCTTTGTAATGTAATTGGCTGAAATGGAGGGCTTACTGGGTTTTCTCTTTGAAGGTAGACATTCCTTCTGCTGTTTTCTCTTCCCTTTATTTTTTAAATTAAATTGCTTCTTGTTTCAGGTTTGCTTTAAACTGTGTAGAAGCTTAAGTTCTCCTGGCATGCAGCGCTACACATGATTTCAACTTTGATCTCAGATAACTACATCTGCCACAGTCTTGACTAATCAGACAGCTAGAATCAGATATGTTTGCTGCAGTCGCAGCATGCAAAACAAAAGGCAGTTTGTCTGTAGCCAGACTTTAAAATTTAAGGCTGCTGCTTTCTTTGCTCTCACAAAGTGTTTTGTTTTTTTTACTCTGATCTGATCCAGGTCCTCCAAGTTTTTTACCTGATAATGCTACGTGATGTCTTGCAAAGTCAGTTGGTGTAGACAAGAGATAAGGACTGAATTATTAAAGATGCTGGTACCTTTAACTGATCTAAATGCCCAGACATTCTGTGTTATCAATAGGTGCAATATTGTGTGTGCTCCGAACATGCATGTTCAGTAAGTATGCTGATACATTATCTAGGCTTCCTCTGACCTCTGCATGGCATTATTGTGAGGATGGCTGAATTAAAAATATGAGTTCAAATACGCTGCCCTGACATGAAACATTTTTACTTAACAGAGGGTTCAGTTAAAAAGAAAAACAAAAAAAACCAAAAAGAACAAAAACATTTTCTTTTTCATTCCAGTCTATCAATATTCCAACAATTTTACCATCTTCTGACTACAAGTAATGGACACAAAAGCTGCTTTAAGGTCAAAGCCAAATCCCCCTGTATACAGCTTTTGTGAGAACCTTGAAAATATGAATGGTATCAACAAGGACTCAGTGTGCATTACTGTGTGTGTTTTTTTTTCACTCTAGTCCTTGCATGTTTATTCTTTGAAAATACAAGTGAATGCATTTGATCCCTTCAATATTTTCTTTTCAGTTATTTCAGTGGCACTAAATAGGAGGCAAATGCTTATGCAACACACCTTATTTGGAGTAAACCACATCTAGGATCTATGCCATGTAAATGATGGCTTTGAGATGGCGTTTCAACAGTTACCTTAGGGGAAAAGCCTAATAAGGTTTTGGAGCGTGCTAGGACAAAGAGATAAGACTAATGGAGAGCAAAATGATCTGGCAGTATTTAGTTATGCTTACAGCACAGAAGCTTTCAGAAACAGCTTCATCAGTAAACAATTACCTCTTTCATTTACAAACAAACAAAAATACCAGTGTTCTGGGTCATTTAGACAAAGTTTCATTAACAGGAAATTACTTTGGTAAGTGTATTTTTTAAAAGTGGGATTCTCTTCAGCAAACACTGTGGTTATCCAGTGAGTGGGGCCACCAATTCTGCCAATTTATCAGTTTCATTGGTATTAAATAGTTCATCTGTATGTATGTAAATGTAGGAATATTTAACTCTACACTGTTAGAAAAAGCATCTTGAAAAAACGGTGATATTCCGGCAGCTGGGGTGCCAAAATACGACAGTATAATTACAGAAAATAACTCCCGCATAAAAATACGGTTATTTCCAGTAATGAAAATACAATTAGTTGCACTAATTTGACATGGGATCTCGCCTTTTTCAAGTGCCACTAAACATTAAATTAGGAACATGTTAATGTGATTAAACAATGAAATCATCTATAAATAGGAAAAAAAAAACATCTTAAAAAAACTGTAATATTCTGGCAGCTGGGGCGCCAAAAATACGACCGTAAAATAACAGAAAATAACTGTCCCATAAAAATACGGTCATTTTCAGTAATGAAAATAGAGTTTGTTGCGCTAATTTTACATGGGATTCTGCCTTTTCCAAGTGCTTTTAGACATTAAATAAGGAACATTTTAACATGATCAAACAATGAAATTACCTATAAACAAGGTCACTGAATGTGGCAAAATGAATCATAATACGTAAATGTACAG
Organism: Pundamilia nyererei; assembly: GCF_000239375.1. NCBI lineage: Eukaryota > Metazoa > Chordata > Actinopteri > Cichliformes > Cichlidae > Pundamilia > Pundamilia nyererei. Next base: position 306,944 of record NW_005187498.1, read on the forward strand.
AAATATACAGTTAACATTTGGTTTAAATAATAATGGATTGCATGCCCTGGGACAGACTGACAGAGGCGAGGGTGCCATATCGCACCATCGGCCATCACTAGTAGGCGAAGAGTCTTGACCACGGACACAACGAGTGTCCGAGCCGGGGTGCGAACCAACAACCTTCTGATCACAAGGCGAACTGCCAACTCTTGAGCCACGAACGGCCTAACTAGCAACGATAATAATACTTATGTGATGTAACACAAGCTTATAGGGATCATGTTATATACTTTTCCATAGCATTACATTTGAATTCAACAGTTCAATCTTTCAAATAACGGACAGATATTTGTGAAATCATGATACATTTGTGAATGTATTTTAACAATCGAAATATGCATATGCACAGACAGATACATTTAATAATCATGAAAATTATGTTGTATTACATCACAGTGATTTAACGTTAATTTACATTCAAAATGTGAAGTCAAAGTCTATTTACGTAACTTTAATGATATTCTAGAAGAACAGAACATTACTGTAAAATTCACAGTAAAAAACCTTCATATTAGGGTTTTTTTCCTACAGTCGCAGCGTTACCCGCGACCTTGTTCTTAGTTCACATTCATTGGCCGATGCTTAGCGTCATGTTATTTATATTAATTGCAATTCCTACCTTTACATTTCTTTTTCAAAATATATAATTAGCACAGCGTGTCCGTGCAATGTCTTACATTGTGACATGCAGCGAAATCTTAACAAAGAAGCTCACAGAGAGAGATTGAGCTTATTATTTAACCCCAAGCTGGTAGGGGGAGCTCCTTATTAAAACACTTGCTGGTGCTACAATGTGCCTCAAGGTTCAACAACAGCACAACAGAAGTCACTCATGGTACAGCACTCTCTCTACAAAACAACAACTGTCAGTGACTCTGCACCACGGCGTAAACACAACATTCAAGATAACAGTTAAAAGTAACGTAACCATAAACAATAAAACAAGAACATCTAAACATCAGCACGTGTGCCGACGCATGTTGGGAGAGAACTAGCTGTTCACTCGCCACAATATGTTTTTTTAAAGTTTTTATTCCTATTAATTATATTTTCACTTGTTACCTCTGAATTATTGAATCAGACCTAGGTGACATGAAATTTTCAGCAAAATCATAATTCAAATACTCCTTTAATGATTGGTTATTCTCATTAATTTTCGATCATTTTATATATTTTTCCATAGTATTACATTTGACTTTAACAGATCATTCTCTCACATAACAGACAAATATTTGTGAAATTATGATACATTTCCGAATGTATTTTTACAATCTAAATATGCATATGTACAAAAAATATATTAAAAAAACAAGTAAATTATCTTTTACATTTACAGTGATGTTATGTTATTTTACATTTGACGTGTCAGATCACAGTCTACTTATGTAAATGTAATGATATTCTAGAAAAACAGTACACAACTGTAAAATACACAGTAAAATAATTTGACATTACTATTTTTTGGAACAGTGTAAGGTAATAAGCAATTTAGAGACAATGAGTGTCCAATCCAGGACAGTAAGCAGCGCACCTCTAAGTAATGGTTATTATTTAGGCAGAGGCTGTCATCTCAAAGATGGATTCTACTCACTTCAAGTTAAATGCTTCTCACTGACTAATTTCCATTGAAATATTAGAACCTACCAATTTTAGGGATAAAATAAGTTAACCACTCAGATTTTGTTTGACTCTGACAAATGGATGGCATTTTTGGAAAGTTGGGGAAAATATCAGCATGATTTGGGAATGCTTCACCAAAAATTCAAAACAATTTTAGACACCCCAAATGGTTGATTCTGTTCATCTGGATGTAGCGTTTTCAGTGGGAGAAACATTTCATCAATCATACAGGTGACTTCTTTAGTCTCAGCTGACTGCAGGTTTCCCCAACCTCATAAACAGTACATTTGCACAATGACTGAAACTAGCACCACAGAATCCACAATTGGCTGAGAGGTCAGTTCCTTGATCTTTAATATGCAACTTGTCATGGCCAGTCATCAACAACCACTGATCATTGATGAATGACCATTTATAAATGGCCATGAGTACCATTCTGCTGTTCTAACCACCCAGCCAAGTTCATTCTGTTCTGTGCAACTGCCACACCATAAGACGAAGTATGATTTCTATTGTGGTTCTATAGAGGTTTGCCAGCAGTCCAAGGAAGAGTCAAGCCCATTCAAGAGGTTTTGTTCGACCTCCAGTTTAGCATTCAACATGATCATTCCCGAGCAACTCATTCACAAACTGGATCTGCTGTGGATCAGCATATTGCTGTGTAACTGGCTGCTGGATTTCCTGACAGGAAGACAGTAGACACTACGGGTCGGCAGCAACACCTCCGGCATAAGAACACCTCCGAAGAATGTGTGTTGAGCCCCTTTCTCTTCACTCTGCTGACCCACGACTGGACATCACACAGCTCCAACCTTTTCAAGTTTGCAGACAACACAACTGTGGTAGGTCGCATCAGCAACAACTATGAGACCTACTACGGAAGTGAAGCGGCCAAGTGGTGCAGAAAAAACAACCTGTCCCTCAATGTGGAGAAGACTAAGGAGATTATCATAAACTTCAGGAGAACTCACACCCTGGACACACCAGCCTCATCTGGAAAGCCCTGTGCATTGCAGGTGATTCCACCTGCAATGCACATCCACTGATCTGTCCAACAGCTTCTTCAGTTTGCTGACATCAGGAAGGAGACCGAAGAGCCTGGCTAGAACCAGGAGACTAAGAGACAGGTTTGTCCATCAGGCTGTCAAGATTCTGAATTCACTTCCTGCTGTCACACACAACTCCAGACCTGCACTCACCCCTTCCCTCTGAACCCCCCATCCCTACAAAACCTCCACCATTGCCCTTTCAAACAAACAACCTTTATTTGTCACATACACAATCATACAGGGTACAACATGTAGTGAAATGCTTGAGTCTGAGCTGCGGACAGGCTGCAGACATAGCCCCGCCATTCCAGGGCTTGGTTTTAGCATGGGGGATCTAGCCAGGACCCTTACTGGATACCAGGTGGGAATCTAACTTCTGACTCCCGCTACCAAGGTGTGTAGTTTTACCATTACACTATGCAGCTGCTTTCACTGACTGCCCCACCTCCACTTGCACACAAACTTGCCCACAATCACTATGATTGTGTTGGACACTGCTGTTTATATAAGATTGTATATTACTGTATTGTACATAAGACTCTTATTTTATTGTAATCTTTTTATCTTTATATTGTTTTAGTGTACACTGAGGGCCATGGGAGCATTGCAGTTTCAAATTCCTGTGTATTACTGTACATATGGTCTTTGACAATAAAGTCTGTGAAGGTTCTCAGTCATCCAGGTCATCGTAGTCAAAGGAGCTTGCAAAGAAAAGCGTCTGGACTTCTTTAAGTTGCTTGAAGACGTTTC